>NC_081427.1:68416897-69016897 GCF_949786415.1 Peromyscus eremicus
GTTATACTTTAACTAGTCGCTAGGGATCATCTTCTTAATGACACTGACTTTTTCCTGTAAGTCTGTAGTTGCTGTTTCTAACAGTTTCCTCCTCCTTGTGCAGTGAGTCTTAAGAGCATATGTATTCAGGCATGAGATGAGGTAGGCCCAATGATTAAGAACTGAATATCCAAGACGGTGGTGTTTCAAGCCAGTTACCTGTCAGAGTGAGATGGGGACTTGAGGATTTGCTGGCGATCCACGTCGGAGTAAATCTTCATGAAGAACTGAGACTCTGTGTATTAATGAGAGCTCTTTGCTGGAACAGATCCAGCAGAATGAATGTATCTTACAAATGGGACTTATTCATTTGGCTTACATCACATAGGCTGGATGGTCCAACAATGGCTATTTACCAACTGGTGAAGCAGAGAACCCAGGAGCTTCTCAGTCCACGTGGCTGGATGCTTCATCACACCTGTGTGTTACAGACCTGCAGGATTCCAGGAGAGCTGCTCCGCTTCAGTTCATGTAGGGAAGCTGAAGAAGCAGTTCTGTTGTTTTGTTTTGATTTTTGTCTCATACAATACATTTCAACCACAGTTTCCCCTCCCTCCACTTCTCTCAGTGCTCCCCTTCACTCAGATTCACTCCTCTGTTTCCCTTCAGAATAGAACAGGCCTCCCAGGGAAATCAACTGAACACGGCCTAACAAGTTACGATTAAAACTAGGCACAAACCCTCACATCAAGGCTGGACAAGGCAACCCAGTAGGAGGAAAAGGGTCCCAAGCGCAGGCAAAAGAGTCAGAGACAGCCCCACTCCCACTGTTAGGAGTTCCACAAAAACACCAAGCTACACAACCATAACACATATGCAGAGGACCTAGCGCAGACTCAAGCAGGCTCAGTGATTGCCACTTCAGTCTTTGTGAGTCCCTGTGAAGCCTGCTTAGTATATTCTGTGGGCCGCGTTCTCCCGGTGTCCTTGACCCCTCAGGGCTGGGGATAATAGCCCAGTAACAAGAGAGCTTGCCTGGATTGCTTCAGGCCCTGGGTTCAGTCCCCAACACTGAAATTAAAGAAAAAGCAAATTAATTAAGAGAATGCTTGGTAGAAGGAAAACAGCAGCAAAGTGACTGCACTCAACGACTGAGTCTGGCTGGTTAACGGCACTGTTTTCTTCCTGGGGCCATTTTTATATCTAGGATACTAGGAAAGCTATGCTCGCTTTGGGAGAGGGTCTTTATATCTAGGATGTCTCAGGAAAGCTACGCTCGCTTTGGGAGGGGATCTTTGTATCTAGGATGTCTCAGGAAAGCTATGCCCATTTTGGGAGATAGTGTTTCTTTTCCCTTTGGTTAATCTTTTCTCGAAAGGCTCTCACTGATTTGCACAGGGCTATGTGTCTCAATTAACTCAAGATTCAATCAAGTTTACAATCAGGATTAGCTGACATACTTGCTGGTGAGGTAAACATTTGAAAAGACATTGATTTTAACAGCTGGAAAAATACAGACTGTCAAAGTTTGTTTTTGAACATTTTCTGGTTATGAAATATCCGTATATTAAAATTATCTCTAGTTATCCCCCCCTCTCGCTCTGTGTGTGTGTGTGTGTGTGTGTGTGTGTGTGTGTGTGTTTGGTATGAGTATATATGTGTATATGATGTGTGTGCCTGTATGTGTATAAATATGAGTCCACAGATACATGATGGACACATTTAAGCCATTGAACAACTTTGGGTATCCCTCCCTTACTGATGTGATTCTAAATTCAGTCAAGTTTTCAATGCATATGGATCAATGTGTCACTTTGTATTTTATATCCTATCATTCATTTATCTGTCTATCTGTCTGTCTATCTGTCTATCCATCTACACATTCCCCCATTTTATTTGAGATGCAGTCTTCTTACACAGCCAAGGATGGGATTGAACATTTCAAGACTTTGTTTGTTTGTCTTGGACTCCCAGTGCTGGCATTTCAGCGTGTGCTTCCGTACATAGCTGGTTTTCTTAACTTACTTTTTTATTTTTTTACTTTTGGTGGAACCTCTATACTAGGTCCTCAGTGGGTATACCATTCCAAATACCAACCGATAGTACACAAATCTTCTGATTTCTCCATATGCTCAAAAATAGGTGTTGTATTTATAAATTTGATAGCCATCATCCTAACATATAGAATGATTTCTAATTCTGTTTTTTAAATATTTATTTGCATTTTCAAACATGTTAATATCACTGAGCACTTTTTCACCTACCTTGGGACATGTCTTCTTTGGAGAAAAGTCTATACATGTTTTTTATTCTCCTTTCATTGATCAAAGGTCAAACATTACTGCCGAAAGTTGTAAATATAATGAACTAGACAGGAAAGCAGGGGTGCTGGTACCGACAGCAGTGTTTTGTTGTGTAGGGTTGTTGGGCTGACCTTGGTCATTTGTGTTTCCACATGAAGTTTGAGATAATTTTTTCAATTTCTGTGAAAAAAATTGCATTGTAATTCAGATGAGTATTGCACTGAATCTGTAGGTTCCTTTTTTTATAACAGACAGTTTTACAGTTATATTCCTATTTATGAATGAGTCTTTCCATCTGATGGTATCTTCTTAAATTTCTCCAACATCTTACAGATTCCATTGTACAAGTCCTTGACCTCATTAGTCAGTTTTTGTTTGTTTGTTTGTTTGTTTGTTTGTTTGAGATAGGGTTTCTCTGTGTAGTTTTGGTGCCTGTCCTGGATCTTGCTCTGTAGACCAGGCTGGCCTCAGACTCACAGAGATCTGCCTGGCTCTGCCTCCCAAGTGCTGGGATTAAAGGTGTGGGCCACCACCGCCCGGCCATTAGTCAGTTAGCCATTAGCCAGTTTTATTCCAAGGTGTTTTATTCCAAGGTATTTTATTTTATTTTGTTTTTTTTTATAAGATTGCCCCCCTCATTTCTTTCTCAATATGCTTGCTGTTAGTGTGTGTGTGTGTGTGTGTGTGTGTGTGTGTGTGTGTGTGTATTATGTTACATTCTGTCTTGATACACCGCTGAATTTGTACATCAGTTTTGGAATTCCAGTGAATTTCAGGTTTAGATTTACTGAGTTTATCTCTGTTTAGTATGATTCTGACTTGGGGTTGTTATTATGTTGAGATACATCCCATGTATCTCTAGATTTTCCAGGACTTTTATCAAAACACTTTCCTCACGTAATAAGATGATCAAATGTTTCTATCCTTGTATCTATTTGTGTGGGGAATTACATTTATCAGCTCATATGCGTCAAGCTGTCCTTGAATCTCTGGGATAAAGATAACTTGATCATGACAAATGAGAATTTTTTTTAATGTGTTCTTGAGTTTGGGTTGCAAGTACTTTATTTAGAATTTTTAGGTCTATGTTCATCAGAGGATTGGCCTGCAGTTTTCCTTTTTTTCTTTGTCTTCATCTAATTCTGGTATTATGATAATACTAGCTCCATAGAATTGATTTTGAAGTGTGTCTTTGCTTTCTATTTTACTGAATAGGTAAAGAAATGTTGGTGTTCTTCTTCGATGGTCTGGTAGAATTCAGTACTGAGTTCTTCTAACCAGAGTTTATATTAATTATTGTTTCTATCTCATTTTTTCTTTTGGGTCTGTTAAATAATTTACTTCATATTGGTTCAACTTTGGTTGCTCACATATATCTGGAAATTCATCCATTTCTTTTAGATTTTTCTTTTTTTATTTTTTTTCATTTTACGTATCAACCACATTTCCTCTTCCTTCTCCTTCTCCTGCTCCCCTCACCTTCCCCATCCCACGCCCCATCCACTCCTCAAAGAGGGTAAGGCCTCCCATGGGGAGTCAACAAAGTCTGGCATATCAAGTTGAGGCAGGACCAAGCCCCTCCCCACTGCATCAAGGCTGAGCAAGGTATCCCTCCATAGAGAATGGGCTCCTAAAAGTCAGTTCACACACCAGGGATAAGTCCTAGTCCCACTGCCAGGCGCCCCTCAAACAGACCAAGCCACACAACTGTTACCCTCATTCAGAGGGACTAGTTTGGTCTCATACAGGCTCCCCACTGTCAGTCCAGAGCCCATAAGCTCCCACTAGCTTGGGTCAGCTGTCTCTGTGGTTTTCCCCATCATGACCTTGACCTCCCTAGCTCATATAATCCCTCCTCCTTCTCTTCAACTGGATTTTGGGAGCTCAGCCCAGTGCTTGACTGGATCTCTGCATCTGCTTCTATTGGTTACTAGATGAAGGTTCTATGATGACAATTAGGGAAGTTACCAATCTGATAACAGGAACAGGCCAGTTCAGGCATCCTCTACACTAGTGCTAGAAGTCTGACCTGGGATCATCCTTGTGGATTCCTGGGAATTCCCCTAGGACCAGATTTTTCCGTAGGCCCGTAATCGCTCCCTCTATCCAAGTATCTCTTTCATTGCTCTCCCTCTCAGTACATCCCCCAACGCAACCACCCTGATCCCTCATGTTCTCATCCCCATCCCTTTCCTTCTTCCCCCTGCCCACCACCCCCAGTTTACCCAGGAGATCTTATCTTTTTCCCCTTCCTAGTGCAATCGGAGTGTCCCTCTTAGAGTCCTCCTTATTACCTAGCTTCTCTGGGGCTGTGGTTATCTCTTGTAGCCTGGTTATTCTTTGCTTTACATCTAATATTCACTTATGAGTGAGTACATAAGGTATTTTGTCTTTCTGGGTCTGGGTTATCACACTAGGGATGATTTTTTCTAGTTCTATCCATTTGCTTGCAAATTTCATGGTGTCATTGTTTTTTATCCCTGAGGAATACTACATTGTATAAATGTATCACATTTTCTTTATCCATTCTTCAGCTGGGGGGCATCTATGTTATTTTCCATTTCTGGCTGTTACAAATAATGCTGCTATGAACATAGATACCACTCTTGGGCATACACACAAAGGATGCTCAATCATACCACAAAGATACTTGCTCAACTATGTTTTTTTTTAGATTTTTTCAATCAGGTAGAATGTAAAAATTGTAAGTCCGGCCCCAGACCCCATCCCTGGGCACCAGCCACTCGGGGGAAGACCTGCCCAACTTGGCCCCAGATTCTGGCCACCGGGCAGGTTCCCTTCTAGCCCCACCGGGAAGGATCCCCTTCTCCAAGACCCCTGGCAGACCCTGCAGTCTCCACGCCTTGCCCCCACACCCATCCGCCCAAGCCCCAAGCCTCTTCCTGAGACTTAGAGGCTGGCCCCCAGCTCCCATCTTGCCCCAGACTTCCTTTCTGAAGCACAGGTGAGTGCCCTAGCTTGCCCCGGACCCCATTCCTGGGCACCAGCCACTCCGGGGAAGACCTGCCCAACTTGGCCCCAGGTTCTGGCCACCAGGCAGGTTCCCTTCTAGCCTCACCGGGAAGGATCCCTTTCTCCAAGACCCCTGGCAGACTCTGCAGTCTCCACGCCCTGCCCCCACGCCCATCCGCCTGAGCCCCAAGCCTCTTCCTGAGACTTAGAGGCCGGGCCCCCCAGCTCCCATCTTGCCCGGGACTTCCCTTCTGGAGGAGAGAGAGAGAGAGAGAGAGAGAGAGAGAGAGAGAAAGAGAGAGAGGAGAGCACCCATCCTCCCCCGGACTTCTCTTCTGAACAAGAGCTCCCATCCTGCCCCGGACTTCCAATTTGGACAAGAGAGCTCCCATCTGGACAAGAGAGAGAGACTTCCTGAATCTGTCAGCTCTGTCTGAACCAAGTGTGCGGATAAGGCCAAGAACGAACCACAAGGAGATGGGCAGACGTCAAGGCAGAAACACATACAACAAAATGAATAGCAATACAGCATCACCAGGCCCTAGCCCTCCTCCAACACCTAGACCTGAACATCAGAAATTGGAAGAAGCAGAAGAAAATAGCCTTATGAATGACATCATGAAGAAGCTAGAGGCTTGTGTAGAGGAAAAGACAAAAAAAATGTGAAGAACGCTGTAAACAACTAGAGGAAAGGGCAAACAAATTAGAAGAAATCAATAAAGTCCTGGAAGAAAACAATAAAGTACTGAAAGAAAATCAAGAAAAATCAATGAAACAAATGAAGGAAACAGTCCAAGACCTGAAAAGGGAAATAGAAAAAATGAAGAAGACACAAACAGAGGGAATTCTGGAAATAGAAAATTTGAGAAAACGATTGGGAACTTCAGATGCAAGTATAATCAACAGAATGCAAGAGATGGAAGAGAGGATCTCTAGCATTGAAGATACAGTAGAAGAAATAGATTCATCAGTCAAAGAAAACACTAAAGCCAACAAAGTCATGAACCAAAATATCCAAGAAATTTGGGACACCAAACCTACAAATAATAGGAGTAGAAGAAGGAGAAGAATACCAACTCAAGGGCACAGAAAATATATTCAACAAGATCATAAACTTTCCCAACTTAAAGAAGGAAATGCCTATGAAGATACAAGAAGCCTATAGAACACCAAACAGACTAGACCCCCAAAAAATGTCCCCTCGCCACATAATAATTAAACAATTAAACGTACAGAATAAAGAAAGAATATTAAGAGCAGCAAAGGAAAAAGGCCAAGTGACATATAAAGGCAAACCTAGCAGAATAACACCCGATTTCTCAATGGAGACTTTGAAAGCCAGAAGGACCTGGACAGATGTAATGCAGACACTAAGAGAACATGGATGTCAGCCTAGACTAATACACCCAGCAAAACTTTCAATCATCATAGATGGAGTGAACAAGACATTCCATGACAAAGCCAGATTTAAACAATATTTATCCACAAACCCAGCCCTACAGAAAGCACTAGAAGGAAAATTCCAACCTAAGGAAGTCAGATACACCCTCGAAAACACAGGCAATAGATAAAGCCACAGCAGTAAACCCCAACGAAGAAAAGTACACACACATCACCACCAGAAAATAACAGGAATGAACAACCACTGAACGTTAATATCCCTCAATATCAATGGACTTAATTCACCTATAAAAAGACCTAGGCTTACAGAATGGATACGAAAGCAGGACCCATCTTTCTGCTGCATACAAGAAACACATCTCAAATTCAAAGATAGACACTACCTAAAAATAAAAGGCTGGGAAAAGACTCTCCAATCAAATGGTCTTAAGAAACAAGCAGGTGTAGCCATCCTGATATCCAGCAAAATAGACTTCAAACTAAAATCAATCAAAAGAGATCAAGAAGGGCATTACATACTCATCACAGGAAAGATCCACCAAGATGAAGTCTCAATTCTGAACATTTATGCCCCAAACACAAGGGTACCCACATATGTAAAAGAAACATTACTAAAGCTTAAATCACATATAAAACCCCACACATTAATAGTGGGAGACCTCAACACCCCACTTTCACCACTGGACAGATCTCCCAAATTGAAACTTAACAGAGAAATAAAGGACTTAACTGATGTCATGACTCAAATGGACTTAATCGACATCTACAGAACATTCCATCCTAACAAAAAAGAATATACCTTCTTCTCAGCACCCCATGGAACCTTCTCTAAAATCGACCACATACTTGGCCACAAAACAAATCTAAACAGATACAAAACAATTGGAATAACCTCCTGTGTTCTATCAGACCACCATGGTCTAAAGTAGGATTTCAACAACAACAAAAACTACAGAAAACCTACAATCTCATGGAAACTGAATAATACCCAACTGAATCACCAATGGGTTAAGGAAGAAATAAAGAAAGAAATTAAAGACTTCCTAGAGATTAACGAAAATGAAGACACCACATATCCAAACCTATGGGACGCTATGAAAGCAGTACTAAGAGGGAAATTCATAGCACTAAATGCCCACATAAATAAGCTGGAGAAATCTCACACTAGTGACTTAACAGCACACCTGAAAGTTCTAGAAGAGGAAGAAGCAAAGTCTCCCAGGAAAAATAGATGCCAGGAAATTATCAAAGTGAGAGCTGAAATCAATAAAATAGAAACAAAGAGAACAATACAAAAAATTAATGAAACAAAGAGTTGGTTCTTTGAGAAAATCAACAAGATAGACAAGCCCTTATCCAAACTAACCAAAAGACACAGAGAGAGCATCCAAATCAACAAAATCAGAAATGAAAAGGGGGACATAACAACAGACATTGAGGCAATCCAGAAAATCATCAGGTCATACTTCAAAAAACCTCTATTCCACAAAACTGGAAAACCTAAAAGAAATGGATAATTTTCTGGATAGGTACCACATACCTAAATTAAATCAAGACCAGATAAACTATTTAAATAGTCCAATAACCCCTAACGAAATAGAAACAGTCATTAAAAGTCTCCCAACCAAAAAAAGCCCAGGATCAGATGGTTTCAGTGCAGAATTCTACCAGATCTTCAAAGAAGAGTTAATACCAATACTCTCTAAATTGTTCCACACAATAGAAACAGAAGGAACATTACCAAACTCCTTCTATGAGGCTACAATTACCCTGATTCCTAAACCAAACAAGGATACAACAAAGAAAGAGAACTACAGACCGATCTCCCTCATGAACATTGACGCAAAAATACTCAATAAAATACTGGCAAACAGACTCCAAGAACACATCAAAACAATTATCCACCATGATCAAGTAGGATTCATTCCAGGGATGCAAGGATGGTTCAACATACGAAAGTCTGTCAATGTGATACACCATATAAACAAACTCAAAGAAAAAAACCACATGATCGTCTCACTACATGCAGAAAAGGCATTTGACAAAATCCAACACCCCTTCATGATAAAGGTCTTGGAGCGATCAGGAATACAGGGAACATACCTAAACATAATAAAGGCAATTTACAGCAAGCCAACAGCCAACATCAAATTAAATGGAGAGAAACTCAAAGCAATTCCACTAAAATCAGGAACGAGGCAAGGCTGTCCACTCTCCCCATACTTATTCAATATAGTACTTGAAGTTCTAGCCAGAGCAATAAGACAACATAAGGAGATTAAGGGGATACAAATTGGAAAGGAAGAAGTCAAGCTTTCCCTATTTGCAGATGACATGATAGTATACTTGAGCAACCCCAAAGATTCCACCAAGGAACTGATACAGCTTATAAACACCTTCAGCAACATAGCAGGATACAAGATCAGCTCAAAAAAGTCAGTAGCCCTCCTATATACAATGGACAAAAAAGCGGAGAAGGAAATCAGAGATACATCACCCTTTACTATAGCCACAAATGACATAAAATACCTTGGGGTAACACTAACCAAGCAAGTGAAGGACCTATATGACAAGAACTTTAAGTCCCTGAAAAAAGAAATTGAAGAAGATGTCAGAAAATGGAAAGATCTCCCATGCTCATGGATAGGCAGAACTAACATAGTAAAAATGGCAATCTTACCAAAAGCAATCTACAGATTCAATGCAATCCCCATCAAAATACCAACACAATTCTTCACAGACCTGGAAAGAATAATACTCAACTTCATATGGAAAAACAAAAAACCCAGGATAGCCAAAAGAATCCTGTACAATAACACAACCTCTGGAAGCATCACAATCCCTGACTTCAAGCTGTACTATAGAGCTACAGTAATAAAAACAGCTTGGTACTGGCATAAAAACCAACATGTGGACCAATGGAATCGAATTGAAGACCCTGACATTAATCCGCACACCTATGAATAAATAATTTTTGACAAAGAAGCCAAAAGTGCACAATGGAAAAAAGAAAGCATCTTCAACAAATGGTGCTGGCAAAACTGGATATCAACATGTAGACGGCTGCAAATAGATCCATATCTATCACCGTGCACAAAACTTAAGTCCAAGTGGATCAAGGACCTCAACATAGATCCAGCTACTCTGAACCTGCTAGAAGAGAAAGTAGGAAGTAGTCTTGAACACATTGGCATAGGAGACCACTTCCTAAATAGAACACCAGTAGCACAGACACTGAGAGAAACAATCAATCAATGGGACCTCTTGAAACTGAGAAGCTTTTGTAGAGCAAAGGATACGGTCAACAAGGCAAAGCGACAGCCTACAGAATGGGAAAAGGTCTTCACCAACCCCACATCTGACAGAGGACTGATATCCAGAATATATAAGGAACTCAAGAAATTAGACATCAAAATGCCCAACAGTCCAATTAAGAAATGAGCTATAGAACTAAACAGAGAATTCTCAACAGAGGAAACTCAAATGGCTGAAAGACATTTAAGGAATTGCTCAACATCCCTAATCATCAGGGAAATGCAAATCAAAACAACTCTGAGATACCACCTTACACCTGTCAGAATGGCTAAGATCAAAAACACTGAAGACACCTTATGCTGGAGAGGATGTGGAGCTAGGGGAACTCTCCTCCACTGCTGGTGGGAATGCATGCTTGTACAACCACTTTGGAAATCAATATGGTGCTTTCTTAGAAAATTGAGAATCCATCTCCCCCAAGATCCAGCTATACCACTCTTAGGCATATACCCAAGGAATGCTCAACCACACCACAAGAGCACTTGTTCAGCTATGTTCATATCAGCATTGTTTGTAATAGCCAGAACATGGAAACAACCTAGATGCCCTTCAACTGAAGAATGGATAAACAAAATGTGGTACATATACACAATGGAATACTACTCAGCAGAGAAAAACAATGACATCACAAGGTTTGCAGACAAATGGAAGGATCTAGAAAAAATCATCCTGAGTGAGGTATCCCAGACTTAGAAAGACAAACATGGTATGTACTCACTCATAGCAGGGTACTAGATGTGGAACAAGGATGACTGGACTGCTACTCACATCACCAGGGAGGCTACCTGGAAAACAGGACTCCAAGAAAAACACGGGGATTGCCCAATGACAGAGAAATGGAATGAGATCTACATGAACAGCCTGGACAGGAGTGGGGGTAGTGAAGGGCGAGGGTCGAGGGAAAGAGAGCTTGAGTGAGCGGGAGACCCCAGCTGGATCAACAACAGAGAGGGAGAACAAGGAATAGGAGACCATGGTAAATGAAGACCACATGAGAATAGGAAGAAGCAAAGTGCTAGAGAGGCCCACAGAAATACACAAAGATACCCCCACAACAGACTGTTGGCAATGGTAGAGAGACAGCCCGAACTGACCTACTCTGGTGATGGGATGGCCAAACACCCTAATTGTCGTGCTAGAAACCTCATCCAACTACTGAGGGATCTGGATGCAGAGATCCATGACTAGGCCCCAGGTGGATCTCTGGGAGTCCAATTAGCGAGAATGAGGAGGGTTTATATGAGAGAGAATTGTTGAGACCAAGGTTGGATAAAGCACAGAGACAAATAGCCAAACGAACGGAAACACATGAAATATGAACCAATGGCTGAGGGGTCACCAACTGGATCAGGCCCTCTGAGTGGATGAGACAGTTGATTAGCCTGATCTGTTTGGGAGGCATCCAGGCAGTGGGACTGGGTCCTGTGCTCATTGCATGAGTCGGCTATTTGAAACCTGGGGCCTATGCAGGGTCCCTTGGCTCGGCCTGGGAGGAGGGGACTGGACCTACCTGGACTGAGTCTACCAGGTTGATCTCAGTCTGTGGGGAAGGCTTTGCTCTGGAGGAGATGAGAATGGGGGGCGGGCTGGGGGGAAGGTGAGGGGGGGGGAGGGGGGAGAACAAGGGAATCTGTGGCTGATATGTAGAACTGAATTGTATTGCAAAATAAAAATTAAAAAAAAATTGTAAGTCCATCCCTATAACTTTTTGGATTTCTTCACTGTCTTGCAATGTCTCCCTTTTAATCTCCAGTTTTATTAGTTTGGGTCTCCTTTCTTTTTCTTTTTGTTAACTTTGTTAATAGCTTGTCAATATTACTAATTGTTTCAGGAACTAATTTTTCCCATCATTTGTTCTTTGTATTTTTCTCATTTCTATTTCATTAATTTCAGATCTGATTTTGACTATGTCTTCCCATTGAATGTGTGTGTATGCATATGTGTGTGTTTGTATATGTTTGTTCATTCTTGATTATTCCAGTCTTTAGACTCATGATTAAGCTGCTGATTGGAGACTTCTAAAATTTTTTTGATGTAGACATTAGTTCTCTAAACTTTATTGGGACCATTTCATGAGTTCCAGAGATTTTCATATACTAAGCTTTTTAAAATCTTTTTCTAAGAATATTTTCATTTCCTTCTTGATTTGTTCCTTGACTCAATTATCATTCAACAGTGTGTTACTCAGTCTCCTGGAGTTAGCATACTTTGTGCTTTTCCTAGTGTTAATATCTAGCTTTATTTCATTATATTCTGATTCAACAGGATGTTTTACTACGTCATTATAGTAATAAAAAGTTCATAGTATAGTCATAAAAACAGACACAGATACATAGAATAGAACTGAACACACAGGTATAAGTCAGCACTCCTATAGCCACTTGACTTTTGGCAAAGAGGCCAAAAATATACTCTGGCAAAAACACAACCTCTTCAGAAAGTGGTTTTTGTCAAACTGGATAGCTATATTTGGAAGAATGAGTCTATATCATTATGATTTACTCTGCACAAAATTCAAATTCAAATGGCTCAAGGATATAAAAATAAAACTGTATACCCTGTGTAATAGAGAAGAAATAGAGGATATGCTTGAACTCATTGGAACAGGAAAGGACTTTCTAAACTGGACCCTATAGCACAGGCACTAAGACCAGCAATTGTCAAATGGGACTTCATGAAACTAAGCTTCTAAACAGTGAAGCATCATCTAAGTGAAGAGACAGTGGATAGAATGGAAAAAATTTTACCACCTACATATCTTGAACCGATCGTTTTCTAGAATATACAAATAACTGAAAAAGAAGAAAACAAGAAAACAAATAATCCAGTTAAAAATTAGGGCATGGGACTAAACAGAGTGTTCTCAAAAGAAGAAATACAAACGGCTGAGAAATGTTTTTTTAAATATTTAATGTTCTTAGACATCAAGAAAGTGAAAATCAAAAGTATTCAGATTTTATTTTACTCTGGTCAGTATGAACTTGCAAGATATGTTAGCTTGTACAATAGTGGCATGAATGGTATAGGAGAACTTAATCACATTCCCATTGGATTTAAAGTCATCTCCACAAAACAGAACACAGGTCTAATGCCATTAATTTGGACAAAACTCTTGACTAGCTAGGTCATAAGCCCCAGGGGATACCCTAATGCTATTATTCTGCAAAATGGACATGATAATAAATATTCTTCTACGTTCTCATCTCTGTACCTGCAGATTAGTGAATCTCTCAACATTTATCATCAAAGCTTCTTTTTGCTGTAGATACCAACTAATACAGAGACCCACAACTGGTCAACATGTAGAGAATGAAGTCTGCAGAGTGCCCAGCTCTACGTGGGACATCTGCATGACACTTCCTACCCCATGCTCAGGTATCACTGTAGAATAGGGCCAAGAGTATTGTAACAGTGAGAGGTGGTGTGCATGTCTGCACGTGACGGAGAGGTTCACATACTCGGGTCCTATTTCATCGTGAACCGGTCATCTAGGTGAGCAGCATAGATATGGCTCTTGTTTCTAGCTAGCTGACTGACCCTTTACTAGAGCCCCCTGTTCTGTTGCAGCAACAGAGAAACGTGGGAGGTAGCCAGCCTCTGGCCCTAGATTTTTACTTCTCCATGTTCATGTTTCTGAACTAAACAGTGGAGTCAAGCAACACATTCTAGTCAGAAAGGGCAGACCTGGGAGGCATGCTGGCTTTCTACTCTAGAATTTGAGTTATAAAGTTTTCTGAGGTCTAAGAAATATGCAAGACAAGTCTTCGTCCATTCCTTTACTATGTTTTTAAAGAATACTTAAGTTTTTTCTTCTCTCTTATGTCACACCTCGATAGCAGTTGCTTCCCTCAGCCTCTCCCCCTCCCCCAGATCTACCCCATCCTCTTTATCCTCTCAGAAAAAGAAGACCTCCAGGGATATCAACCAAATATTGTATAACATGCTATAATAAGGCCAGGCACATATCATCACATCAAGGCTAGATGAGGTATCCCAGTAGGAGGAAAGAGGTCCCATAAGCAGGTAAAAGAGTCAGATACTGCCAAACCCCTGTCTCCCACTGTTAGGAGTCTCACAAAATCCCCAAGCTAAATAACCACAACATATATGCAGAGGACCTAGGTCAGCTCCCTACAGTCCCGCTGATCTCTGGGAGCTCCCATAAGTCCCAGTCAATTGTTTCTAAGAGTTTTCTGGGGGTGTCCCTGACTCCTAGGGTTCCTCTGGTCCTTCCTCCCTCTCCTCCACAGGACTCCCCAAGCTCTGACTAATGTGGGACTCTGCATTTGCTCCCATTGGTTGCTGGATGAAGTCTCTCTGGTCTCTTTGATAACAATTCTGCTTTACTATGTTTTATCATCTTTTTGATAAGCTAAGAATTCTGAGGTTGGTTGTGATTAATTTGTATTTATTTATTTAATCTCTTAACCCATGTGTTAAAAGATTGGTTTATGTTGACTATATTAATTGAGACTTATCTCTAAGATGTGTTAAATGTATCACAGTTTTTGATAGTTTTGCTTAACTATAAACAAAAAGAGATTTGAAGAAAAAAAATCTCTTAAAAAATCAAGAAAGTCAAGAACATGGAGGATATTTTATGTGTGTGCGGCATCTCTTTTACAATTTAAATCTAAAATAAAGAGATACTGTGTTTTATATGTATTTCATTTGAACACCCATAAAGAGCTGGTGTTGTATGTGATATTTATATTCTAATGCTGGAAGTAAAACAGATTATTTTTCTTCTTTAACAAGGAGCAAAGGGTTTCAGAGTCAAGTGTGTCTTCAAGCAGCAGTAAAGGCCTGATGACAAGGTATTTCGGAACAACTTGCTATTAGAAAGGAAGCAGGAGAGGGAAGGTGAGAAGCAGCTCGTGCCCACATGACACATCCAAGTCGTGAGCGCGTTAGAAGTTCATGACGCAGAACGTAAAAGGGTGTAGCAATTTATCTCAGTGACATAAAAGACCCTTTTCTAATCTGTATTTTCACAACTCTATTCTGAATTAGATTTTCTTTCCCTTTCTATTTTGCTCCCTTTTACCTCAATCAGGTCAGATGCTGCTAGTTATAAACATATCAGTTTATAAAATTATGAGAAAATGCACAAGCTGCCAAACTATCTTAAATAAACTGTGTGAACTTTTGAGATGAAGTCTCATGCCCTTGTTACTTCAGCAAACTGTGGCAAAATCATTGCTACATGTGAACTATTAGAGAATTTTATCCTCTTTAGAAACCTAATAGTATTTTATACATTTGCAGTTACTTTGTGTAAAACTGTCACAATGGCTTTATGTGTAAGCATCTTTGCATCCCACAGACATTGATAATAAAAAAGACACTGTCAAATTGTTACCCTAGAACAAAAGGTTATCAAGTGATTCTTCTGTAACACTATAGTACACATAAATTGGAAATTCATGCAAAAATCTATTCAACAAACAATTATTGAGCTTCTACAAATTTCAGTACTCATGAACAGGTGCTTTAGTATTTCAGCCATGAAGAGTTCCTGCTCTTGAGAAGTTCAGAGTTCACTTTATCACTATACGTTTCTATACTCCCAACTGCATCCCACTGTATCCACTGTCCTTATATCTTCCATACACGTGAACAATGGACTTCTCTTACAAACTGTTGTGCTCTGAATTTTGCTTATTAATAAAGCTTTGCTAACTATATATACTAATCACTGATATACACAAGTAATCCCAAGGACTTTAAAGTCTAAATTTTTTCAAATACTTCAATAGCACCTTGTGGAGTTCTCTGTCTTTTGTAATATAGTGCACTGAATGTGGTAATAGATGGAGATATCATGAAATCATTGGCATTTATATCAACAGATAGTTCATAAAGCATGAGTGTCTCAGTTAACATCCTTGGCATAATTTTTACTCAGAGAAATCTGGGGCAGGCATGATTATTTTCTTTCATACTGGCCATCTTTTACTTATGATAATTGGTCAGTGTTTTCTTTAACAGTGAATTGTGAATTTCTTAATATATTGCTGATGGTTACATTATTAGATATATTCTTAAAACAAGTCCCTCTACTATGAACCAAGTCAAGACAAGGTTCTACAATCCAATAACCTTAATGTCTGTAAATACATTCTAGTAGAGATGTCAGATGGAAGATAATTCTTTCCCCCTACCAATCTCTGTTTTTCTTGTCTAGTGGAATGGATCTGTAAAACAATACCACTTAACCTGTCTGTGGTCTCAACAAAGTGTTCAATTTGCATTCTTGACTCCATCTATAGGTTAAAGGAGGCAGGAAGAAGGTAAGAGTCTACAAGGATGGAGGACACAAAGGAAGAAAGGCCTCTAGACATAAGCATGCCCAGGATCTTCAGGAGTCTGTACCAAATGGGGTTCTAGAGTTGACAGGAGAAGTGGACACATGCCCTCATCCCCAACCCAGAAGCTATATCCAATGAATAACCACTTGCAATAGGAAAAAATAGTTTTCTCCAAGGGAGTATCACTGGGAAACAAACAAACCTACCCTGTTTGTTTCCCAGTGATACTCCCTTGGAGAATAGAAGGAGGGTAGGTCCTTTCCCCAGCAGTAGACAGCTAACTGAAACCAAACTCAACAGCATTTATGGATGTTTTTTGTCTCATAAGATTGAGTAACAGCATTCTTCATTAAAACAAACAAACAAACAAAAAACCTTACAGGTCCTTTGTCCACATATTTTGTTCCTGGTTTTGTGTTTCTATGGGATTCCTGGGTGTGCAAATGTGTGTACTTCTGCATCTGTATGTGCTATTTGTGGATTTTCACTGTCTCTTTTTCTTCTGTTTGTTTTTCCTATTCTGTTTTTTTTCTTTTATTTTATTTTATCACATTGTATTGTATTTTATTCCTTAGATGTGTGTTTGGTTTTTTTTGACTTTTGTTCTCATCTCATATATTATATCCAGATTGCAGTTTCCCCTCCCTCCACTCCTCCCAGTCCCTCCCCCACCTCTTCTTTCAGAAGCAACTATTCCTCTGTCTCCTCCCCCCCCGGCCCCCCCCCCCAAAAAAAAGAAGAGCAGACCTCTGTTGTAGTTGCAGGAGAATTGCCTATAAAGCAAATCCACTGTGCCAATAAACCAACCTTGAGTTTAGGACAGAGACAATGATTGGCTGACAGCGATCAGCCATAACGTTCTTGAAAGACTTTGCAAGGTGGCTAGAGAGGACAGGAAGAGGCTCAGAAAGAGTTTGGGGATTTTCTGGTACTGGAGGTTCTGGAGAACATGGAGAAAGAGTCAATTAATTGCTCTACTTTCCTTAGCTTTTTCAGTTCTTTATCTCAATTTCTGATTCCCAACTGTTTGTCATACTAGAACAATTCATGTAATCAGCTAAAGGCTTCCCAGGGATATCTAACAAACATGGCCTAACAACATACAATAAGACTGGGCACAAATCCTCATAGCCAGTAGAAGGTAAAGGGTCCCAAGTGCAAGCAAAAGAGTTAGAGACACCCCCACTCCCATTATTGGGAATCCCACAAGAAAACCAAGGTACATAACTATAAGGTACATGCAGAGGACCTAACTTAGACCCATGCTGGATCCATGTTTGTCGCTTCAGTCTCTATGAGCCCCTATGAGCCCTGCTTATTTGATTCTGTAGAGCATGTTCGTGTGATGTCCTTGGTCCCTCTGGTTCCTAACTCCCCCCTTTGTGGGGTTCCCCTGGCCCATCCTATTGTTTGGCTATGTGTCTCTGATCTGCTCCCATCAATCACTAGATGATGCTCCTCTGGTGATAACAGGGCTAGACACCAATCTGTGAGTGTAGCAGAATATCATGTCATTGACTTATTATTTTGTCAGTCATGTTTGGTTCTATCCTGGGTCTCTGGGTTGTCCTGTCTCTGGTTATGGGCCATCAGGTATGGGCTTCCTCTCGTGGCCTGTGCCCTAAGTTAAACCAGTCATGGGTTGCCACATCTACAAGTTCTACATCACCATTGCCCCAGCATGACTTGCAGGCAGGACAGATTGTAGGTCGTAGGTTTTGTGGCTGGGTTGATGTTCACTCACACTTCCACTACCAGGAGACTTGCCTGGTTATAGAAAATGGCTAGTTCCCCATTACTTCACTAGGGTCACTCTCAGATTCTAGGCAGTTTCCACTGCACTAGGTTTTTACATTGCCCCCTAAGTACCCCCATTCCAGTCATATCTCCCAGTACTCTTTCTCTCAGTCTCTTTCACCCCCTGCCTGATTACTCTTGTTCTGTCCTTACCTGCCGGAAGTTCACCTGCAAAAGCTAGTCTACTTCCTCTTCCCAGGTAGATCCGTGTGTCCTCCTTGAGGTCTCCTTTATTTAGCAGCTCTGGGTCTGTGGAATGTAGCATGATTATCATTGACTTAACAACTAATATCAGTTATAAGTGAGTATATACCATATTTGTCTTTCTGGGTCTGGGTTACCTCACTCAGGATGATTATTTTTTTCTAGTTGAATCCAATAGCCTGCAAATTTCATGATGTCATTGTTTTTAACAGCTGAGTAATACTCCACTGTATAAATGTACCACATTTTCTCTATCCATTCCTCAATTGAGAGACATCTAGGTTGTTTCCAGTTTCTAGCTTGTTGGACAGCCTTGCTGGCTAGTCAAAGGTTACAGTCTACCATGGCCTGGCAGGTTTTTACAAAAGCTTAACAATATGGAGATTTCATCCCCCCACAGCAAAACTTCCTGGTCTCTACCTGCCCTTATCTGGAGAATGTCCCTGGGCCTGGAGGACTGACATCTGAAAACTGGCTACAAGCCAGGTGCCTGATTTATCTTTAGCTTGACCTTTGGCACAGATTCCTGCTAGATCATTTGTGCTCTTCACTCTGCTATAGGACCCTACTGCCACATATGAAGTCTTGCGATAGGAGTGTGCCACTTAATGCAAATTAGAGTTTATCCCCAGGCTCTCCAATCCTATATATTTCCTATACTCTGGAATAAAGTTGAGTGGATTGACTGAAGTCTGTCTCCTGGAGGGCTGTCTCCATCATACCCACAGCCATCTGAACTCTGTTCCTTGCTTCTGTTCCCTCCACCCTCATGGACCAATGCAGCCAAAGATCCTGAAGAAGAAGCAGAGCCACACTGGCTATCATGAAAACATACCTAACATGACTATAAGTTTGACTATTATCGATGACTAACTATTAATCTATGTTTTTTAATTATACATTACAGTTTAGATGAGTTGCATAAGCACAATACCCTAAAAAGAATAGAAACATACATACAGTGTAACAAAATTAACTTTAAATTTGTATCAATAAAACAAAATCCATACCAATGTAAAATATTTTGAGATTAATAGTTTTTTTTTATTAAAGTAGATTCAATAATCTACTCTTTTTCCTATCATTCATATATTATATCTCCCTCATTTTCCTTTAGAAAGATATCTTTGAATTTAACTCTTTTGCTTAGCTTTTTTCCTGACTATAACCGATAGCAACTTGTAACCAACCCCCCTTAGATGATGACAAATATCCATAACTCATCTTTTGGATATTATTTTGTCTAGACTGTTTCCTGTTGTCTGGGGGCACTGTAATCTATAGGGGAAACTTGAGAAAATCAAGGTAATTGTTAAATCTTGGCTGGAGTATTTTGTGAGGCTGGATCATCTCATCCAGCAGCCTTGAAGCTGTTTTGCATGCTGGATCACCTGGGCCATCCATTTTTATTCATGTCTGGTCCCCTTGCTCTGAAAAATACATAAACTTTTAAAGGTAACATACATATCTGTATTAATACAAGTATAGACTGTACATTGTACACAGGTTGGCCAAAGATGATTTTTTGTTTTATGTTTGAGCAGGTAAAATATACAACATGTGTCTTGTAGTTTTTTTAGGTTTATTTCTTTAAATCTATAGTCAGGATTTTCAGGGGGTCTTTCTCAATCAAACCTGATCCATGTCAACTTGAATAAACTTTCATTGCATGCAGAAATAAAAGCATAACCTCTTCCCCAAAGTAACAGATTTTTTGACTTTCATTTTGAAATGAAAACATTTTCAAAATATATAGGTTTGTTTAAAATAGCAGTTTTTTTATAATCCACTGTATCTTAGCAGCTGTTGTTCCTTCATCAGCAATCAGAAAATTCAAAGACAACACAATAATATATATAATTCAGACTCTCTGTGTATTTCCCATCTTTACATGGCTTTTTCCTTTATATTACTTTATTTTTTCTTTAAAGACTTTATTTTTAAACTATCTTTTTCTATGACTGTGTATAGTATTCTATTTTCTCTCTCAAGCCTATGTACATTTTTAAGCACACTGTGATCCATTTAGGTTTTTTTTTTTTTTTTTTTTTTTGCTGTGGGATATTTTTCTGTATGCTCTGATATATGTGTTGCTCTGATTGGTTGACAAATAAAGCTGTTTGGCCAATGGTTAGGTAGAATAAGGTTAGGTGGTACATTCCAACTAGAGAGAGAGGAAGAGGAAAGGAGAGTGAGAGAGACACTGCAAGACACTACCAGGAGAAGCAAGATGTGAAAGTATCTGTAAGCCACAAAGTCACATGGCAACTTATAGATAAATAGAAATGGGTTAAGTTATAAGAACTAGCTAGTAAGAAGCTTGAGATATAGGCCATTCAGTTTGTAAATAATATAAGCCTCTGTGTGTTTACTTGGGACTAAGTAGCTTTGGAACACGAGTGGGAGAGATTTGTCTTGACCACAGGCAAGGCGGGACACAGGAAAACTTCTGACTACATTTTTTCATCTGGATCTGTCTTTACTACATAGCTGTATTCTGAGCACAACTTAAAACCACCATGTGGCTTAGTTCATGGCATGCTGGAGGGGCTCACACTGACATCTCCAGCCTGCTGGCAGCAGCTGGGAGACATGTCTCTGTACCATGGCCGGCATGAGAGACATGAGATTAGGAGGCCAAGTTTGGCTCCATTTTTTGTGTATTTAGAACTGTTTTTAAGCTTTGTCAGGTCTTATGTGGATATTCTTGCCCCAGTTTGGGCACTATTTGTAAGCAAAGTTTTTGTTGGCTTCGAAATATACACATACAGAGACTTAATATTAATTATAAATGCTCAGCCAATAGCTCAGGTTTATTACTAACTAGCTACTACAACTTAAATCAAACCATTTATATTAATCTATGTATTGGCATGTGGCTCGTGGCTTTACCTGTCCTCCAGCATGCCTTGCTCCCTCTGCATCTTGTGGCAAACTCCTCTAACTTTACCATTCTTCTTCCCAGTGTTTTTAGTCTGGTTTTTCCACCTAACCTTATCCTGTCCAGCTATTGGCCAGTTAGCATATTTATTAAACAAGTCACAGAGACAAATCTTTACAGTGTGTAAAGGGATTATTCCACAGCAATGAAGGAGTGTTTCTCTTGCTCCACATCCTTACCAGTGTGGGCTGTCACTTGTTTTGTTCCTAATGAGAGACAGAAAGTGTACGGATCTGCATGTGAGGGGAGGTGGGAAGAAACTGGGAAGAATGGGGGGGAGAAGAAACCATAGTTGTGGTGGTATTGTGTTCCCCAAAATATTGTGTACCCTTGTAAACTTATCTGGGGTCAGAGAACAGAACAGCCACTAGATATAGAGTCCAGAAAGTGGTGGCGCACACGCCTTTAATCCTGTCACTTGGGAGGCAGAGATCCATCTGGATCTCTGTGAGTTTAAAGCCACACTGGAAACAGCCAGGCATGATGACTCACGCCTTTAATCCTAGGAAGTAAGAGCAGAAAGCAGAAAGGTATATAAGGCGTGAAAACCAGGAACTAGGCTGGTTAAGCTTTTAGGCTTTTGAGCAGCAGTTCAGCTGAGATTCATTCTGGATGAGGACTTAGAAGCTTCCAGTCTGAGGAAACAGGATCAGCTGAGGAATTGGCAAGGTGAGGTGGCTGTGGCTTGTTCTGCTTCTCTGATCATTCAGCATTCACCCCAATACCTTGCTCCAGGTTTGTTTTTTATTAATAAGACCTTCTAAGATTTGTGCTACACAAAGTCAGAATATGCTGTATGAAAAAGAAAACTATTTTCAATAAAATAAAAGAGAGAAATACATGATTGAATTTTTGTGCTTCAATTTCCTGGGAAAAAGTTATTTTCAGAGTAGTTTTCTGAATGTCAACATTACTCTGAGGTGAGATCTTACTCTGAGGATGTAATTATAGTATCCCTGTTCTTGACCTAAGTTGTGCTTAAAATCAAAGCACATCCTTAATAACTTCATCTCCCTTTTCTTACATTTTGTCATGTGAACTTAGAAGCACCCAGGTGTGTAGCTTGAGTTTTCCTGCCTTGCCCACAGTCAGGGCAAATCTCTCTCACCTGCCAGTCCCACAGCCACTCAGACCCAACCAAGTAAACACAGAGACTTATATTGGTTACAAACTGTATGGCCATGGCAGGCTTCTTGCTAACTGTTCTTACAGCTTAAATTAATCCATTTCTATAAATCTATACCTTGCCACATGGCTCGTGGCTTACCGGCATCTTCACATGCTGCTTGTCCTCGTGGTGGCTGGCAATGTCTCTCTGACTCAGCCTTCCACTTCCCAGCTTTATTCTCCTCCTTGTCCCGCCTACACTTCCTGCCTAGCCAATGGCCAATCAGTGTTTTATTTATTGACTAATTAGCAACACATTTGCCATACAGAATATCCCACAGCACAGGTGGTATTTCCAACATTCACTTTAGACGGAGAGTTATCTACCTTTTTTTTTTTTTTAGTTGCATTGCCAAAGGTAAGATTGATAATTCTGGCTGTATATAACCTGGGCCCTGATGTTTGCTTGGGTTCCCTATAATAAATTATATTACATCTTCATGTCTTCCCAGGTACTTGTCTTTGTTCTGCCTTCTTCTTCTTTGTGTCTCACGGTGTCAAAGTGAATTCTAAATATTTATAGTCCCTGTGACAGCGCAACTTCAGTCTATCTCTAGTCATTGTACCAGTCAGGATTTAATCAAGCATATAGAAAAATTTGGAAATTTTTTCCTAATGAATTTATATTAGAAATTAGAATTTGCACAATCACAAGAAGAACTGGTGATTCAAGAAGAGGCATGTCATTTCTAGAGAAAGCATCCAGTCAGCTCTTACCGAAAGGGGTTGGTGCTTGCCTTTAAATCTGGAGGGTAAGTAAACAGCACAAGTTAAGAATCAGTGCAAGTACGGAACTACTTGAGAGGTTGGCTGGTGTCTCTGAGAGTTTGTAGCAGGAGATTTGGTGATGTCAATGGGTCATCGGTTGAACAGTATAGCTATCAATAAGACTGTACCTGTATCTAAATTTGAGGGGTAGTTGCGAGTCATCTGTAACCCTGTTACTCCTTCCCATTGCTTCTGCCTGGTGGTGGCCTTGAGTGAAGTAACAATGCTTTGCTTCCACCTTCCAGAATATTTGTAACAAGTTAGTACCTAGAACCTTAGAGAGGAGGGGATTTTTAAGAAAAATAGTGTCCTAATAAAGTAAGACGACATGAGAACAATTCAGGATGATATTCACTGATGGAATGTTCTAAAGAAGTAGAACAAAAAGTATCCATAAGTTCGTGTTAAATGTTGTGAGGGTTTTCATCCATTTTCACTATTTCTTTAGCTTTTGACAGTCTCTGTTTTGTTAACCAGAATTTTGTAACAACAATACACTTACAAATTGTAACATAATTCAGGCCTCAAGTCTTAGTTACTTAGCTTTGACTGAATACCAGATTTGTTACCAAGTAGTTATATGACCTTTGGGGGGGGGGAAACTCTGAAATTATACATATTGTTGTTAGAACATACCCTTCAAAACTTAAAAAAGTGTCCACATTTTAATCTCTAGAATGTGTGGATGTACTATGCTTCATGTCATAGAAAGAATGAAAACTGAAGCTGGAACTGCTTGTGTTAACCTGCTGGCCCTGAGATGGAGATTTGTGTAATTATTCAGACAGGCCAAGTATAATTACAAGGGCATTGTACTAGAAATAACAACAAAAAAAAAATAGGCAGTGGGAGGAGGACTCCTCTTGACCTTATGGACACTGAAGATGAATAAATGGAGTTAAGAAATGCCACCAAAAATCTATAAGTAAAGAACATATTATCTGCTCAAGCATGCAGAAGGAATCCCTTGAGTTTTGAACTTCAAACCTTCAAAATTGTGACAAGAAACTTGTGTTCAATTAAACCACTAAGACTGTAATATGTTTGTAATGGAATAGGAAAAAAGGTACCACTTTCTGTGTTTAAATGGTATAATATATATAAGCCATAGTAAAAGTCTCCCCAAAATAACACGTTTGTTTGCTTAATAAATATGGTAGTTCATTATATCACTGTGTATATGTATCAAAACCTATCATAAACTTAAATTTATATAATAATGTTTATAACTGTCATATTCTTTGATATATATGACTGTCATCTCTCTCTCCATATATATGTGATATATGTGTGTATCTGTGATAAATATATATATGTGTGTGTGTATATATATATATATATATATGTATATATATATACACACACACACACACACACACACAAGCACATTTTTACCTGTTATATACTTAATGGATAATACAATGTAACACACATAGCAAAACTGTTAATACTTGTTGCACAAATAAATGCATGAGTGGTTAGTATGTTTGTGCTTTTGTATTTCATCAAATTTCTTTTGTTTTAAGGCTACATTTCTAGCAATGGAATTACTAGATTAAAATTAGCTGAACACTCTTGTGCTCTTTGTATCTACTGCCAAGTGGATATTCAGAAAGGTTAAATCAGTTTCCCACCCCCAGCATTACATGAATGCAGCATTGCCATCCCTGCCATGGCAACACAGAATGCCCTACATTCAAAATTCTCAATTGTCAATGTCTAATTTAATTTTCCTTTAATTGCATTCTTTGATTACTTGCAATGTTGATAAATTTTGCTGTATCATTGTATTTATTATTGGCTATTTTATACTTTATTTGTAAAATTTGTGATTATTGTTTTAAAAATAAATATTATAAAAAAAAGGTCTGAAAAGAGTAAGGTTGCCATATCCTGAACTTACCAGCAAAAGCTGACAACTATTAGTAATGTTATATGAGCTCCAATTATTGATATATATATTTTTGTAGCAGAATGTTAGAGATATATTTACAGTATCTTCCATTCTTTCCCTGTCTTTCCAGTTAGTACTTTTGTTTTACATACTCTTTTTATTTATGTTTTTAGTGTGTTCATAAATAACACATATTTACATGCAATTTTTATATGTGTTGCTTTTCTTCATTAACTTACTGATCTCTTTATTTTCTATGGTGTTAGTCTTGACACTGATTTATGAGTTTTTAATGTCTTAAGGGTTTCAATCTTTGATTATCCCATTTGTTGTATTTTCCATTTTAGTCACTTTAATTACATTTGCTATTGAATTTAATTTCAAATGAGTACATTCATTTAAATAACAACTAGTTCCATTTATGTTTTTCTATTGTGTACAATTAGTGTTAAAATTACAAACTTCCATTCATATATTTGATTTCACAGTAAAGCCCCACAGTGGTACCAAGTTCCATGTTTACACCTACAACTTCTAATCCTTTCTTTGAATGAATGTCATAAATATAGAATGCTAGCAGCTATTAAAATCTGTGGTTTTCATTTGATTATCTTCAAGTAAAATTCACAAAACTTAGGATCTCTAAAGGTCTTGTATCTTAATTAATTCTCATCTTTCACACTATTAGCTTATTGTGGAGGATGAAATGTTAATGATTTAATTAATTGAAATTTATCAAAAGATACATTTCTAGAGGTAATCTAATATTCATCTAATTTTCAGCATCACTGGAAGAGCACATTTCACTGAGCTGTTAGAAACTAAACCATGCATGATTCTCGGGGCTCGGTTTTCCTTTACTGGTTGCAAAGGATTTTAGAATCCGTCAAATATGTTAAGTGTATGAGATGATTTTGTGAAACAAATCAATTTAATCAAATGAATATACATTGTAATGTAGTGTCTTTCTAGTCTACACAGACAAGAGAGTGGGTAAAGGAAATGCATTTAGAACTTGTAACTCAAAAGTAAAAATGCTTTCTTTATTTTTAAAATCAGGTGAAATTATTACAGAATCTGCAAGCACTTCTACTAAATCTGTAATCTGTAATCGATCAATGAGATTCTAAGAACTGCCGAGGACAACTTGAGATGCATCTTTAGACATAAATGACCATTTTCAAAAAGGAAGCACACGTGGATGAGGACTTATTGAGGATGTGCACAGAGAAGTAAATGATTTTCAATCTCACAAGAAGCATTAAAATGATCATTGTTGGCCTAAGATAGCAAATTACAATTTTAAAACCTCTAGAGTAAAATGTCTTCAGTGTGCAGTAGTTACGTTTGTGTGTGTTTAGAAATTAGCAGACAGCTATGAGAGATGCATTTTTATACTTGAAAATAGCAATTATCTAATATAAGAGCATTAAGAATTTAGAACACATGCACACAAACGAAACAATAGATTCTGGCAATTTACTGTGATATATTTGGCCAGAGGTTGCATAAAGGGAAAACAAAATCTGAGAGATTAACCATCGCTATTTTGGCTTAGTTGATGTTACTAAAGGAAATTTTTCATAAAAATGTATGTGAGCCTTCAATAAATTTCAAAACAAGAAACAACCAAGCTCAAATAATTTTGTGCCTTTTAAGCAAATAATAAATATCAGAAATCAAATGGGTCTCTGATAAACTAACTCCATTGACAAAGTATAACTGCTTGCTGTATACACTGTGGCTTTCTTTTTTCTGAGTGATGTATTTTTTAAATTGGAAATATATCCTTCTCTTGTAAAATACACCCCAACAACAGTTTTCCCCCCTCATTCACTCCTTCTAGCCCCCTTGCCACCTTCCTTCTCCCTCAGATCCACTCCCCCTTCATTTCATTTTCAGAAAAGAGCAGGTCTCCAAGAGACAACAGCCAGACAGGACAAAACGAGATACAATACTTTAAGTCAGAGTCTTCCCACTTTTCCTTCAGCCAGTTATGCAGGAAAATAGCGAAAATACAGACAGGGAGTGTGCACAAATTCTGGTGCCTCTCTCCCAGAGATGACAATAAAACCGACAAGCTGTTTCCTCCATTAGAAATGGCTAGTGGCTCCCAAAGTATAATGTGCTTTTTATTCCTCTTTTCATATAAATAAGGCTACAGCTTCCAAAGACTTAGAGCATTGTTTGGAGGCAGAGTTTCAGAATTGAAAATGTTAGAAATCGACAGTTGACTAGCTTTAGTTTTCTATAATCCTGTGTAGATATGCACTGGTGTGAGATTAGCCAGACTTCAATTTGGAAACCTCTTATAGTGAATCGGAAAGCTCTGGCATTTCATCAGACTGTTTTTGTTTCTTATTTTTCCCTTGTCAGAATTGAAGTATAGAGTGGCAGGCTATCTTTAGTAACCTGACCTACTGGAGGCTTTCATCCACTCTTTCCTCAAAGCCCACCCAATGGAAGGAACCTTTCCCAAGTGCCCTGGGAAGAAATCTCCTTGGGAAATTCTTCAGAAGGCTATTTAGAGAGCATGCACAGTTACTGAAATAGTTTCGGAGAGATGCCTTGGCTTTTCTTGAAGGGAGACTGTCTGGGCTTGCTGGCCAGATCCTTCAGTGGGTAGATCTTTGTTAGTGTTTAGCTGGTGGAACATTTTTCCATTACATGTTTCTTCTTTACTTTTCTCCCTTGTAGAAAGAAATTTCACATGAAACACCTATTCACAGTAAGAAGTTTGGAAAAAGAAGTAACAGGCAAGAATTGAAAGAAAAATATAGGGGACATGATTGAATTCCCAAAGCTGTAGTCATTGTAAAGTGAAGGCCACTGTGTCTCCTCTTGTTAGTAGAAGCTCTTGAGTGTTAGAAGGATGAAGCTGTAATTTAATTTTAATAAATGGATATTCCTATATCTAGCCTCTCTGACAGAGATTTATATAGAGTCTGAATTTTTAATTACCTTAATTACTCTTCTTTCTTTCATTTGTGATTTTTTTTTGGTCTCTAACATAAGCAAATAAAAGTTCCTATAACCAGAGCAGTTCCAAAGTGCTTGTAGCCTAAGAACAAGGCATTTTCACTTTCTTCTTTTTTCCGGGTTGTAACCCTAACTACATCCAATCATGTTATTTGCAAATAAACTTACTTCATTTTAGGAAGAAACTTTAAAAGTGAATCATTCTTGCAACTTGTGATAAGCATCAAGTTTTCTAGGTCTCCCAACTAATCATGAACACGGCATTAAAAAATGAGGAACATGCACAGCCTGTTTTGGACACTTTTACTCCCTATCCCAAACTAGCCTCATTTCAGAACCGATAATGGGAAATAGCTTGTTGATTCAGACTGATAATTCGCATTTCAATATCTCTACCAGAAAGACAAAGACACCACGAGTCAAATATTCTCTGAAGGCAATGGGGGGGCCCGCTCAAACACCAGGCTCAGCGTCAGCGGCCCGACTAATTGCTGCCATAGGACAATGCACAGCTTTGCTGCTGGAGAGTGAGATTGGCACATTGTACCTTCTTGTTGGAATTAAAAGATGGCTGGGGGAAATACAAGAACACAGTTACAAAAAAAGTTATGAGGTAATCTCGTTATAAGTTTTCCAAACTTCCTACTGAATGTTTGTTCCAAACTTCATTTAAATAGCATGTTACAGTGATACCTCATTTACATGGTGTGTCAAAGTGTTACAATTTCCACATTTCTAGACGCCCAGGTCCAAGACTGTATTGCATAATGAAGCGAAGGGATGCAAGATTTTTAGGAATGAATTTCAATGTAAATAGCAATCAGTGATTTTTCTCCAGCTTCCAAGGACAAGGAGGAATCCCTGATGCATTGTATACCCTGTCCTGGATGTTTTCACTCTCTATGGATTCACTTTCAGTAAACATTGAAAGGGGATTCATGAACCTGTCTAGTATTTTTTTAAAATACTGATCCTTTTTTTTTCTACTTGCGTTCTATCACAAAATCCATCTAAGCATAGAAATAGTTGTTTCTCATTGGGGAGTTTATCTGCCAAAATTTTATTGCTATAGGAAATGTATGTCACATTGGATTATCATTTGGCGCTGTTCAAGCCAGAACAGTATGAGCTTTAAACTTATTTTTTTTAAAAAAATCTAATTAGTATCAAATGAAAAACAAGATCTCCAAAGACATTTCTTTCCTACTTTTCCTACTACAAAAGGTGATTTGTGATAAAATTGCTAGTTTGTTACCATTTTTTTTGGTTAGACAATACCACACTTGACACTTTCAGAACACATTATATTTTAATAATAGACACATTTTCTTAAACTGTGCTTTAAAACTGGGCACAATTAAATTAACAGAAAAATTTATTCTGGTTAATTCCAGTTGTGTGTTCTTAAATGGGTGAAAATATAAGGAGGGAAAGCATTAAGTCTTCAGATAGTTCTCCATATAAACCTGGAGATGATTTGTTAGCCAGTAAGCTAAATTTGCTAAGTACTACTTGCCAATTATGTTACTGAATGAAAGAAATGCAAGGTCTCTATAGAAAATCTGCAGTGTATGAATAAAATTCTTCTATTTCCTTTAGTAAGTTTACAATCCAGTGTCAAACGAGATGTAAAAAGTATAGCTGTAATTTTAGACAAATTCAGTATGTTGTCTCCACATATACATGTATATACACATTCATGTACACATGCACAGTTGTGACACGAATGCACACGCCCAGTGGCTTGTATGCACGTGGAAAAACAGAGGTGAAAAGTGCATGAAAACGTGCTTTGTGAGAACCGACTCACCTAGATGTAAGAAGAGCCATGCTGAACCTCACTTTCCTCCCCTGTAGATATAGTCCACAGTGCTTATTCCAGAGCCTGCGGTACATAAACAAAAGACTCACAGACATGATTATTGTTTTCCTGTAAGAGACTTCTTGGAGGAAGGCACACAGAGGAAAACACTGGGAGATGAGAAGGAGAAGGAATGTTACTATTGGAAAAAGAAAATGAACAAAATGATTAAGAAAAGATATGAAAATATCACCATTAAATAGTATCTTACCATTTATTAGGACATGTGAGACAAGAGGAAATTGTAGGAGTAAAAAAAGCAACCTAAAACCTTAAAATGTATACATGGAAATAGGGACATGATTTTGGATATATTTTAAAGACACTAGAGAAATAAAAATATTACTATTGAGTAAAGTATTTAGAAAAATCTATAATGGGTCTGAAAACAATGGGACTTTAAAGCATGTTTTTCCTTTGATTTCAAAACCTAACAATATATTTGTATGATAAACTATTGAAACTATTTTAATAGGACACAGAAGCAATCTAGCTAATTAAATATTGTCTTTTCCCTCCATTTGCCAATATCTCATATTTCTGTTTATTTATCTTTGACTTTATTTTTCCATATCACAAATCTTGTACTTTGATCAATCTCAAATAACTGAAAGCTGAGCATTTGTCTTTAAGTTGGAAGTTTGTGTCATAAAATTTCACCAGTGAACTGTCTTGTAGAGACAGTCTGAAGAGTTTCTATGAATTCTTGCCACAGAATAAGCTTTGAAAGTTTAGAAGTTTCGTGACACTCTGAGGTGTTCACAGAACATATATGTGGACACACATTTGTGCGGGTAGACTGTCTCCTTTCTGCCATTTATCAAAGTAGGTATAAGCTACTTCCTAGTCATAGGGTCAAAAAGCAGGGATAGATAGATTAAAAGTAGATGACTGCCTACTGATTGAGATTGAAGTAATGACCCTTTTGTCCCCTCATAGAGAAGCCATTGATCCTTGTAGTCTTCCGAACGGTGGCACAGCTAAGTAACGGCTCTGCTGTGTACAATCTTGCCCATCTGCTTAGGGGTCAACGTGAGCTCATATCTTTACCGAATTCTTTATGAGTGGTTTAATAAGAGAAGACTCTGACTGACATTCGTGTTCACAACAGTACCATTATAAGTACCATCCCCACCACAGCATTCTTAGTGCTGCTTCAGACGTTTAAGACGTTTGTGTGTTCTCACAGCATTTTGTTTGTGCTTTTTGAATAATGTGATATATCTTTTAAAAAATCATTTTTGATGTGTTTCTTTTTATTCTTCTTTTCCCTAGAAAATCTTTGAGGGAAAGTAAGAGCACACAACAGTCTTTTATAAAACATTTGTCAAGTTACATTGTATTGAACTTAATCTGTAGATAATTGAAAAGTGGAATGGTTTAACTGGACTTTACGGATTGAATGTGCATTCAGCAGCAACTCTGGTAGCCATTATGAGTTTTAGGAAGATTTCTAATGCTAACTACATGTTTACAGATACAAACAAACTAATTCATTCATATATTAAAATTACTATGTTTTCCAAAGGCTACACACTTATGCACATAAGCACATGTATATGTCATTATCAAAAACACTATGGTAAAACTGTCATATTAGCAAATGTCTGGTAGTGTTCAGTTGCACTGTGTACAGGCATCACACGGAAAATAGTGTAAAGATGAGAAAGTGTAAATTTTCCAAATATTTCTATCTTTTCTTTATCAATATTCTTATTTGTACTGATAAAGAAATACTAAATAATACATAAATCAATGTAAATGTAACCACCATCATTATGAGCAAATAAACTGAGCAATAGTTTAAACCTGACAGCATCCTGAAGAGTTAAAGTAATTTGACTGAATTTTATCGCTAACTCTTCGTGCATCAATGGTTGTCTTTCTTTAATGAGTCAATTTCTTTTTCTTCTCTTGCTTATTCAGAAGAAATGTTATTTTTTCCTCTCTCTGTAACTATCACTAATATTTAAAGTGCATATTTCTATCCTGATGCATGACTATAATGGGCTGTCAAGAGTAAATGTCCATAAACTACCATGTGTGGGGAACAGCCTTATATTTCTTGCTTTCCAAAAGCCATTTTTGGTCCCATCCTCTGACCGAGAGCCCATGTTTCACTCAAACAGAAGCCTACCCTGATATTCTAGTCCATTACATAATTCTCAGAAGCTGGGAAAGAGGCATTTGCATCATTTCTGTTCCCAGATCTGTTCAATATATACTTCCAGTCTGTCATGCCTGAAATTAATTTTTTTACAATCTGGATCTTTACTATATGCTAAAAATTCAGTACAAAAAAGGACTTCCTTCTGCAAAGAATGTGTAAGCCAGAACATCGTGTTCCATCTCTATAATGAAACGCACAGTTCCAATCAAAAGGCAAATTTTTGTTTCAAAATGTTTGAAGAGAATAATGCTTTAAAGAGTTTCAGATAGTTATTTTATAAACGTGAAAAGATTTCTATCTTGGAATATATTCTGACCTAGATTATATGATTTGTTGTAAACTGAACAACGTTTTTATTTATTGCTATTTTCCTCTGTTTTTCATGTTTCCAAGTTAGGAAAACAAAGGTCTCATAGCACTAACCCCACTGTATGATTGCTGAAAGATAAACTAATTGTCAGTGGGTACCAACAGCTCTTAAGCAAATGCACAGAACATTTTGACATCTTAGTCAAGAAATTTTGACTCTCACTTTGAAATTTTGTTTCCTAATTGAAAAAATCTCCTGCTTAGTTTTTCACAAAACTGCAAAGTAGTCTATTAAAGCAAATTTCAGTACCAGATAAATAAACTATGATGTCACCAAAGATGAAACAAAATACTTTGAATGACTTTGTAAACACTGTTGCTGAAAAGGCCCTTTATTGTTCTGAGAAACAGGGGTCATCACATCTAAGGGTAAGCACTGTGTTTACAATGGTCACAGGACAGGGCCATTTGAGAGTTTCCCTCTCCATCAATGGCTTCTATCCACCTTCTTCCTTTTCCTCCTTTCCCTCCTCTCCATCTCCCTTTGTAGCTTCCTTTTTAAATGCCAAAGAATCAGTTTTGAGCCTTCAGAACTATGCAGCATTTGACATGGATCCAAGATTCAAACTCAGACTTTCATTATTATACAAACACCATAATTCTTCTATTTTCTGCAGAGATTTTCACCCCCTCCATAATTTGCCTATTATTGAAAATGAGGACAAAACTATTACTACTGATTTTGGACAAATATTATATATCTGATTATGTTTGGTTTATGCTCTTGGATAAAAATATTTGATGAATGTGTATGAATGTTTTTCTTTTACAATTTTTCAGGATTAAATGATAAAAGACTAATTTTTATAGTGATTTTTTGGGTAATCTAATTTTTAAATATTAATATTAATACATTCATTATGGTTTCATAAAAATGAAATTTAAAAATCTTTGTCATTATTGTTCTTCTAGGTTCCCGTTTTACTTCTCCACTGGCATTTTTTTCTTACTTATTCCTTCTGAGAATGTTTTTTTGCTCCAAGTCAATGTAATATGTAGCTTGAGTTTTCCTGCCTGGCCCACAGTTAGGACAAATCTCTATCACCTGCCAGTCTCACAGCCTCAGACCCGACCAAGTAAACACAGAGACTTATATTGGTTACAAACTGTATGGCCATGGCAGGCTTCTTGCTAACTGTTCTTACAGCTTAAATTAATCCATTTCTATTAATCTATAAGTTGCCACATGGCTCGTGGCTTACTGGCATCTTCATATGCTGTTTCTCATCATGGTGGCTGGCAGTGTCTCTCCGACTCAGCCTTCCACTTCCCAGCTTTATTCTCCTCCTTGTCCCGCCTACACTTCCTGCCTAGCCAATGGCCAATCAGTTTTATTTATTGACTAATTAGCAACACATTTGCCATACAGAACATCCCCAGCAGTAATATTCTTTTAATTTTTGTGTAAGATTTTCCCTTTCTTATCTACTGCTTATTTTTATAAATTAGTCTTAAATGAGTTTCTTTAATATTGTGGTTTTATGGTTACGAATTGTTAACTACATGTAAGTACTGCACAAATATCCTGGTTTCACAATTATTTATATTGGTTTGGGTCTTTCTTTTTCTGTTTTTCTCCAATTTGCTTCCTTCCCTCTTTCTTCCTTTGCCCTCTTCCTGATCCTCCTCCTCCTCTCTTTTCTCCCATACCCTCTTTCATGTCTTTCTTTCCTCCTGTGAGAGTATCTTCCTACTCAGTTAAGTCTGGGCATGAACTCATGATCCACTTTCCTCAGTCAATTGAGGCTGGGATGATAGGCATGTGGCACCATCCATGGTGCCCACTTCATATTGTTCTGGATTTCTGAGAAGTGTAAGAAGTCCTACATTTTGTGTAAAATTTCTTCATTCTCTTTTCAAACTTCAACAGATATATTGACCTTCTTATGTTTATGATTTGTTTGCCTATTATAATTTTGCTACTGTCCTGGTTACCATTAGTTGATACAGGAAATACGGAGTGTTCACTGTCTCAAATATACTCTGATACGGTTGAACATCAAATATTATCATGAGTAAGAGCTCAATTTATGATGACTACTTTTTGTCTTAGCAAAAAAAAAAATCTAGTAGTGAAACATACAATGGTCACTCTTCCATGAATTTGAAGACTTGACTTCACTCAGACTCTTCATGCAGCATAAACCTCTGCTTATGAACATGAAACGCTATACCTTTAAAATGGCTAGCTGCCACTAACATTGCATTTAGGTTCTGATGAAACTACATATTAATGACAAGGTTGCAAGAATGTGTTTTCTATAACTTTCCTTTAGGAGACCTTCTTCAAAGGCTCATCTGCAAGATGAGCTAAGTTTCACTGACTAATGAATAATCTGCATAAAAATTAGGGGAAAACTTACAGAATATTACATTTTGACTGAAAACAAATTAGGGTTCATCATAATCAGAAAACGAAGAGGACAGATATTTAAGGAAGGCTTGGTGTTTCCCACAAAGGCTGGTTCCCATTCTTCTCACCAGATTCCCACTTTCCTGATGTTGGTTATATAGTAGATTCCCAAACACTGAGTCATACAAGTTTTCTTAAATATAAGTTTGAAATTCAAAGACATGCTTCATAATAGTTGCTGGAATTTGTAGGCAAGGCCTCAGAGCCATTGTGCTTATTGTCTACCATCTTCTAAAATTGAGACAATCTATACAGAAAAAAGAAAAAAAATGAACAGCTGTTCAGAAAACTTCTGAGTTGAAATAATGGGAGTATAAGACATTTTCAACTACTCTTTTGTCTATTCTTTAGGACGTCATTCTGGTTAGTTTGATAGAGTTCTGTTTTAATTGAGACATAAAATAATGGAGCATGTTCCTCTCCTGTAGTTTTATTATATCTCTTCTTGCTGTTGTACTGGAGATTAAAACAAGAGTCTCTCACTTGAGGAGCACACACTTAGTGACAGAGTTTTACCCCTAATCCCTCTCTTGGTATTTTCTTAATTTTGCTTAGCTAGAGTTTAAACTTCATGAAGAAGGTGTCCATCAATTCAACGGCATAAATGAAGAAAGTATCCATACATCTATCCAACAGCACAAATGAAGAAGGCATCTGTATTTCTGCTCAACAGCATAAATGAAGAAGGTATCCATACATCTTTTCAACAGAAAAAATGAGGAAGGTACTCATATGTCTACTCAACAGCATGAATGAAGAAGTTATCCGTAAATCTATTCAACAGTATAAATGAAGAAGTTATCCATAGTCTATTCAACAGAATAAATGAAGAAAGGTATTTATATGCCTACTCAACAGCGTGAATGAAGAAGTTATTCATAGTTTACTTAATAGCATAAATGAGGAAGGTGTCCATATGTCTACTCAAAAGTATAACCCAAGTTCCTAGCCTGTCATATGATCAGAAAACATTTTTTACTAATGCAGGTTGTATAAACTAAATATCTCCAATTCTTTCTGTTATTTCTTATCTTTATTTTCTTGGCAAAGTTCTACTCATTACTATTTCCTGAAGCAGCATTCCATTTTATATGCTGTATTTATTGAATGATTTATGTACAATTCCTTTAATGATCTTGCCAGAGTATTTGACTCTAGTATGGTAAATTTATACAAGTATACTTAACTGAGAAAAAAAATCTTTCTTTTACATTCACAGAGACTAATGTTAGTGATTAAGAATTAGGATCCTGGCTACATTTGTATGTCAATTGATAAATAAAACAAGGAGAAAGGAGGTTGTGATAAAATGTCACCTTGATGGGAATTTTTTTGTTGAAGAATTTTCTTTCGTCTGTATTCTTGAGTGATTTCCAAGCTAAGCTACAGAATCAGGCATTTCACCTGCACAGTAGTACTAGTATAGAAAATAGTGTGATTAGTTATATTACCCTAGTCAATTACAGTTTGGATAAGTAAAGGTTAAAAATATTTGGTTGAGCTGAAAAGACTCAACAAAGTTAGTTTCAGCAGGACACATTTAGTATAAGCAGAACTGCATTTGATTTACACATAATGCTTCTTTTCTTAAAGAATTCCATCTGAGCCATCATGAGATTTCTCTGTTATTTTATAAATTTGCTTCCATGGAATCTCTCATGTGAGAATCTTATTGGAGTTCTTTCCAGCACAGACAATTTCTAAACATCTGAATTGTCTTTGCTTTCTTGTTTCTGATTCTACATTGCAAAATTGAATTTAATGACTAACCGTAAACCACAGTCTATGAGTGGGCATTTCCACATCTCTGATGTTCTGACTATTCACTGACTCGTGTTACAGACTTGTTTCTGTCCAGGAAATATATCTAGGATATAAGTTTTACTCTTCATACTTACTCAGACAACCCACAACCAGCATGCAAGATAATTCTTAAGCCTTCTGCAAGGCTATGTGAATTTTAGATAGCTCTTCCATGTTTCTTTCCTGTTATACAATGCAGTATAGATTTTGGATCGCTGAGCAACATGCTACATCTACAGATGGAGTTCATCATTTAAATGAGAATTTCACCAGAGTCTATGAAACTCTTCTGATTTTAGCTCAGAAAGCAGTGAGATTGTTCTTAGTCTGTTGCCATGAAGACTCTGCCCATCCTCAACATCACTCTTTACCTCATAGTTAAATTGCAATTGACTTCTGCTTGGTGTGAGCTAGAGAATGGGAAACAGGAAGAAATGTTATATAAACAGAACTCAGCTCTGAAGACAATAGCTCTCTCCAGCATTGACTCCAGAAGTACATAAACTAGAGAAATTGTCTTTGTATGACATTTAGGTATTACACTTTTGTTTTAAGCAAGGTAAGGCTAGCCCTCCATTATAGTATGGAATTGATTTACTCCAAATTAAATTTCATTTTGATTTAGATTTGGATGCTGTGGTTTTGTCTTTTCTAAATTACCTATTACTACATGATTTTCTCCTTCAACTGATCTCTTACAGAAACTGCAATGCTCTATTGCAGAAGTTCCCACAATCAGATTTTCCTTCCTATAACCTGCTGGTATATTTTTCCTCAGCATTCAATATATGGAGAATTAGATCACACTGGCCTCAATTAGATTCAAAGCTAAATTTTTGGCAAGACTTCTCAATAGATGGTATTGTGCGCTCCCTTCTTAAGACATGTAATTTCTAGATATCTCATTTTGTCATGTTAATTAGACAGTTATAAAAATTCATTAGGCACTTTTAAAGTGTAAGATAGTTTTCTATGATCTTCTATATCTGCCACTTCATCTCTTTTTATGTTATGAAATAGTTTGCATGTTTTTCAGTTTTATTTTCATTTGATTAACTGAGATATCGCTCTACTTAATTATTTTTTATTGTTTGAATTGTTCCTGCAATGATGAATTCATTTTAATTTTGCTTCCTGCTCACTGTACTTTCTTCTCTTCATAACAAAAGCACAGCAGCTTTTGGCAAACTTTCCCTTCTGGTGGGATTTCTGCGTGAGGGATGATACAGGGACTATTTTTTTCTTCTACTTGTTTCTTTGTTTCACTAACTAAAGTTATTCTTATATTTTTCATCTTTTATTGTCTTTAGACAATATTGTCTTTAGAGATCAATGGCAAGTCAATTTGAACTCTTGTGGTAAGTGCTCAGTTTATAGTTTTATTTGGTATTAGGACAAAATTATATTTTTTGTGATTTGACTAAGGAAAAATTTTATAATACAGCTATGATCTTCAGGAATGCTGAGTTTGGGGAACAATGTAAATACTTTACTTTATTTTTATGATACTCAAAATTTTATTTCAGATGACAGTCTTATAAACAGAGAAGAACTATATGTATGAGTTACTACATGGACATGGATTAGGAGGCAAACTACCATACATAGATACTTCCCCTTCCTATCTACATAGTAAGAAATGTTCTGATGAATGTAAACGTTTCATTTCAAGGGAAATGTTTCACTTCTATGTGGACCTCTTCCTCAGGAAATATTTTTTATACATGTTTGTTCTTCTTCTGGCTCTGATACTGTTGGTCACACTGTGGGTTGAAATGTTGGGGTTTGTCTCAAACTATCCCTTCATTGATTGCATGTATTCCACTGATCTTACTGAATCAATTTCTGTGAATCTGAGATGTAGCTGCAGTGTTTGGGAATCATTGTGTAGCCATGCCTATCCAAAAGGACAACCTGCCCAGGTCTGATTAACAGAAAATGCTATTCCAGGATTCTAACTCATTGGTTAGAGGGTCTCCAATTTTTTGTAAGATTTGAGAATGTGCTTGATATCTGTCATTCTTTTACACATAAATTAGAACAATGTTTTCCTCTTTAGAACATCTTTTCTTTTATATATTAGAGAAAAATAAGAAGTGAAGGGTTCAGCTATATTTTTCATTCCTTAATACATACTCATTATATTTATCTCACATTTATAGTCGTATGCAAAATGTCTATCTATACTATGCATTTTTTCCTTCCTGCACCTACTTTGAAGAATCTTCCCCCTCTCAGGCTAATATTAATATGACCTTGACTGGCATCATTGCAGGCTGCTACTTTGAGAAACCAAAAAGGATATCAGGTGTTTCATAACATAGACAGTTCTTACCATTGTAAATTTTATCTCTTTTCATCAGGACACGCATCAATTACCAACAAATATTTAATTGAAAACAGTGACTAGAATATAATTCTAAAGGCCATCTTCATTTTGTACAAAGTGCAGTTTTCTTATTTTCTACTTATCAAAATTTGAAATTTCCCTTAAGGTTTGATGGAAGGAAAATTTTAACTGAGTGGCTAAAAGGTCACTTTCAGTATGTTATTTTTTTCCCTTTTGTTGAAAATAGATTCTTTTTTTCAAACAATATATCCTGGTTACAGGTTCTCCTCTCTCTACTCCTCCCTTTTCTTCCCCTCCCTTCTGGATCCACTCCATTTTTGTCTCAAATTAGAAAAGGACAGGCTTCTAAGAGATAACAATGAAACATAACAACATAAAATATAAAAAGATAGAGCAAAAAACCATCACATCAAGGCTGGACATGGCAACCCAACAGAAGGAAAAGAGACCCAAGAGCAGGCACAAGAATCAGACACTCATTCACACACTCAGGAGTCTCATAAAAATATGAGGTGAAAGATATAATATATACCCAGAGGACCTGGTGCAGACCCATGCAGGCCCTGTGCTTGCTGCTTCAGTCTCTGTGAGTTCTTATGAGCCCTGCTTAGTTGATTCAGAGGGCCTTGTTTTTCTGGTGTCCTCCATCCCTTCTGGCTCCTACACTGTTTCCACCTCCTCTTGTGGAATATTCCCTGAGCTCTGAGAGAAGGACTTGAATGGAGACATGGAGACAACCCATTTAGAGCTATGTATTCCAAAAAATATCAGTGTAATGTCTAGCTGTGGGTCCCTATATCTGTTCCTGTCTGTTGTAGGAGGAAGCTTCTCTGATGGTGACTGAATAAGGCACTGATCTATGAGTACAGCAGAATGTCATTAGGAGACTTTTTTTTTAAAGCATTTCCAAATCTTTGTATTTGTGTATGAAGCAGGTGAACACAGTGTTCCTTTAAGCTAAGTATCTTTTGTATTATTATTTTTATTTTATAATTTAATTTAATTTTACATATCAGCCGCAGATTCCCCTGTCCTCCCTCCTCTCACCCACCCACCCCCCCGTCCTCCCCCTAGCCCACCCCCCATTCCCATCTCTTCCAGTACAAGGACCCTCAGCCTGGGTGAAGGGAGGAAGAGTCTTTTTTTTTTTTTTTGACCAGTAGTGCTTGGTTTTAATCTAGATCTCTGGGCTATCTAGTTTCTGATTCTTGGTCACCCAAGCAGTGTCAGTATGGGTTCTGTCTCATGGATTGGGCCTATGTCAAATCAGACATTGGTTGGTTACTCTCACAAGTTCTGTGCCATCATCGCTCTGGCATATCATGCAGGGAGGGCAGATTGTAGGTCAAAGGTTTTGTGGCTTGGTTGGTGTTTATGTTTTTCTCTTGGTACTCTGAAGATTGTCTTCCTGTATCAAAGACACTTGGATGTAGGGGTGAAGGTTCCATGTAGGCACCAGCTCAGACATAACCATTTTCAGGGAGTTTTGTGGGTGTTGTAGGCAACAGGGTCCTGCTGTCAGTTCTCATAAAGCAGCAGGCTGGGTTATTTGGGGATTGCACAGGATCTCCTTGGCTAACTAATCCCACTAGTGGAAGCCTCATTTGATGACAAGAGATGGTCAGTTGGGACTTTGTCTCTCCCATTATTAGGAGACCTCATTAGGATCACCTTCATATTTTTTTTTTTTTTACGAATTTTCAACTACACTAAGTTTCTCTATCATCCCTCAAATGTCCTTCAATTCCAACTGTCCCTCCTACATTCCCTCCCTCAATCCCTCAACTCTACTTCCCTTCCGGTCCTCCTGTTCCTGTCCCCACCAGCTCTCAGTCTACCTGTCATATCTATCCTATTTTCCCTGCACAGGAAGATCCATGTGTCCCTCCTAGTCCCTTCCTCTGTATGTAACCTCTCTGGGTCTATGGATTATAGGTTAGTTATCATTTATTTGATGGTTAATATCCACATATAAGTGATTATCTTTCTGTGTCTGGTTTACACCACTTGGGATCTTTTTTCTATTTCTGTCCGTTTGACTGCAAATTTCATGATGGCTTAGGGGTTAAGAACACTGACTACTCTTGAAGAGGACCTGGGTTCAATTTCCAGCACCCACATGGCAGCTTACAGTCATCTGTAACTCTAGGCCCAGGGTATCCAATGGCTCTTCAGACACTAGACAATCTTAATAATATGATTATTAGTATGAAGATCAGTATACTTGTAAACTAATTTAAAGTGTAGTACCTTTCCATCCCACCCCTACTTCACTTCTTTTCTTCCTTTTTGCTTAATTTCAAGAAATGAGCTTTGACTTATCACTTGTTTCCTCTTGTCATGCATGTAGAAAATAGGTTTAAATAAAACATGTGAAAACTCTACTCAGAACTTTTCTGTATAATTAGAGTCATCAGTTAACTTAAGTAAAGATTCAGGATGTTAACCTTGACTGCCTCTGATTACTACTCTTTAAAATCTTGACTTCTTGAGCTGGTATTTTGTCATCCTTAAGATCTTTAGTTCATACCTCAGCTAAGGAATCCAAAGGAATCACCCTAACCTGAAAGCCATGAAAACTCTTTGCTTCCAGACCTGCAGGCTCTGGAAAGAAATATGGACACCCTTTTCCAAATGCTACTCATCTCTCCTGGCTAAGCTACTAGAATGGCTTACTACTGTTTAGCCACTCAGTCATAAAATGTTGGTCATAAATTTTGTTTAGTTAAATTAACACATTGCATTTTATGAGGATGCACTCATTTTTAACACTATCAATAGTAAATACGGGAAATTAAGAAAATCCCTTATGAGTGCAGAGAATATGGCAGGAGATCTTGACTACTTATAAATTTAAGGACTGCATCCTATACATCCTCTTTGATAACACTTTTAGCTTTTCGGTTGCTTTTTCTTTTCCCATTTTCACTTTCTCTTCATCACTGCTTAATTATGTTTTTCTTTCACTTATTTACTTTATGCAGAGTATCAAATGATTAACTAATAGCATCATTGTATTTATGAACTTTTTAAATCACTTGCCATTTGATTTATTATTAAATGTACATTTAATTAAACTAGAAATACTACTCAGTTAACTTTTACCATTCATTGAGATTACTTTACAGATCACCCAAATCTTCATTCATTTTGCTGTATCTACTACAATCCTTTATTTCATGATTTTAGAACTTTCCACTTTACAGAATCATGACACTTGGAAAAAATCCTATTTTCTTGTCAGTGTTTTCTCCCTGCTTTACTTTTTTTGTTTACTATTTTGCTACTATACTTAGCCATCTAAATAACAAAAAATGATTATGTCTACCCTTTCCTCAAAATTTGTGGCTAACTCCTCAGTTTGATGAATGATGATTTTGCAAATGGCCTTTGTTTTTGGTTAGATAGTCTTACACCTACTCCATAATACCCTTTTGTACTTTTGGTGATATGGAAACATAAGACCAAGTAAATTCTGGTTTTGCATTTGGTAAAAGAAGAAGTTTAACACATTTAAACTTACCCATGGTGCTACTCCCCTAGGACAGTTGAGACATAAAATTGAGTAGGAAGTCCAAATGTATGTACTTCAGCTAAGAAGCATCACATGTCACCATATTTAGAAGGTTGTCTACAAGCAATGTAAAATCACGAATGGTTGAGTAAACACAGTAACTCATGGGAATGGAGTCCAATAACTAAATCTGTGGGTAAAATCTGGAAGTATTGTTATCTCAAGCTGATAAGCAACCTACATTTAAATAGAATTTCCTGAGAAGAATGTTAAGTTGACAGAAGACATGGATAATTAAACAACCAGTGAAAGTAAAATTGTCTCTTGTATTTGTGTTCATCAAATTGAGTCGATTTAACAAGCAACCCCAAGATCCTAATAACTGGTAATGGAACATCCACTTCCTGATTATTTATGGGTCTGCATGATTATTCTGCCTTACTCCACATCCCTCATCATTCTACAATCTGGCCTAAAAGAACAGTCCCTTATCAGAGATGAAATAATCCCAAGCTCAGAGATCATTGCAGAGGAGGTATAAGAAAGATTGTAAGCACCAGAGGCTGTGGATGACTACAGGATAGTGTTTTCCAAACACAGCAGTGCAGCTACAAACATGAACTCATAGCCCCTGTATGTAGCTGCATACATGAACTCACATTCCAGCTTGGAGAGGGGAGATGGACACAATCCCAAGTCTAGTCATGATGTGATTAGGACTTGTTAGCTGCTGGGAAAAGTCAGTTTTCTCTAAGAGGATAGACATTGATAATATGCCAATCATGCTTCAGTGGAAGACTATGCATCCAATAATATTTGGCACAAATTGATCTTGAAGAGTTAAAAGAAATGACACAGTTGGGTAGATAGAGAAGGATGATTGGATGTGAGAAGAGCCTGGGAGAGAATATGTTCAAAAACATTGTATGAAACTCAAAACACTGAAAGAATGTAAAGAAATGTTTAAAATAATCACAGAGCTACAGTGTCTGTGAATTCAATGACGTTTCACTGACATCGATTAAATATTTGACTTTCATTTTCAACTTTAGGAACTCATATAGAAGAAACTAATTACAAATTGGATTATTAGAGAGTGTGAGGATGTACAAGTCAGGCCTCTGAATAGGTTAGAACAGTGTTCTGCAATGAGTCCTTTTAAACAAATAAATCAAACACCACAGAGAAATGTTGAGTAGAGGAGCTGCAGGAAAGCATAGCAGGTATAACTGTCACTCCTAATTGCAATTTATTTCACGTGACAGTTTCCCCAGTTTTAAAAGTCTTTTATCATTGTTCTAATCCCTAGAAGTCACAAAAATAATGTTGACATATTCATGAGCTTATGAGCAAAACTGCTATCATAACATTTAGTTTCGATGTCAGGAAGGTAAAATTTGGAGAATTATTTATTTTCCGTTTATTGAGAAGTCTCTGAAGATGGAGAGGGTTCTTTGCAGTCACTCTGTGTAATTATCTACTGTGTGGATTATTCCCCTGATGCTTCATTTGCTAATTTCCCACAAACTGAAAGAAAGCCATCTATTGTGTTATAATTGAGCAGCAATACAGAGGAAGTAAATATTTTATCTACTCATTTTACTGCAGGATAATTGTGCTAGCTAGACTTCAGAGTAAACTGAGGATTGGAATTATTGCATGAGATGACATTCCTTTAGAGTAGGAAGAGGTTATTTCTACTTGGTCACTTTTTATGTATGTCATAGCAATTATGGTAAACATTTTGTCGTTATCAGGACATACAATAATTTTTAGTGATTTTTGTTTACTCTTGAGACTATAATTTAATTATATTTATCTCTTCCCTTTTCTTCTTCCAAAGCCTCTAATATGCCCTCTTCACCCACTCTCCTTCTATTTCATATATAATAATTATAAAAGTTGTTAAATGTCTAAATTTTATGCTAGTTGTTTGTATTTATTTATGCCAATTTTACAAGTTGGGGTAGCAGGACTTAAGATGGAGTATTGAAAAGCAAAGTATAAACTGACTAAATATTAAGTAATCAGAATGATAACCAGATTCATACAAAGATTCTAATTATGTGACAGTTGTTGAAAAATGGCACTTTATATTATCTTCCTCCTCGTTCTTCACCCCTTGTCTATGAAGAGAAAATGATCAGTGAAAAAGGCCCATGTAAGAAAGGAAATTTTGGGAGATATAAATTAAGTCATTTGCTATCTAAAGAAAATAAAATATTGGAAGAAAAATATATGAAAGAAAAGGAGAGAGACAGAGGGACAGGGACAAGGAACTCAAGAAGGAAGAGGAGAAGAGTGAGTATCAGGGAGGGGAGGAAAAGGAGGAGAAGAAATTCTGGGAGGTTGACAGGAGAGTGAAGAGAAAACTGAGTAAAGAAATTCAACATTTGCTAACAGCGTGCCAGGAGGGCAGAAAGTCAACCTGAAAGTTCTCCTTAGAACTGGGATTGATATGTAAAATGGAAAAAAAAATTTTTTTAAATAAATTAATTTTAAAAAAGTCAAACCTAGAAAACTCCAAACAGCTAAATAAATAGTGTAATTGAACTAGTTTCCCCTAGATAATAGAATTGTCACAAATTGTGGGAAAGAAAGAAAGAGCATATGCAATTAGCAAGATTCTGGGGTCAGAAGTCTGAAGTCAAGGTATGGGCAATTTTCTTCCAAGGTTTAGGGAAGGACCCTGACTGGCTTCTCGCTGGCTTTTGGGTGCTGCCAGCGATTTTTGACACCCATTCAGCCCACAGATGAGTCATTCTTCCCACTGCTTTTCTCTGCATGGCATCTCCCTCATAAATATTTCCACTGGCTTCCACGTCCCCCCCCCCTTTTTTTTGATGGGTGCAGTGAACTTTATTGATGGTGTTCAAGAGAATATGTAAAAGAGAGTAGGGCTCCCTAAGCCCCTCCTGTTGTTCTGGGGGTCTGGGATGGAAACTGTGAGGCAGATGCTCAGTATCGGGGACTGAGATGGGACAGGAACTGCTCAGCAGCCGAGGGTCTCTCTTGCTGTCCTTGCTGGGGTGGGTGGTCCAGGGCAGGCTTCTTACTCCTTGGAGGCCATGTAGGCCATGAGGTCCACCACCCTGTTGCTGTAGCCAAATTCATTGTCGTACCAGGAAATGAGCTTCACAAAGTTGTCATTGAGAGCAATGCCAGCCCCAGCATCGAAGGTGGAAGAGTGGGGGGTCACTGTTGAAGTCGCAGAAGACAATGTTGTGGAGTCCACTGGTGTCTTCACCACCATGGAGAAGGCTGGGGCCCACTTGAAGGGCGGGGCCAAAAGGGTCATCATCTCCGCCCCTTCTGCTGACGCCCCCATGTTTGTGATGGGTGTCAACCATGAGAAGTATGACAATTCACTCAAGATTATCAGCAATGCTTCCTGCACCACCAACTGCTTAGCACCCCTGGCCAAGGTCATCCATGACAACTTTGGCATTGTGGAAGGACTCATGACCACAGTCCACGCCATCACTGCCACCCAGAAGACCGTGGATGGCCCCTCTGGGAAGCTGTGGCGTGATGGCCGTGGGGGCTGCCCAGAACATCATCCCTGCATCCACCGGTGCCGCCAAGGCTGTGGGCAAGTTCATCCCAGAGCTGAACGGGAAGCTCACGGGCATGGCCTTCCATGTTCCTACCCCCAATGTGTCTGTCGTGGATCTGACATGCCGCCTGCAGAAACCTGCCAAGTATGACGACATCAAGAAGGTGGTGAAGCAGGCGTCGGAGGGCCCACTAAAGGGCATCCTGGGCTACACATCCCCTTCTTATAATGATTCCAGTAACACTGGATTTAGGGTCTATCCAAATTCTTATTATTTTAATTTGATTTCATCTACAGATCATATTTACAGATTACCTGTGTCCTTGAATATTTTGAGACACTATTCAACCCAAGGAAATGATATTAGATCACAGTGCAATTAATCAAATAGGTACATGTGCGTATCTAATGTGTTAATTTAAAAAAAATAAAATGAATATGTGGGAGGAAATTAGTTATTTCTTACAAAAATTGCAAATATTAATATAGATACCACTTCTATAAAGTACTGCTTAAATCTTGTCTTTCACCCTATTATGTACACACCTCAAGTGTATAGTGAATATATTTATTCATATTCAATTAATAGAATTCTGGAAAGAGTAATTTCTGATTGGTGGTACTAGGCAAACACTGTATTAATGAAATGAATGAAGCTGACATCATCAATGAAAACCATGATAACATGGGCATCTGATGTGTTTGCATGAGCAGAAAATCCAGCTGTGATTCCATAAAAATACCAGCCAAGTTCACATTGAGGGAAATTGTTCAAAATAGCTGATGTGTGTTCCTCAAAGTCAACACAATCCTGTCTTAAATAAAAGTTTGTTTCTTATGAGTAGCTAGTATTCATAAAAAAAGAATAATATGAGCAACTGTTTAATGTGTGAAACTTAAGGAAAAATCTGGGTGAACAGAAGTTTATAAAAAAAAGTTCAACAGTGTTGCTACTGCACTTCATTGCCTTCTTAATATATCGTGAGCATTAATTAAAACTGTACATCAATTTTCTAAGATTTTTGGTGGGTTTATTTATTTTTCAATGTGATTCTAGAATAAGGTTGGGTCTATCATGATATTCCAAAGGCTCAGTTTAGCATAGATGCTTCTTTCCTTTCCTCTCTTCACCACCTCCCTTTCTTTTCGTTGTTTAATACAGGGTCCCATCATGTAGACCTGACTACCCTGGAACTCATTATATCCACCAGGCTGGCCCTGAACTAACTGAAGTCCATGTATCTCAGTTGCTGAGTGCTGGGTTTAAAGACACACACCACCATGCCTGGATATAATATTTGTTGTTGAAGGAATAGAAGCATTCCTATAGAAGTGTTTGAACCAAACTTAAATACATTAAAAACTACTAACACCATCAAATTTCCCATGTATTGATGCATAATATAATAGAATTCTATTTTTAAGATATAAACTTCCTGAGTGATGGATTACACATGAGCCCTGGTATTTTTCTTCAGAAGTACTTAATGCAGTGATTTGTTTAATAGAAGTCCAGTATTCAAATGCCGATGATACAATTTGTGGCTCTGACTTTCAAAACTTCTTTCAAATGGTATGTTCTTGGCAAGTTCTTCATTTTAATGATAGATAAATTTTTATTGCTTGGCCATCTAACCTTCAAATTATCTTTAATTTTTCTAGTTACTAGGTATCCTTAAAAAAAATGTTGAGGCTTGTAGCCTCTCTAAAATAAAAGTGTAGAAAAATGCAGCCAGTGTTGGGAACTAACATCTAATGACAAAATCTAAAGTAGAACTAGATTCTTCTCATAAAAGGTGCTCCTGTTTTTTAATTAAACTCCATTTTTAAGAATCTTCACAATGAATGAAAGCAAAAACTTTCCTTTTTTATATGTTTCACCTCATCATATTTATAAAAAACCCACAAACTAGTTTTTTTTAAAAAAACTCTATAAATAAGCACATTTAGAGACACCACCTAAGATAACTTTCTAAAATACTCAGAGGCCATAAGTTACCAAACCCATGTAACTTTCAGGACAGGAAGAACAGAAATGTGATAGCTTAGAACTATTAGCACATAGTAACTTAGAAAATAATATGTTTCCTTGTGACATACACATACAGTTGATGGACTGATATTATATATTATATAGTTTGAGTGGTTTCACATCCTATTACATTACATTACTCCTTTTTCTCTTTTGATTTCCTTTATAGAATGTAATCTCTTTTCCATTCTGTATTTCTAAATCTAGATTCTAGAAGGCTGAAAGCATGAATTATGCCTGCCTGAGTTTAGTTTATTTCAAGCAACATGGTTTCCATTTTTGTGTATCTTCCTACAGACAACATGATTTAATCATGTTTCCTATCAATTCATCTACTGAAAGATATGTAGACAGAGTTAATAACTGGGCAAGTTTGAGTAATGCTTCAAAAATTACGGCTATAATAGTTTCTCTAATGTATGTTATCTTTGATAACTTTAGATATATACTCGGTAAATTATTAGCTGGTTTTATTTTTACATTATTATGGAACTTACATGATATAATTCATATTAGTAAAGATAATAGTTAATATCAATAATGTATTACAAATCCAAGTATATTTTGATTATGAATCATTGCAAATATACTATACAGGCTTAAATTAAATGTACATTTGCATGGATTGACTAAGACAGAATATTAAATTGCTCTTTTTCTACTATTTATCAGATTGTTGAGAAAAGAAAAATTCTTACCAGGAAATATGCATATAAGCAACTATGTTTTTAAAAGATGTTTGGAGATATATATATAGTAGTCTAAATATTAATCAGAATATTTTTGTTTTATAATTAAACATCAATTTATATTCCTCTACTTAAAACATTACTCACATGATGTGATACATAACCAGGTCTATTTGCTTTTTCAAAAACATTAGTCCAAATCAAGTGTTCAGTGGCAGTTCACGGTTACTCCTCTAATCAACGGTCATTCGGGATAGAAACAGATTAGAAATGAGTAGTAGCAGAAGAAAAGATAACGATATAGATGGAGAGGTCAAAGAAAAAGACAGATTTCTGTACATACAAATCTTTTTTCACGATAAACTAGGTCTTGGAAAATAGGTTTGGATTTTGGAGATAATAGGGGAAAGGTGAATAGACAGATGAAAATATGAGCATAAAAGAAATCAAAGGAGATACAAATGGCAAAAAGATAGAGTGGAAAATGAAATAAGGGCCATTCCAAAGAAATGTTGAGTAATCAGTTTAAAATGACATCAGTGTAATTTTACTTCACCTTTAGTTACAAGTCATTTCCTACCACACAATATTTTTTGTTTCTTCTGGTCCCATGAGCTATTTCTGCAGACAGATTAATGGCTTTGGATGAAATGTATATGTAACCTGGAGACTAATTTCTAAGGCTAGACTTCGGGTAATATTAAATGCTTGATGTCTGTCAATAATGTTTGTGAGCAGCTGAGAAGAGCCCATATCTGTTTCTCTTTTCTACCATCATGAGTTTGCTGTAACAACCATCTTCCATGAGAATACTAGGCTAGTGTTCAAGTCTTCGTGGAAACACCAGCAATTGCTCGATGTTAAACAAGTTCACAGTGCTCTGTAATTTAGTTAATCTTTATTAGTTACTCTATCTTCAACAGATTCTTAATATGGATGATGACTGAATATTTTATTTAGATGGGAAAAAAATCACCAGAAGTTTGACTGGAGACTGTCATAACAATTAAGATTTTATTTACATGATCAAAATTACCTAAACATCATCTATTGAATTTTTACGCTCAAATATCATGTTGATGTATTTCATTTGACTGAATATCGATATATATTATTGATATAATCAATCAATTCAATGCCTTAAATAATATCTGAATTTGAAAATAGAATTATCATGAAGATTATTTGAGATGGTCAGCAATTCAGTTTTGTAAATAAACTCTCTAGTGGCTTGGTAAAAGAATGAATGTATTTTCATGTTAATGGGAATATCTTTGATGTATTTCAAGTCATAAAATAATCACTTCTCCAAAATCAAAGAACTGTGTCTTTAAAATTGAATGATAAATACATTCAAGCTGCTCAAATAAGATATTGAAAATAAATTAAAGTAATTCAGATTGACTTGTTAAGTATGTATTCTTTCTTTAAACTCTCTTCAATTGACAAAAGTAAAGTAAAATGACTAGCATCATGAAAGTACAAAAAGCAAAATAACAAGTCTGCTATCAATGAATAAAATTATAAGAAAATTCTGAGAAGCAAAGGAAATGTGAGTGATAAAGAAATGAAAAGGGATATTTTTTCCTTTTTTCTTTTTATTGAAAATAGATTCTTCTCTCCTACAATACATCCCAACCACAGTTTTTCCTCCCTTCACACCCCCACCTCCCTTCTCCCCCAGATCCACTGCCCCCTCTGTTCTTCTTCATAAAGGAGCAGGACTCCAAGAGACAACAGCAAAATAAGACAAAACAAGATCCAATAAGACAAGGTAAAAGCCCTCATAAAGAGGCTAGACAAGCAACCAAATAGGAGGAAAAGAGTCCCAAGAGCAGGCAAAAGAGTCAGAGATACACTGGATTCCACTGTTAGGAGTCCCACAAAAACATCAAGCTGCCAGTCATAGCTTATGCAGCGGACCTGGTGCAGACCCGTGCAGGCCACTTGCTTGCTGTTTCAGTGTCTGTGAGCCTATATCAGTCCTTAGATGATTCTGGGGGCCATGTTCTCCTGGTGTCCTCCATATAAGGATGATGTTTTTAAGAAGTCATTCAAGAGAGTTATATGACAAAAAACCACAAAGAACAACATACAGGCAAGGGATTGTGCTGGTGTTCTTTAAGTTGCTGTTATAAATACTGTGACCAAAACAACTTGTTGAGGGATGATTTTATTTGGCTTACAAGTCCTGATCATAGTCAGTCAGGGCAGAAAGTCAAGCAGGAGCAGAGGCAAGAACCACAGAGGAATAGTGCCTTGCTCTCCATGATGCACTCAGCTTGTTTGCTTTCTTATTCAACCAGGGACCCCCTGCCCAAGTGTCCCATCACAGTGACCTGGGTCCTCCTACAACCTTCTGAATCAAGAAAGTGCCTTGCAGACATGCCCCCAGGCTCATCTTACGAAGGCAGTTTCTCAGTTGAGGCTGCCTCTCCTATGATGATTCTAGTTTGTGTCAAGGTGATAAAACCTAACAAGCACAGTGGTGTTCAGGTTCTTTCTTTAGCAAGACATTTCTCAAAGAGTTGAGACCCTGTAGAGAAACGGTTGATAGCAAAAGCTTTTTCTCCGAGGCCTTACCCTCAAACTGTTTTCAAAGCCCAGTGGTTGAGGGATTGATCTTCATAATAAACACACCTTGAGAAGATGGCATGGCCTGAAAAAGAAGTCAAACAGGCTTTTGCAGGCTCTAGATTAACACAGACACATTTAAAACTAAAGGCAGCAGAACATTTTCTTTTAGCAGTAGAACACAAGAAAACAGCCTGTGGGAGGCTCTTGCTCAGTAACTTGCTTTTTTCCCAAGGGTACTTCAAAGCAACTAGCTGTCAAAACACCCCCACCTCCCCTCCTGACTTCCCCCATTTACACAGAAACTCTAGTCAGCCTTCCAGTCAGGTGACAGTCCTCAGGGGAAATGGAACCGAACAAAAGCAAACAGAATGTGTCAGTGATCCTTTTGCCTTTCAGTACTATCCATCATTTATGTGCCTAGACATTCAAGAATCCTGAGAACGTTAAGGAAAACCAACTATGTTAAAGACTATCTAAAAGGAAGAGATAAAAACAAATGTGCCCACCACTTTGCTGTTGGGCCTAATAGGAACAGTCAAATCATTTTTCACTACAACAGAGATTTGATATTATGCCATTTTTTTGGAATGCTACTTGAATACAATGGGAAAAACTAATTTTCGAGAAACTAGACTGTGAGAAGGCATTAGGAGATGATGTCACTGATTCAGACAGAATGGCTTAAGTGCATAAAATGAATTACTGAATGTAAGAAGAGTTTAAGTGGTTAATGTAATAGTAATTGTAAGTGAAGATGGAGGAGAACTGGTAGGCCAGCTGACACCTCGATTTCTAACTTATCCTTTTACTGCCATCTTTATGAGAGATCAGAGAGCACTTGCCCGATTCCCCAAGTTCTTCAGCAAGAGACATGAAGGAGTCCACCTTGTCCAGTTTACTTTTCTACTGAAGCTGAGAAGGGTGTAGTGATCTAAAGATAGCCTTAAACCTCTTAAATTTCCAAGGAGTTTTGTCAACTCACATTGCTAGACACAGGCCATTTTAATGTTCATTGAGTTTATATGAATTAGGTACCTGGATTTTTCTGGCTATTAAAGTCTTAAGTAAAGAAAATGAGAATAGTTTTTTAAAAATAGCAAAACAAATCAATAATAAAATAGACTTCTAATAGGATAACACTGAGGAAAAATATGAGGTTGTTCATTTTATATATATATATATATGCTCATGCATGTGGTTATAAGTGTTATGTCAATATGTATGTAATGAATATATGATGTAAATATGTGCTTAAAATATGTTCCTAGTGGTATAAAGATATGATTTCTTTCTATTTTTAGGAAGAATCAGATCCGTTGTAAAATATTTTGCAATTTTAATGTTGTCATTAATTCATTATTACTTCCTAATTTGCTTTTTGTTGCTATGATAAACTACATTCAACTTGGGGAGGAGAGAATTAATAGTTCATCTCAGCCAAGGCAGGGGCCTGGAGGCAGGAACTGAAACAGAGAACACTGGGGAGGGAATGTGGCTGACCAGGTTGTTCTCCACAGATGCTCAGCTTGTATTCTATACAGGACCACCATCTCAGGGGAAGCACCATCCTCAGTGGTCTAAGTTCTTGCACTTCCACCATTAATCAAAAAAATGTGCCTTAGACATACCCACAGGCCAATATGATGAGACAAATTTTCAAAAGAGATTCCCTCTTCCCCAGTGACTCTAATTTGCATTGTTGACAAAAACAAACCAGCACAATATATATATTGAAAAGTCTATATATATATAGAGAAAAGTCAGTATTATCCAAGTTGGTGTTTAAGAATCCTGAGAACTATATTGAGTTTATTGATATTTAGAAATTTATATATATATAAATATAATGAAATATACCATAAGCCCAAATCAGTAGAATTGCAATCAATAGAAATTTGGCTTTTTAAAGCTTCATTTTTTTTGTCTTTTTTTTAAAGTTATGTATATGCTTGTGTGTTTTTGTGTGTATCTGTATAGGTGAGTGTAAGGCCTACCTGGGGAGGCCAGAAAAAGGTGTTGGATTCCTGCAGAAGTTATAGGTGGGTGTGAGCAGTCCAATATGGGTGCTGGGAACTAAGCTCAGGTGCTCCGTGAAATCAGTAAGTACCATAAACTACTCATGTATCTCTCTATCCTATGTCTTATTTTTCTGTACATTATTTTTCCCAGGGTAGTACAAATGCCTGACCCTCTCCTCTGTTTACCAGTGTTTCATGAAATGTTGATAAAAAGACTCCATTTATAATTATAAATAACCTTTTTCCTTGAATTCATTCCTACTCTATTTAACATAGAAGGTAATGCCTTCAAATATTTTTCCAATTACATATTAAAGTTCCCCAAGGCTTTTTATCTAGGATCTTAAAAGTTTGCCATGTACCCAAAGAAATGCTTTATTTTGTGTACTTTTAATTCTTTCTTGGTGTCTCGGTTACCTCCTCAGTCAGATAAAATTGTTCTTCTAGCTGTACCTTAGGATGATGATGGTGGAGACAGACTGATAGATTTGAATTTTAACTGTGTAACTTAATTTCACTTTACCACCACATATTTTAAAACATTGTTCGATCTATATTTGGAATAAGACTAAAATTGGTTCATTAAATTAAAAAAAAAAAAAGATATACAACCAGAAAAGTCAGTATTATTCGAGTTGGTGTTTAAGAATCCTGAGAACTATATTGAGTTTATTGATATTTAGAAAGCAGCAGGCTTTTTTCTGATGGCTAAGAGTATTGAACATTTATATAAGTGTTTCTGTGTCCTTTGAGACTCCTCTGTTAAGAATTCTGCTTAGCCGGGCGGTGGTGGCTCACGCCTTTAATCCCAGCACTCGGGAAGCAGAGCCAGGTGGATCTCTGTGAGTTCGAGGCCAGCCTGGACTACCAAGTGAGTTCCAGGAAAGGCGCAAAGCTACACAGAGAAACCCTGTCTCAAAAAACCAAAAAAAAAAAAAAAAAAAAAAAAAAAAAAAAAAAAAAAAAAAAAAAAAAAAAAAAAAAGAATTCTGCTTAGATCTGTACCCCATTTTTAATTGGATTGTTTAGTTTGTTGATGTCTAGTTTCTTGAGTTCTTTATGTATTTTGGGTACTAGCCCTCTGTCAGATGTGAGGTTGGTGAAGATCTTTTCCCATTCTGTGGACTACTGTTATGTCCTATTGACAGTGTCCTTTGCCTTATAGAAGCTTTTCAATTTCATGAGGTCCCATTTATTAATTGTCAGTCTTCATGTCTGTGCTCTTGGTGTTCTGTTCAGGAAGTTTGTCCTGTGCCAATGCATTAAGGCTATTTCCTCGCTTTCTATTCTGTCAGGTTCAATGTGTCTGGATTCATTTTGAGGTGTCTGATCCACTTGGAGTTGAGTTGTGTGCACTGTGATAGATATGGATCAATTTGCATTCCTCCTACATACCTACATCCAGTTAGACCAGTACCATTTGTTGAAGATGCTTTCCTTTTATCCCATTGTATATTTCTGGCTTCTTTAAAAAAAAAAAATCAGGTGTCCAGAGGTGTGTGGGTTTACACCTGGATCTTCAATTCAGTTCCATTGATCCACCTGCCTGTTTTATGCCAATACCATAAGGTTTTTATTGCTACAGTCTATAGTAGTTCTTGAAGTCAGGGATGGTGAGACCTCTGGAAGTTCTTTTATTGTACAGGATTGTTTTAACTATCCTGAGTTTTCTGCTTTTCCATATGAAGTTGAGTATTGTTCTTTCAAGGTCTGTAAAGAATTGTGTTGGCAATTTGATGGGGAGTGCATTGAATCTGTAGACTGCTTTTGGTCGGATGGCCATTTTTTTACTGTTTTTTTATTTTAAATTAATTTATTTATTTTATAATCCAACTGGTTTCCCCTCCCTCTCCTCTGCCCAGTCTCTCCCTCATACTCCCCCCCTTGCCCCTGCCCCCAACCACTCCTGCTCCATTTCTGTTCACAAAAGAGCAGGCCTCCCACGGATATCAACAAAACAATCTCATATCAAGATTCAGTAAGACTAAGCCCCTCCCCTTGTATTAAGGCTGGGTAATGCAATCCACTGTGAGGAATAGTGTCCCAGAAGCCAGTAAAAGTGATAGAGACAGCCCATTCCTACTGTTAGGAGTCCCACAATGAGACCAAGCTACATCACTGTCCCATATATGCCGAGGGCCTAGGTCAGTCCCATGCAGGCTCCCTGGTTGTTTGTTCAGACTCTGTGAGTTCCTATCAGTCAATGTTAATTATTTCTAGGGGTTTTCTTGTGATGTCATTGACCCCTCTATATTCTACAGCCCTTTCTCCTTCTCTTCAACAGCATTCCTTAAACTCAGCCTAATGTTTGGCTATGGGTCTCTGCATCTATTTCAATCAGTTGCTGGATGAATCCTCTCTGATGCCAGTTGGGCTAGGCACCAATCTATGACTATAACAGAAAATCATTAGGCATCATTGCATTGACATTTTTCTTTCTCTAATCATGTTTGGCTCTATTGTAGGTCTCTGGGCCATCCAGCCTCTGCATCTTGGTGCTCTAGGCAGTGTCAATGGTGGGCTTACTTTCGTGAATGGGACTCAGGCTGGAACAGTCATTGGTTGGCCACTCCCACAATGTCTGTGCCACCCTTACCCCAGCACATCATATAGGCAAGACAGACTGTAGGTCTAGGGTTATATGGCTGGGTTGGTGTCCCAATCCCTCCACTGGAAGTCTTGCCTGGTCAAAGGAGTTGGCCAGTTTAGGCTGCATACATGCTTTTGCTAGGAGTCTTAGCTAGGGTCATTCTTGTACATTCCTGGGAGTTGCCCTTACACCAAGTTTCTACCTGGCCCCCAAATGTTCCCCCTTTCCAATCTTCTCTTTTAGTGTTCTCCCCCTCTTATCCCCAACATGATCCCTCATGTTCTCATCCCCACCTGCCCCCAGTCCACTCACATATCTATTCTATTTTCCCTTCTCAGGAAGATACATGAATCCCACCTTAAGCCCTTCTTGTTACCTAGCTTATCTAAGTTTGTGGATTCCAGCAGCATGGTTATCCTTTACAGCTAATATCCACTTATAAGTGAGTGCATATCATGTTTGTCTTTCTGGGTCTGGGTTACTTCACTTAGTATGGTTTTTTTTTAGTTCCATCCATTTACCTGCAGATCTCATGATGTCATTATTTTTAACAGCCAAGTAATATTTCACATTTTCTTTGTCCATTCTTCAGTTGAAGGACTTCTAGTTGTTTCTAGTTTGGGGCTATTATGATTAAAGCTGCTATGAACAGAGTTGAGCAAGTGTCCTTGTGATATGATTGAGCATCCTTTGTGTATAAGCCCAGGAATGGTATAGCTGGGCCTTGAGGTAGATTGGTTTCCAATTTTCTGAGAAACCATCATATTGGTTTGCAAAGTGGCTGTACAAGTTTGCACTTTCATTAGCAATGGAAGAGTGTTCCTCTTGCTTTCTATCCTTTCAGCATGAGCTGTCACTTGTTTTTGATCTTAAACATTCTGACATACGTAAGATGGAATCTCAGAATCCTTTTGGTTTGCATTTCCATGATGGCTAAGGATGGTGAATATTTCTTTAAGTGTTTCTTGGCCATTTGAGATTCTTCTGTTGAGAATTCTCTGTTTAAATCTGTACCCCAATTTTTAAATTTGATTATTTTGTTTTTGCATGTCTAGTTTCTTGAGTATTTTATTTATTTTGGAAATCAGCTCACTTTCAGATGTGGATTTGGTGAACATCTTTTCTAATTCTATAGGCTGACATTTTTTCTATTAACATTGTTCTTTGCATTACAGAAGCTTTTCAGTTTCATGAAGTCCCATGTATTAATTGTAGATCAATGTCTGAGCTATTGGTGTTCTATTCAAGAAGTTGTCTCCTATGCCAATGCCTTCAAGGCTATTTTCCACTTTCTCTTCTATCAAGTTCAGTGTATATGCATTCATTTTGAGGTATTTGATCTACTTGGAGTTAAGTTTTATGCACTGTGATAGATATGGATCAATTTACATTCTTTTACATGCCTATATCCAATAAGACTAGCACCATTTGTTAAAGATGCTTTCCTTTTCCATTGTACAATATCTGCTTTTTTTTGGTCAAAAATCAGGTGGCCATAGGCGTGTGGATTTACATCTGGTTCTTCAGTTCAATTCCATTGATTCACCTGTCTGTTTATATGTCAATACCATGAGGTTTTTATTACAATAGTTCTGTAGTAGAGCTTGAGATCATAGAAGATGATACCTCTGGTAGTTCTTTTACTGTATAGAATTGTTTATCTATTCTGTTTTTATTGTTGTAGTTTTTCTATATGAAGTTGAGTTTTATTCATTCAAGGTCTATGAAGAGTTGTGTTAGAATTTTAATGGGGTTGAGTTGAACCTATAGATTGATTTTGGTAAGATGTCCATTTGTACTATGCTAATCCTACTGATACATGAGCATAGGACTTCTTTCTACCTTCTGATTTCTTCTCCAAATTCTTTCTTCAAAGACTTGAAGTTCTTGTCATAGAGGTCTTTCACTTGCTTGGTTAGAGTTACCTCAGGATATTTTATATTATTTGTGGCTATTGTGAAGGGTATTGTTTCCCTGATTCCTTTCTCAGTCCATTTGTCATTTGCATGAAAGAGGGTCACTGATTTTTTTTTCAGTTAATCTTGTATCCAGCCACTCCACTAAAGATGTTTATCAGCTATAGAAGTTTCTTGGTAGAAATTTTTTTTTTTTAATTTTTATTTTGCAATACAATTAAGTTCTACGTACAGGCACAGATTCCCTTGTTCTCCCCCCTCCCGCCCCCCTCACCTTCCCTCCAGCCCACGCCCCATTCCAATCTCCTCCAGGGCAAAGCCTTCCCCACAGACTGAGATCAACCTGGTGAACTCAGTCCAGGTAGGTCCAGTCCCCTCCTCCCAGGCCGAGCCAAGCGACCCTGCATAGGCCCCAGGTTTCAAACAGCCGACTCATGCAATGAGCACAGGACCCAGTGCCAGTGCCTGGATGCCTCCCAAACAGATCAGGCCAATCAACTGTCTCACCCACTCAGAGGGCCTGATCCAGTTGGTGACCCCTCAGCCATTGGTTCATATTTCATGTGTTTCCGTTCGTTTGGCTATTTGTCTCTGTGCTTTATCCGACTTTGGTCTCAACAATTCTCTCTCATATAAACCCTCCTCATTCTCGCTAATTGGACTCCCAGAGATCCACCTGGGGCCTAGTCATGGATCTCTGCATCCAGATCCCTCAGTAGTTGGATGAGGTTTCTAGCACGACAATTAGGGTGTTTGGCCATCCCATCACCAGAGTAGGTCAATTCGGACTGTCTCTCGACCATTGCCAGCAGTCTGTTGTGGGGGTATCTTTGTGGATTTCTGTGGGCCTCTCTAGCACTTTGTTTCTTCCTATTCTCATGTGGTCTTCATTTACCATGGTCTCCTATTCCTTGTTCTCCCTCTCTGTTGTTGATCCAGCTGGAATCTCCCACTCACCCAAGCTCTCTTTCCCTCGACCCTCGCCCTTCACTACCCCCACTCCTGTCCAGGCTGTTCATGTAGATCTCATTCCATTTCTCTGTCATTGGGCGATCCCTGTGTCTTTCTTGGGGTCCTGTTTTCCAGGTAGCCTGCCTGGTGATGTGAGTAGCAGTCCAGTCATCCTTGTTCTACATCTAGTATCCTGTTATGAGTGAGTACATACCATGTTTGTCTTTCTGAGTCTGGGATACCTCACTCAGGATGATTTTTTCTAGGTCCATCCATTTGTCTGCAAACCTCGTGATGTCATTGTTTTTCTCTGCTGAGTAGTATTCCATTGTGTATATGTACCACATTTTGTTTATCCATTCTTCAGTTGAAGGGCATCTAGGTTGTTTCCATGTTCTGGCTATTACAAACAATGCTGATATGAACATAGCTGAACAAGTGCTCTTGTGGTGTGGTTGAGCATTCCTTGGGTATATGCCCAAGAGTGGTATAGCTGAATCTTGGGGGAGATGGATTCCCAATTTTCGAAGAAAGCGCCATATTGATTTCCAAAGTGGTTGTACAAGCTTGCATTCCCACCAGCAGTGGAGGAGAGTTCCCCTAGCTCCACATCCTCTCCAGCATAAGGTGTCTTCAGTGTTTTTGATCTTAGCCATTCTGACAGGTGTAAGGTGGTATCTCAGAGTTGTTTTGATTTGCATTTCCCTGATGATTAGGGATGTTGAGCAATTCCTTAAATGTCTTTCAGCCATCTGAGTTTCCTCTGTTGAGAATTCTCTGTTTAGTTCTATAGCCCATTTCTTAATTGGACTGTTGGGCATTTTGATGTCTAATTTCTTGAGTTCCTTATATATTCTGGATATCAGTCCTCTGTCAGATGTGGGATTGGTGAATATCTTTTCCCATTCTGTAGGCTGTCGCTTTGCCTTGCTGACCGTATCCTTTGCCCTACAAAAGCTTCTCAGTTTCAAGAGGTCCCATTGATTGATTGTTTCTCTCAGTGTCTGTGCTACTGGTGTTCTATTTAGGAAGTGGTCTCCTATGCCAATGCGTTCAAGACTACTTCCTACTTTCTCTTCTAGCAGGTTCAGAGTAGCTGGGTTTATGTTGAGGTCCTTGATCCACTTGGACTTAAGTTTTGTGCACGGTGATAGATATGGATCTATTTGCAGCCTTCTACATGTTGATATCCAGTTTTGCCAGCACCATTTGTTGAAGATGCTTTCTTTTTTCCATTGTGCACTTTTGGCTTCTTTGTCAAAAATTATTTGTTCATAGGTGTGCGGATTAATGTCAGGGTCTTCAATTCGATTCCATTGGTCCACATGTCGGTTTTTATGCCAGTACCAAGCTGTTTTTATTACTGTAGCTCTATAGTACAGCTTGAAGTCAGGGATCGTGATGCCTCCAGAGGTTGTTTTATTGTACAGGATTCTTTTGGCTATCCTGGGTTTTTTGTTTTTCCATATGAAGTTGAGTATTATTCTTTCCAGGTCTGTGAAGAATTGTGTTGGTATTTTGATGGGGATTGCATTGAATCTGTAGATTGCTTTTGGTAAGATTGCCATTTTTACTATGTTAGTTCTGCCTATCCATGAGCATGGGAGATCTTTCCATTTTCTGACATCTTCTTCAATTTATTTTTTCAGGGACTTAAAGTTCTTGTCATATAGGTCCTTCACTTGCTTGGTTAGTGTTACCCCAAGGTATTTTATGTCATTTGTGGCTATAGTAAAGGGTGATGTATCTCTGATTTCCTTCTCCGCTTTTTTGTCCATTGTATATAGGAGGGCTACTGATTTTTTTGAGTTGATCTTGTATCCTGCTATGTTGCTGAAGGTGTTTATAAGTTGTATCAGTTCCTTGGTGGAATCTTTGGGGTTGCTCAAGTATACTATCATGTCATCTGCAAATAGGGAAAGCTTGACTTCTTCCTTTCCAATTTGTATCCCCTTAATCTCCTTATGTTGTCTTATTGCTCTGGCTAGAACTTCAAGTACTATATTGAATAAGTATGGGGAGAGCGGACAGCCTTGCCTCGTTCCTGATTTTAGTGGAATTGCTTTGAGTTTCTCTCCATTTAATTTGATGTTGGCTGTCGGCTTGCTGTAAATTGCCTTTATTATGTTTAGGTATGTTCCCTGTATTCCTGATCGCTCCAAGACCTTTATCATGAAGGGGTGTTGGATTTTGTCAAATGCCTTTTCAGCATCTAGTGAGATGATCATGTGGTTTTTTTCTTTGAGTTTGTTTATATGGTGTATCACATTGACAGACTTTCGTATGTTGAACCATCCTTGCATCCCTGGAACGAATCCTACTTGATCATGGTGGATAATTGTTTTGATGTGTTCTTGGAGTCTGTTTGCCAGTATTTTATTGAGTATTTTTGCATCAATGTTCATGAGCGAGATCGGTCTGTAGTTCTCTTTCTTTGTTGTATCCTTGTTTGGTTTGGGAATCAGGGTAATTGTAGCCTCATAGAAGGAGTTTGGTAATGTTCCTTCTGTTTCTATTGTATGGAACAATTTAGAGAGTTTTGGTATTAACTCTTCTTTGAAGATCTGGTAGAATTCTGCACTGAAACCATCTGGTCCTGGGCTTTTTTTGGTTGGGAGACTTTTAATGACTGTTTCTATTTTGTTAGGGGTTATTGGACTATTTAAATAGTTTATCTGGTCTTGATTTAATTTAGGTATGTGGTAACTATCCAGAAAATTATCCATTTCTTTTAGGTTTTCCAGTTTTGTGGAATAGAGGTTTTTGAAGTATGACCTGATGATTCTCTGGATTTCCTCAATGTCTGTTGTTATGTCCCCCTTTTCATTTCTGATTTTGTTGATTTGGATGCTCTCTCTGTGTCTTTTGGTTAGTTTGGATAAGGGCTTGTCTATCTTGTTGATTTTCTCAAAGAACCAACTCTTTGTTTCATTAATTTTTTGTATTGTTCTCTTTGTTTCTATTTTATTGATTTCAGCTCTCACTTTTATAATTTCCTGGCATCTATTTTTCCTGGGAGACTTTGCTTCTTCCTGTTCTAGAACTTTCAGGTGTGCTGTTAAGTCACTAGTGTGAGATTTCTCCAGTTTATTTATGTGGACGTTTAGTGCTATGAATTTCCCTCTTAGTACTGCTTTCATAGTGTCCCATAGGTTTGGATATGTGGTGTCTTCATTTTCGTTAATCTCTAGGAAGTCTTTAATTTCTTTCTTTATTTCTTCCTTAACCCATTGGTGATTCAGGTGGGTATTGTTCAGTTTCCATGAGATTGTATGTTTTCTGTAGTTTTTGTTGTTGTTGAAATCCAACTTTAGACCATGGTGGTCTGATAGAACACAGGAGGTTATTCCAATTGTTTTGTATCTGTTTAGATTTGTTTTGTGGCCAAGTATGTGGTCGATTTTAGAGAAGGTTCCATGGGGTGCTGAGAAGAAGGTATATTCTTTGTTGTTAGGATGGAATGTTCTGTAGATGTCGATTAAGTCCATTTGAGTCATGACATCAATTAAGTCCTTTATTTCTCTGTTAAGTTTCAATTTGGGAGATCTGTCCAGTGGTGAAAGTCGGGTGTTGAGGTCTCCCACTATTAATGTGTGGGGTTTTATATGTGATTTAAGCTTTAATAATGTTTCTTTTACATATGTGGGTGCCCTTGTGTTTGGGGCATAAATGTTCAGAATTGAGACTTCATCTTGGTGGATCTTTCCTGTGATGAGTATGTAATGCCCTTCTTGATCTCTTTTGATTGATTTTAGTTTGAAGTCTATTTTGCTGGATATCAGGATGGCTACACCCGCTTGTTTCTTAAGACCGTTTGATTGGAAAGTCTTTTCCCAGCCTTTTATTTTTAGGTAGTGTCTATCTTTGAATTTGAGGTGTGTTTCTTGTATGCAGCAGAAAGATGGGTCCTGCTTTCGTATCCATTCTGTAAGCCTATGTCTTTTTATAGGTGAGTTAAGTCCATTGATATTGAGGGATATTAATGTCCAGTGATTGTTCATTCCTGTTATTTTTTGGTGGTGATGTGTGTGTACTTTTCTTCGTTGGGGTTTACTGCTGTGACTTTATCTATTGCCTGCGTTTTCGAGGGTGTATCTGACTTCCTTAGGTTGGAATTTTCCTTCTAGTGCTTTCTGTAGGGCTGGGTTTGTGGATAAATATTGTTTAAATCTGGCTTTGTCATGGAATGTCTTGTTCACTCCATTTATGATGATTGAAAGTTTTGTGGGTATATTAGTCTAGGCTGACATCCATGGTCTCTTAGTGTCTGCATTACATCTGTCTAGGACCTTCTGGCTTTCAAAGTCTCCATTGAGAAATCGGGTGTTATTCTGATAGGTTTGCCTTTATATGTCACTTGGCCTTTTTCCTTTGCTGCTCTTAATATTCTTTCTTTATTCTGTACGTTTAATTGTCTAATTATTATGTGGCGAGGGGACTTTTTTGGGGGGTCTAGTCTGTTTGGTGTTCTATAGGCTTCCTGTATCTTCATAGGCATTTCCTTCTTTAAGTTGGGAAAGTTTTCTTCTATGATCTTGTTGAATATATTTTCTGTGCCCTTGAGTTGGTATTCTTCTCCTTCTTCTACCCCTATTATTCGTAGGTTTGGTTTTTTCATGGTGTCCCAAATTTCTTGGACATTTTGGTTCATGACTTTGTTGACTTTAGTGTTTTCTTTGACTGATGAATCTATTTCTTCTATTGTATCTTCAACGCTAGAGATTCTCTCTTCCATCTCTTGCATTCTGTTGATTATACTTGCATCTGAAGTTCCCAATCGTTTTCTCAGATTTTCTATTTCCAGCATTCCCTCTGTTTGTGTCTTCTTCATTTTTTCTATTTCCCTTTTCAGGTCTTGGACTGTTTCCTTCATTTGATTCATTGATTTTTCTTGATTTTCTTTCAGTATTTTATTGTTCTCTTCCAGGACTTTTTTGATTTCTTCTAGTTTGTTTGCCCTTTCCTCTAGTTGTTTACAGCGTTCTTCACATTTTTTTGTCTTTTCCTCTACACGAGCCTCTAGCTTCTTCATGATGACATTCATAAGGCTATTTTCTTCTGCTTCTTCCAATTTCTGATGTTCAGGTCTAGGTGTTGGAGGAGGGCTAGGGCCTGGTGATGGTGTATTGCTATTCATTTTGTTGTATGTGTTTCTGCCTTGACGTCTGCCCATCTCCTTGTGGTTCGTTCTTGGCCTTATCCGCACACTTGGTTCAGACAGAGCTGACAGATTCAGGAAGTCTTTCTCTCTTGTCCAGATGGGAGCTCTCTGTGCTGTGCTGTGCTTCAGAAGGGAAGTCCGGGGCCAGATGGGAGCTGGGGCAGGCCTCTGTGCTTCAGAAGGGAAGTCCAGGGCAAGACGGGAGCTGGGAGCTGGGGGCCAACCTCTAAGTCTCAGGAAGAGGCTTGGGGCTCAGGCGGATGGGCGTGGGGGCAGGGCGTGGAGACTGCAGGGTCTGCCAGGGGTCTTAGAGAAGGGGACCCTTCCCGGTGGGGCTAGAAGGGCACCTGCCCTGTGACCAGAACCTGGGGCCAAGTTGGGCAGGTCTTCCCCGGAGTGGCTGGTGCCCAGGGATGGGGTTGGGGGCAAGTTAGGGGACTCACCTGTGCTTCAGAAGGGAAGTCCGGGGCAAGATGGGAGCTGGGAGCTGGGGGCCAGCCTCTAAGTCTCAGGAAGAGGCTTGGGGCTCAGGCGGATGGGGGTGGGGGCAGGGCGTGGAGACTGCAGGGTCTGCCAGGGGTCTTGGAGAAGGGGATCCTTCCCGGTGGGGCTGTGCTTCAGAAGGGAAGTCCGGGGCCCCTTGGTAGAAATTTTGTTGTTGCTTATATATATGATCATATCATCTGTGAATAATAATACTTTGACTTCTTCTTTCCAATTTGTATCCCATTGATCTCTTTTAGTTGTCTTATTGCTCTAGCTAGAACTTCAAGTACTATATTGAATGGATATGAAGAGAATGGACAGAATTTTCTTGTTCCTGATTCTAATGGAATTGCTCTGAATTTCTCTCTAATTTTATATTGGCTATTGGCTTGCTGTATATTGCTTTTATTAGGTTTAGATATATTCCTTGTTTCCATGATCTCTCCAAGACTTTTATTATAAAAGGAGTGTTAGATTTTGTCAAAGGTTTTTCTGTGTCTAATGAGATAATCTTGTGTTTTTTCTTTCAGTTTATTTATATGTCAGATAACATTGTCAGATTTTCATATGTTGAACCATCCTTGCATCTCTGGGATGAAGATCATGGTGCATAATCTTTTTTATGTGTTCTTGAATTCAGTTCATATATTATTGAGTATTTTTGCATCAATGTTCATGAGAGAAATTAGTCTATAATTCTCTATATTTATTGAATCATTGAAATTCTGGTAGAATTCTGCAGGAAAACTCTCTGGCCACGAGGGTTTTTTTTTTTTTTAAATTGGGAGATTTTTAATAACTGCTTCTATTTTCTTAGAGGTTATAGGTCTATTTAAATTATTTACCTTATCTTGATTTAATTTTGGTAAGTGGTATCTATCAAGAAATTTGTCCATTTATTTTTCAATTTTTCAATTTTGCTGAGTTCAGGTTTGTAGCCGGAATCTTTCCCACCCACTGGTATCCAAATAACCAGTCAGAGGTTTAATATTAATACAAACTCTTTGGTCTATGGTTCAGGCTTCTTGTTAGCTTGCTGTTTTATTTTAAACTAGCCCATTTCTATTAATCTTTATTTTGCCACATGGCCATGGTGTTACCTGTCTACTGGCATCTTGTTCCTTGGGCAGCTGGATGCTGTCTGCTCTGACTCCTCCCTCTTCTCACTGTATCTTTGTTGTGCTTCCCACCTGGCTCTTATCCTTCCTTACCATAGGCTAAACATCTTCTTTATTATCTAATAGTAGCAACACATATTCACAGCATACAGAAAGACCATCCCATGTCACTTTCCCTTTTCTGTCTAGTCAAAAAGAAAGGTATTAATGTTAACATACAGTAAAATTACATATGACAAAACAGTTATCAAGCGAGAATTATAGTTATAATATTTAGTCTATTTATATTTGGGAAAATTAAAGAAAATATTCTATCATCTATTCTATATTTGTGAGTCTAAAGTTTCATATCTAATTTACCTTTTATCATAACCAAGGAAAACTATAATTACAACTATCTAATCTTCAACTCCATCAAAGACCCCAGAAGGATATAATATTATCTGAGTAAACAGGAAGTTCATTGCAAGCAACTTCCAAAATTCCAAAAACAACAGAGAAAACTGGCTGCCTAGACAGTCACCCAAAGATCTTCTACAGTGTTGGGTCATCTACTTCAGCCTATAGACCTAGAGTCTCTGGCATACTTTTCAGTGAAGCAGGAAATCTGAAGGACTGCTTTGCCTATTGGCAAAGTTCATCAGTCACTTTTCTCTGTGTCCTGCAGAATGTCTGGCAGTTTCTTCTGTGAAGCAGGGCCCTGAAGTACTATTTTGCCTTGTTTTGGCAAATTTCAGTGGTCACCTTCCTATGGCTCCTGCATATCCAGTTTGTCAAGCAGTCCAGGTAAGAACAGTTTCTCACCCAAAGGACTAGCATTTTCCACGTTGTAAGCAAACTCCATCATGAGTTTCTTTGATGTCCATCATCCTTTTTGAAGTAATTGGTGCTACCAGGAGCAGACGCATCTCACTGTCCAGAAAAGTATAAGTTCTTAAAACTATGTAAATGCCATATTCTGTAGGTCTTTGAAGTGTTTGAAGATTACGCACCTAATTGAAATATATTTTTGTATACCTAGAAAACTTAACAAACACTGTAAGTTTAGCATAGATGACTATTAATCAGTATATGTTATTGATATATTACAATTTTAAATAAGTTGTATAAACAAAAAGCAAGAGTAGAAGTACACATATAGTATAACACATATAGTATAACCAAAATCCATACCAATGTAAAGTATTTTGAGATCCACAATTGTTTTTTGGATTAAAGTGGATTCAATAATTTACCTCTTTTTCATCATTTCTATGTCATATCCCTCTTTTTTTCTTTTAGAAGGAGATTGGTTATGACCAATAGCAATTTGTAACCAACCCCCTTTAAATGAAAACAAACATTTATAGACAATATTTTGGGAATTCAGGTGTAATTCTCTAAACTACTTCCTGCTGATTGGTGGGCACTTGTGATCTTGAGGGACCTGAGAAAATTAAGAATTATGGTTAAATCTTTGCTGTAGTAGTCTGTGAGGCTGCACTGTCTCAGCCAGTTGTCTTGAAGCCATTCTGAATGTTGGATCATTTAGGCCATGGCTGTCATTGGAGACCTTCCAGGGGGTCTTGGTAGATCAAACCATATTAGCCTGGATGCAATTCAAAGGTTCTCATCTTCTGTGGAAACAAAAGCAGAAACTCTTTTCCAAAGCAACATATCTTTAGACCCAAAATTTGAAGTCAATACCTTTAAAATATATATGTTGGTTTAACTCAGCAGCCTTTACAACCAAATGTCTCTCTCTAGTTAAATATACCAAAGACAATACAATAATATACAGTATTCAGACTCTGTGTATTTTCCATCTTTACATGTTTTTTTTTTTAATTCTATTTCCTTTTTAAGGACTTTCTCTACTCGTTTTCTTTTCTCTCTCAAGCCTACATAAATTTTTAAACATCTTGTAACCTGTTTAAAGGCTTTGTTTTGTTTTGTTTTGTTTTTCTCTGAATCTGTTTTATTGTGTATCTTTAATCCTTTTCTGACAGGGGAGTTTTTAAGCTAAGTTGTGTTGCTAGGACTGAAGCACGGCTTTGGCAGCTGGCTATGGCCTACTTGCCTTTCCATCCTTGTGCAGGTACCAATGAGTCACGCTTACCTCCTCAATTCTGGGAAGCAATATTAAGTAGCACCGAGCTGTGTTTTCAAGTCCACTGCTGTGCTACCAAGCCTGCAGGCAGTGGGTGGGAGATGCTTCTTCATATCACAGCCTGTGAGAGACCATAGGAGTCCACCATGTTGCCTCTGAAGTCTGATGCAGTGGGGGGGAGGGGGTATCTCTGTACCAAGGCCCATAATGAAATCTAGGAAGCTGTTCTTCGCTCTATTTTAGAACCCTCTTTTTTCTTTTTTTTTTAAGCTCTCAAGTTTTATGTGGAAATTCTTGCCCCATGTTAGGTACCAGTTGTAGCCAGAAAAATCTTTCCTGCCCACCAGTACCTGAGTAACCAGAAAGAGGGTTAATATTAATTACAAACTCTTTGGTCTATGGCTCAGGCTTCTTGGTAGCTAGCTCCTTCATCTTAAATTAACCCATTTCTGTTAATCTATACTTTGCCATATGGCCATGGCATTGCCAGTCTGCTGGCATCTTGACCCTTGGTAGCTGAATGGCATCTGTTCTGACTCCACCCTCTTCTCTTTATATCTTTTTTTAATTTCCCACCAGGCTTTTATCTTTCCTTACCATACATCAAAACAGCTTCTTTATTAACCAATAGTAGCAACACATATTCACATTGTACAGAAATACCATCTTACAGCACAAGTTTTTGAAGTATGACCTAATAATTCTCTGGTTTCCTCAGTGTCTGTAGTTATGTCCTCCTTTTAGTTTCTGATTTTGTTAGTTTGTAAATTCTCTTTCTACTTTTTAGTTAGTTTGGATAAGGGTTTGTCTATCTTGTTGATTTTCTTAAAGAACCAATTCTTTGTTTCACTGATTCTTTGTATTGTTCTCTTTGTTTCTGTTTTATTCATTTCAGCTCTCAGTTTGATTATTTTCTGCCGTCTAGTGGGTGTGTTTGCTTCTTTTTGTTCTAGAGCTTACAGGTGTGATGTTAAGTCACTAGTATGAGATATCTCCAAATTCTTTTTTATTTATTTATTTATTTATTTATTTATTTATTTATTTATTTATTTATTTTGGTTTTTCGAGACAGGGTTTCTCTGTGTAGCTTTGAGCCTTTCCTGGAACTCGCTTTGTAGACCAGGCTGGCCTCAAACTCACAGAGATCCACCTAGCTCTGCCTCCCAAGTGCTGGGATTAAAGGCGTGCGCCACCACCGCCCGGCTATCTCCAAATTCTTTATGAAGGCACTTAGTGCTACGAACTTTCTTCTTAGCACTGCTTTCATTGTGTTTCATAAATTTGGGTATATTGTGAATTCATTTTCATTGAATTCTAGGAAGTCTTTAATTTCTTTCTTTCTCTCTTTTCCTTTCTTTCTTTCTTTCTTTCTTTCTTTCTTTCTTTCTTTCTTTCTTTCTTTCTTTCTTTCTTCTTTGAGCCAATGGTAATTCAGTAGAGAGTTGTTCAGTTTCACTGAGTTTGTAGGATTTCTATAGTTTCTATTGTTGAAATCTATTTTTAATGCATGGTGGTCTGATAAGATACAGGGGGTTATTTCAATTTTTTTGGTATCTATTGAGACTTGCTTTGTGGCCAAGTATATGGTTAATTTTGGAAAAGGTCCCATGAGATGCTGAACAGAAGGTATATTCTTTTGTATTTGGTGAAATGTTCTTTAGATATCTGTTAGGTTCCTTTGAGTAATAATGTCTGTTAGATCCATTATTTCTCTGTTAAGTTTCTGTCAAGATGACCTGTCCATTGTTGAGAGTGGGGTGTTGAAGTCTTCCACTACTAATATGTGAAGTTCAATGTGTAATTTAAGTTTTGACAATGTTTCTTTTACAAATGTGGATGCCCTTGCATTTGGGGCATAGATGTCCAGAATTGAAGCATCATCTTGATGGATTTGTCCTTTGGTGAATATGAAATGTCCTTCTCCATCTCTTTTGTTTAATTTCAGTTTGAAGTCTATTTTGTTTTGTTAGATATTAGGATAGATGTACCAGCTTGCCTCTTAGGTAAATTTTCTTGGAAAATCTCTTTCCAGCCCTTTACTCTATCTTTGATGTTGAGATGTGTTTCTTGTATGCAATAAAAGGATGGATCCTTATTTCAAATCCATCTGTTAGATTGTGTCTCTCAATTGTCATTGAGTCCATTTATATTGAGAGATATTAATTACCAGTGAATGTTAATTCCTATTATTTTTGTTGTTGGTGGTGGTTGTGATAGTGTGTTTGTGTGTATTGTGTATTTGTGTGTGTTTGTGTGTGTTTCCCTTCCTTGGGCTTTGTTAGTGTGAGGTTACTTATTGTGTGTTTTCATGTGTGCAGCTCATCGTGTTGGGTTTCCCTCTAATACCTTCTGTAGTGCTGGATTTGTGGATAGATTATTATTTAAATTTGACTTTGTAATGAAATATCTTGTTTTCTCCATGTATGGTGATTAAAAGTTTTGCTGAGTATAGCGTTCTGAGATGGCATCTGTGGTCTCTTACATTCTGCAAGATATCAACGCAGGCCCTTCTGATTTTTAGAGTTTCCATTGAGAAGTTGGGTGTGATTCTAATAGGTCTGTCTTTATATATTACTTGGCCTTTTCAAAACCCTTGCAGCTTTTAACATTCTTTCTTTGTTCTATATGGTTAGTGTTTTGATTATTATGTGGCACAGGGATTTTCTTTTGTGATCCAATCTATTTGATGTTCTGTAAGCTTCTTACACATTTATAGGCATGCCCTGCTTTGGCTTAGGAAGATTTTCTTCTATGATTTTTTTTTAAATATATTCTCTGGGTTTTTGAGTTGGAATTCTTCTCCTTCTATTTCTATTATTCTTAAATTTGGTCTTTTCATAGTATCCCAGATTTCCTGGATGTTTTGTGTTAGGAGTTTTTTAGATTTAACATTTTCTTTGACCAATGAAAGGTTTATTTCTTCTATCATATCTTCAATGCCTGAGATTCTTCTATCTCTTACATTCTGTTGGTGATGCTTGCATCACCATCTGTGGTTCCTGTTTGCTTACCCAGATTTTCCATTTCCAGAATTCCTTCAGTTTGTGTTTCTTTATTGCTTCTATTTCTACTTTCAGGTCTTGAATAGTTTCTATCACCTGTTTGTTTTTTTCCCTTGGCACTCTTGGCATTCTTTCAGGGCTTTTGGATTTCCTCTCCTTGTTTGGTTGTCTTTTCATCACTTTCTCTAAGGTAATTTTTCATTTCCTCTTTAAGGACCTCTATCATCTTCAAGAAGCTGTTTTGAAGTCCATTTTCTTGTGCTTCAGCTGCCTTCAGCTGGAATATTCAGTTCTTGCTCTTGTAGGACAGCTGGAGTCTGGTGATGCCATATTGGCCTGGGTGTTGTCGACTGTGTCCTTACACTGGTATTTAGGCATCTGGTTTTTGGATGATTATACAGGTCTAGGTTCTAAATTCTGAGTTTGTCTTTGCTGCATTGGTGTTTTTTCCCTCGGTTTCTGTTTCCCTTTTCATTTCATAGTCTTTGTGAATTTCTAGTGCCTGGTGCGACCTCTGATCTAGTAGGGAGTCTCTGTCCAAGTCACCTGCTGGCCCCCTCTGGGTTAGCTTGGCCTTTGGTGAAGCGTGGGGGAGGGGGGTCTCTGTTCTTGTGACTGTCATGACCTTTCTTTTCTGACTGCTGTGGTCTGTACCTCTTGAGCCCCTGAAGTCTGCTGCTCAGACTGATGGGGACCGCACTGGAGCAGTGGGATTCCACTTGAAGTTGGGGGCAGGGCCCAGCAGTGGTGCTGATGATGAGTTAGGAGGGGGAGGGCTGCAGGATGGCTCCCAGGAAACAGAACCCAGGAAATGTTGCAGCTTGTCCTGGCCAGCAGGTCATTCACTTGTTTTTCCAACTGGTGGGGACTGTACCTGAGCCATGAAGTCTGCAGGAGTTAGAGAGAAGGCCTGGCTGCTGGGAGGATGATGAGGTGGGAGGGCTTGGGCATTGGAATGTGTTTGGAGGAACAGACTCCTGGGAGTGGGCAGTCTGACTGGCAGGTGGTTTGCTCACCTGTTCCCCCAATTGGAGGAATTGCACCCAGCATTTTTACTATGTTAATCCTACTGATTCATGCACATGGGATTCCATCTTAAAACTGTCAAAATGGCTAAGATAAAAAACACAAGTGACAGCTTATGCTGGGAAGGATGTGGAGCAAGGTGAACACCCTTCTCCTGATGATGGGAAAGTAAACTTGTATAGCCACTTTGCAAATCAATATGATGCTTTCTCCGAAAACTGGGGAAAAAAAATCTACCTCAAGATTCAGCTATACCACACCTAGGCATCTACCCAAAGGATGCTCAACCATATCATAAAGACTGTTTCTCAACTAAGTTCATAGCAGCTTTATTCATAATAGCCAGAACCTGGAAACAACCTAAATGTCCCTCAGCTGAAGAATAGATAAAGAAAATGTGGTACATTTACACAATTGATATTACAATTAGAACAATGACAACATGAAATTTTCAGGCCAATGGATGGAACTAGAAAAAAAATCCTGAGTGAGGTAACCCAGACTAAGAAAGACAAACATGGTATGGACTCACTCATAAATGGATATTAGCTGTAAAATAAAAGATAATCTTGCTCTGGTCCACAGACCCAGAGAGGCTACATAACAAGAAGACGTTAAGGAAGGACACAAGGGTCTGCCTGGGAAGGGGAAATAGAATATACACACACACACACGCACACATATATATATATATGTGTGTGTGTGTGTGTGTGTGTGTGTGTGTGTGTGTGTGTGTGTGTGTGGTTGGCAACAGGGAGGATCAGGTGGGAGGAAAGGAAGGAGAAAATATTGGGAGAAACAACTGGAATTGGGAACACTTGGGAAGTCAAGTGGAAACTGGGTACAATGGAAGCATCATGAAGTCTAAAAGAGCAACCCTAGCCAAGATTCCTAGTGATGGAGAACACGGAGCCTAAGCCAGCCATTTTCTGTAACCAGGCAAGGCCTCAGGTGCAGGGGTTGGGACACTAACCATAAAGTCTTCCCCGGAGAGTTGTATTGCCTGAAGAATGTTCTGGGACCAGAGCCCAGCAGAATAGTTATCAAAGAGAAAGACAGTCTTCATCTAGCAACTGATTAGAGAAGATGCAGAGTCCTACAGCCAAATATTAGGCAGAACTCTGGGAGGGGGAGGAAGCATCAGAGGAACCGGAGGGGCCAGGGGCACCAGGAGAACAAAGAACATAGCCCACAGAGTCAACTAACCCAGACTTGTGGGGTTCGCAGAGATCGGGGCGGGGGGGGCTGTAGGGTTCTGAGCTAGGTCCTCTCCCTATGTGTTATGGCTGAGTGAGATTCCTAACAACGGTAGTCCGTAGTCGGGGCTCTCTCTGACTCTTGCCTGCTTGTGAGATCCCTTTCCTCCTACTGGGTTGTCTCATCCAACCTTGATGTGAGGTTATGTGCCTGGTCTTTTTGTAACTTGTGTTAATTTTAGTTGATGTCCCTGGGAGGCCTGCTATTTTCTGAGGGGGGTGGGTGGGGTGAGGGGCATGGATCTGAGAAAATGGAGAGGTCTAGGGAAGAGACTGGAGGAGGATGGAGGAAGGGAGGAAAAATTGCAGTCATAATATATGAGCGAAGAATATATAAAACCAAAAGAAACAACAATCAGTTGTATAAAGATGTCCAAAGAAATACTGTATAAATCTGAAATTTCATGTTGATATTAGTCTGACAAAGCCAGTTTAAATTCTGACTTCCCTAAATCTTGAGCCTTACAATCTGTAAGAAATTAGTGCTAATTTAAAGTTCAAGAAGGTATTTTGAAGCTGTACTTTGTTACATCTCACAATTTGATAATTAAAATACTTTATATGTATATAATGCTGTCAGACTGTCCAAGTCTGTTGCTAATTCATCTCTAGCAGCATCTTTTTAAAGGTGCATCTAGAAGTACAATCTCATTACATTTGAGAGACCATTCAGAAAGAAAGATATTAGATGTGAACATAGGGCTAATAAATTCCAGACCATAGCCGCAAAGCAAGGATTGGGATTTAGATTCTTCACCTGGTTCACTTAGAAATCAGCACACTGAGTTTGTGTTATGTAGATTAGAAAAGTGTGTACCAATGGAGTGAATTGAGGAACTTCAGCGCCTTCTCATTGGTCTTACACAGAGCCTGGAGCCCACAGAGTCTCAGGTGAGGCACTAGTCCAAGAAAACCCCTAGCTGAATGCAAATACAGAATTTCTGATTTGCCCAGGTTGATTGTACACAACTCCTTCTTTGCTGGTACATGGCGTCACATACCAGTGCCTTGCAGCTCCTGAAATGGGAACTGCAGAGAAGACACAGAGGGCTGTTAGAGAATCTATGTGCAAATGTTAAGAATGAAACATTTCACATCAAATCAGGAACAATATAATCAAAAAGATCCACAGACGGAAGCTGAGTCTAGCATACTCTGCCCATGGGTGAAATAAAGACCAAAATTTACCTACTGACCAAAATGTCGCTGCTTTGGTTTGTTATGTTGAATTAAAATGCAAGAATTTCATGGCTTATTAACGTATTCTCTAATACCTTTTCATCTTTAAGAAGTAATACTTTCAAAAATTAGTGTAACTTTATGTTTTCAGGTAGTTTCTGCTTACAAAAGCTGAAGCCAGCTGTTCTGGCTGAGGAGATGGAGGAAAGGGCTGGCAGATTGGTACAGAGCCTCTAGACCCCGAACTGGCATCCAGAGACTTGATTCTTCGTTTGTTTGTGTGATTGCTTTTTCATTCATTGTTTATTCCAGGCTCCAGGTTCATTCTTCACTGTCTTCTGCAAACTTGTATACGTATCGAACATCTATGGCATTATTTCCACTGAGAGTTCTTAGAATAACTTCAGTTGGGTGTTTGCTGTCCTGTCATGTAAAAGGCGTAATGTGTTGACTTCCTTCTATATCCATAAGACTCATGCCAAAAGAGTTGTCATAATAGATGGTAATGTGGAAATATATATAAATTGGATGCCTTCTATAAAACTTTACCCTTTCAGAGACTCTAAACTGAAGGCTCATGGGGAAGGAAGAGCAAGAGGCAGACCTTGTGAGTCTCAACAGACAAAGCCACATAGGAGGCTGTGATGACAGCATCCCTTGAGTCTCCCGCTTAGAGACAGCATGGCTAGCACAGTGAGACCAAGTCTGCAAATGTGTTAAGTGTAAAACATATCGAAATATACCAGACTATGACTATATGCACCAGAATACTAGGAAGAGATGCAGGAGACAATAGAACAAAAATTACTTTTCTTTACACTTAAACAGGGTCAGACTCACAAAGAAGAATTTTCATCTCAAAATAAACTCAAAAGATCCCAAGAGCTATTCCTAGGGTCCCACTTCAAGTTTCATTGCGTAAGTAAATTCAGAACATATGACCCAAGAGGGGCCATCTTTATTTCCTCAAACATGTGAACAATACAAAGATCCTCACATTACGCTCAGAAAGAGGGGAGAGCAGCTGCCAGGTGCATTTTAAGATTCTCCTCCACAGAGTGAGAAATACAGTGAGTGTACATGTGTGCAAGTGTGTGTCGAGACCAAAACAAACTTAAATTTCCCTAAAATATTTTACTAAAAGAACATGAGTGAACTTGCGTGTATCTTTAAAATGGAAGCACCCCTACAGTCTATATTCAGTTAAACCTCTATTACCCAGTGTGGAATCTGACTTGGTCTTTCATCCAGGATGCACCCAAATCACCTTAACTTGGCAGTTACATATTTTGTCCTAATTTTAATTATGACCCAAATTTATTTAAGATATTGATTTTTTAAAAAAAAAGTCTTGGAGAAATAAATCTGAATTTTTATCTAATATCTAATATATAAAATAACAATTAGTCAGCATATTTAAATTACTCTGAAGAGAAATGCCTTTAACTTTGGAAGTCATGGGTGGAATACAACTGGTTATTCTATGACGAATAAAGAAAAGAATTAGAGAGTGAATGACTGCAAGAATCTTGTTCTCAATAAAATTTCAGTTGGATAAATATCTGGCTTTATTCAGCCGTGAATAATAAAATTTTCTGGTGGGTACATGAGTTGATAAAGTCTAGTCCTAAGCACAATTTTTGTTTTTTACTTAATAGAAATTTCCTTAGTTTTCCAAATGCATGGGTCGAGGGCCCAGATGTCCTAAATTACAATTCATACTAGAAACACAATATCAGAGCTTCTCTGTTCCACCTAACTGTTCCCTTTAAAATTGTTGTATTACACTTCAGCTAATAAAAGCCTTTCTAAGGATTCTATATTGCTTTTTCCCCTGGCAAAGCACGTTCACATCCTTCAATGGGAGCTGCTATTATCAGAGCACATTGCTCTTACTATTTATTTATCACAACATCCTCATGACTGCTTACCCAGGCAGGCACTAGAAATATCTAGCTCACTACCACTACATAAAATAGCACGGGGTATTTTCAGAATCAAAGCGATCAGAGGATGACGAATTCTAAAGCTGTTCATGTCCCTGTTTCTGAAAGAAAGACCTGCTCTGAAAAATACTGGCAACTTGAATAATCAATGAGGGTGAGTTTGATTCTGAATAGAATATTACCCAGCTCAAATCTTGTCAAATACCTCATTGCCTTTTTTTTTTCTTCTGAGAACCCATAAATGTTCTCAGACTAACTGTTCAAAGAACACTGACCCGAACGGAGTCAGAAACTGAAAATGCCTTATGACTTACTTAGCTGGAAGCTGATCCTGATTGCTATTTAAGTCTACTGCTCAAGTGTTCTCGGGATACATGCTGCATTCTTTATCTTGGTTCAGAGGGCAGACATTTGGGTCAAAATATCCTTAACCATTCGGTTGTTAATGCAGACTTTCTAATGTTTACAAACAGTTGTTAGGATAACCCAAATATCTGAAGCAAATGTGATGTATTCAAGGATCTAACAGTTAGCACGAAGCATTTGTTCCAACAGCACCTAGTGGCTGGAGGTAATAAGACTCCTGATGATAATGGGGTTTGTCACATGCAAGCAGCTGTACTTCTGAGTGGAAGTGACTACCCCCTTCCACGCCCAGTTATTGAATCCAGTTCTGTATTTTGACTGCTTGGAAACCACACCGCAATAACAATGGCGACGTCAATCCAAGGACAGTAGTTGAATAAAACAGAAGCCCCGAGTTTCTAACAGAAAGGCAGAAAAAGCACAGAAAAATAACTGAAAAGATTTTGCATATCATTGCTTACATGTTAGGAGTCCAGGGTATTCCCTGTAAACAAACAACACACACACACACATCCTGCTGTGTTTACAAGCAGAACCTCCTCTAGCTGCCATACTTGTGAAGAATCACCTCCGGAAGTGGGTCTCTCTGCAAGAGCAGGATTGTGCGGTTTGATTTTGTTTGTTTGTTTGCTTGAAGGTGTCTAAAATGAGCTCTGAAGGGTAAGATATTTATCAGTTTGACCACGTTAATATAGATGTCCATATAATCAGTAAGATGGAAAGGAAGCTGTAAACAAGGAAAGAGACAAAACCCATCAGTCTTTCCTTCCTCTTCCTTGTTTCACCAGTTGTGATTGGCCATTCACATCTAACCGTTTGTCTCACCAGTTATGATTGGCCATTCCCATCTAACCATCTGGTCATGTTGTCAAATTGCCTTTCCCTGTTCCTCATTACATTAATCCCGTTTCAAGACCTCATGACTTTCTTGGCTCATGAAAAGACAGCTGTAACTTTCGTTTTCACTTGCATCGTCAAAGCATTCGGTAGCAAAATTCCTGATGGTGGCAGCTTCCTCAGCTTCAAGTGTGCAGATGTGTAGTAAAGCTTCCAGCTGTTTGTAGAGAGCATGAAATATAGCAAGAAATATGCCTTTGCTCTACTGTCTACCATTATCTTTGGAGGCAATTCTAAGTGCAATCCAGCCCATCCCAATTTCAATGGCAATGGGATTTGGAGAGAAGCAGTGATTCTTCTTTTCACAGAACAGAAGATATTACTTCTAACATTTTGAAGATCTTTTAAAATTTGTATTTATGTATTAATTTTATTTGGTGCTTTCCGTTTTATATTCACTGTATGTGGTGTTAGCTTACATATGTCCAATTTCTCTCACGTATACACTTGACCATATTCACCAGGCCCTCCCTTTAGTCCCCTCCCCCACCCCACTGAGTTTCCTTCTCTCCCTGTCTCCTTTCCACTCTCATGCCGTGTGTACACATACATTTTTATGTCTATGAAGAATTCTAAGACTCATGAATGAAAGTTTAGTATTTGTTCTTCTGCATCTGACTTACATCTCTTGACATAGTGGTTTACACTTACATCTGTTTTCCAACAAAGGCCATAATTTCATTCTTCCTTGTGACTGATCCAGTTTCATTGTGTATGTATCTGTATATTATTATAAATTCATTCAAATTTCTTTACATTAAAAGATCAGCTCTTTATGCACAGGTTATTAGTAAAGAGTAAGATTATGAATTTAGTCAAATTGTTTTTTTTTTTTTAATGAGAACCTAAAATTTATAGCCTGATAAATTTGTATTAATGTTTTTATTACTTGGCCTATTCAGAAAAAAAATGTCACAGCTTACTGTTTCATGAATTAAACCCAAGTCTTGTGGGATAATACTCATTGTCATCTAACCAGACTTGAACAACTTTCTTTCTATTAGCTTTTGCTTACACGTAGCTTCACATGCCATCTTTGCTCCATACATTACTTTCCCTTTGCTTTACTTATTTGGCATTCTCCTACTTGACAAGAGAACATTCTCATTAGTATTTGATATACTAGGTCCTAGCAAAGGACTTTTGCTTGTTGCCAGAGCAATCCAAACTGCTTCTGCTGTCAATGGAAAACCAAGTTACATAGATACTAGTTTTATGAACTCTTTGATAAATGATGTAAGGTCCATTAGGAATAGACACTAGCTGCTACGGTATACTTAGACCACTTGTAATATTGATAAAATAGAACATATGTAAACTTAAAGCCAGCCCCACTGTGTTTCCCTGTTTATTTCTACATTAGGCCAGATCTGCTGCCTTAGCAATGTTTTTAAAGATATGATTAAGTGTGTAAAAATCACAGCCTCTGTGTGTGAGGAGCGTGGGCACAAATGTGTGCACATGTGTATGCACACACACACAATTTAAAGTTAATATGCCATCACATGCTTTAAAATGACTCTAATCACTTAGAGATGTACATTTATCTATTTTTAAATTCTTGCAAATGACATATCTATTCATACTATTTTTTTCAGAATTAACTATAATAGAATCCCACACTTACAGACGTATTGAGGAGAAGAAAATGATGCCTACCAGAATCATCCAAACAGAGGCAAAGTATATTTTTAATATCACTTATCAGTAGTAATTTTTTTCTTTTAACCAGAAAGATACAGAAAAAAATGTTAAAGTTTCATGCAGCATTTTGGTATAGGGTAATTTACTAAAGCAATTACCTTCTTGTTTTCAGAATGTAATTTTTATGTAAAAACTGGATTTGTTTGCAAGTTACTAATCAATTCTGTCTCCATTATGTGGACCAGTGCAGAGTATCTCTATAAGAAATTAAAAGATACAGCTTGCATTAATTTTGTAGGATTAAAATAATTGACTAAAGGAAATTAGTATCTCTGTAAGTTTAAAAACATAATTTGGAACTTACTTTTAGGTTATATATTCTTCATTTATTTCTTACCACAGTAAATAAATTCTTGATTGTAAATAGTTTGAAACATTAAAAGTTTACCTATTACCCAAACTTGCACACACACAAAATTTGTTTCATTGTAAAAATATTATCATTTTATTTGAGTGGGCCACATTCCACATTCACAGTTCCCTTCTCCATGAACCTGCAGATGGTTTAAAGGAAATCAGTTGAGAAATAGTAAGTGTGACACCTTCTCAGAGCTTGTGATGGTTTTGTGTCTGAACAGGGGGATTTTTAAAAGAAAACTCCCTCACCAGACTTACCCACATGTGTCTTTTAAACATGAAAATTCTCTGTCTGTTATTCAGAGGTTTTATGAAGAAAACTGTTGACTTCAGTGCTAAAAATATCTCCTATGAATTCTGATTGTTTCACAAATTTTGTGAGGTTTCTTTTTTGGAGATTAAATTGGTTATGTACTTCTAACGAATCTAAGTGGAGACAGGGGCAGGAGACTTTATATTTTCTGTGTATCCACTATGGACTAGTCCTCTTTGGCCTTTTGAATATATTACCATGTTTAGCACTAATAATCGCTGGACAATGAAGTAATGAAACAAAGGGTCAGGGAGGTGAGTACCGTCATCAAGGTAAGAAACGGAGTAAGAGTTTACATTTCAGGTCTGTTTAGCATCAATGCTTCCTGTCATTCGATTATCCCATGTTTCTCAGTGGGACAACTGCACCTACACTACTTCAGGATTTATTGTCAAGTGAGTTATTCAGAAGTGATCAGTCAGTTACTTTCTTCCTAAGAGATTAGCTTGAAATATGCAGAAACATGTATGAGTTAGATTCTTTATCCATTTAAAAATATGGGGAATTTCACACAGCCAACTGAAAAGAATTACTGAGAAAAAAATCCCCAAGAATACCTTCCATGAAATAGTTCATAGTCTGGAGAGCAGAGTGGTCCTCAGAGCCAGCTGTGTGCACTGCTTGCCCTTTCTTCCTATTCATTTTTCCATGTGAGTTTATCTCTTATAGGTAAAGAAGACCTAAGCCCTACCCACTTACTCATGACTTTGAAAAAAAATCAGAATTAGAGTCATAATTTATTCTCTCTATCTCTCAAAATGAATTCTCAGCCATTAAAAAAAAATTACTGTACATGATGTCCTGTGTTCATCTCAAACTATGTCCTGGGCATGTCTTTAGTTACAGTCGGACTGATATCTGGGAGTGTTTTGCCTTTTCTTTTTTAATTGAAATGAAATCTTTTGATGATTTTCCATTCATGTTTATATTTCTCACTCTGGTTTTGGGCCTCATCATTTTCTAAATTTTAAGCTAAGAACTCTGTTGTACTTTATTTCTCTTTTGAGATTAGTTGCAAAGTTCTAATTGACAGAATGAAAAGCAAAGGAACCCACTGCACACCCACTAGATGCTTTTTTAGAAAGGGGGAAACATTCTATAAAAAACACTGAACAATGCAAGACACACACGGATGAGCACGTGCGTCTTAATGACATGCTGTGTGTAGTTCCTTCCCTATCACAGTGCCCTCAGCCTCTGCTCACAATTCACAGAAAACAAGGGCTCGAGTCAGGCCCATTTTTTGTAGCATATATGACAATGTACATTCTCAAAAGGGTTTCCAGTAGACAGTCTGGTGATGTCTCAAAGCCTGCCTGCCATTTTGTTGTAGCAACTACTCAGTTTATTGTCTGTATAACTGCAATTCAGGGACCATTTCTTATACCCCTCTTTTCTTTTTAAACATTGTAAAAATTTAATTTACTAGAACTATTTATGATAGGTTGGTCATTTTTAAGAAACAGTTTTTTTTTTAAAAAAAAAGTGAATTAGTAATAAAAATATAAAGCACACTAAAAGTGATGGATAATGGCCTATGGAGAATTAAAAAAGGTTTCTGTACTTTGAAGATGTAGTGTACACCAGGGGGTATCCAGTCTTCCAGTACCTGGAGCTCTGGAAGCCTTACACTGGCCTGTACAGGTGTAAGCACACTCAGCAAGACTGTCAAAATGAAGAGACATGTGCTTATAAATAATGTCTTGAGGAGGAACATGCCTAACAATTTTTCCATATGCAGCATTCAGCCCTAAAGAGAATAGAAGTATCTTATCTTCTATTCAGCTAACAGGTTTCAGCAGTTTTCTGAATACTTATGAGTAGCTCAGAAATTCATATAAGTTCATGTAATTCACACAGCATCTGCTGTAAAAAAATAAAGTGATAATTTACATCCAATTAAAATATCTCTCATTAGATAAAATGATTTAATAAACCAACAATTTATATAAGAGAATAGCATTCACTGGGAATAAAATGAGTCAATTTGCTATGCAAACAAAAAAATCAAAGAGCAGAAAACTGGAAAAGGAACGCTTCCAATGTCTTTTATATAAAATTTTAATTTGTTGACTTAAAAAGAAAAACGGTGTCCTTACTGTCTTAGAATTTATGTGAGTTATTTAAAAAGCATGTCTATTCATTGGATGAAATTCTTATTAAATTTCTAAAAATATATTTCTGAACCCCTTGTATCTAGTACAGAAGTAGAAACTTCAGTAATGTTTCTTACACATTATCACCTTTCTGTCTTTTAAATGTTTTCTAGTTGTACTGCATGGGACTATATGCAATCTTGACTTAAAAGGAAATTAAAAGTTTGTTTGTAATTTCTTTTTATGCTATAAGCATGCGTTACCTTTAAAAGAAGCTTATATCTATCTGGCAGGCAATTATGCAAATGCATTCTGTAAGGGCATATACTAATGATAAAACATGAAATAAACTCAAGGAAAAAAGAGGTGTCAAGTGAAGAAAAAGTAAGTCTTGCTATTTTTTCCTTTAAATATTTTTAGGCCTCTTCGCCACGGCTGTTGGGTCATCTCTGCTAGCTGTACTCCGGAGTCTTTGTCAGTCTGGAGGAGGCAGCCATGTGTCCACGGATGCTTATTTAGTACGCTGAGGACAGATGGCCTGGAATTGCTGAAGAAGACCTTAAAATATATTTAAAAGAGGAAAGGGAAAGGAACAATGAGGGAGGACATAAAGAAGAGAAAAATGTGTAGCAAAGAAAATCACACACATAAACACACACACACACACACACACACACACTCAGGCCTCTGGACACAAGAGAAGAAAGGCTACAATGTAGTATGATCAGATTGTGTGTGTGTGTGTGTGTGTGTGTGTGTGTGTGTGTGTGTGTGTGTGTGTTTATAGAAGTTCGATTTTCATTCTTCTGGGTATGGTCTCTGTTTGACAGCGTTTACTTCCGCAATCCTCCTGTTCTGACCTTACAGCACCCTGGGTAATATGTGATAACACAGTTGCTTTTCAGGACCCCTGAACGTGGGCTATGAATTTTGAATTGCAGGAGTTCTGGGGCTTTACTTATTTAAATCAGACGGAAATCCTTGACACCTCAGGTCAATGTTTCAATACAATTTGTTTCAAGATTCATTTGTCTGGCTCATCACTTTCTTTTCCTTTCCTTTCATTTTTTTTTTTCTATAATTTTTAAGGAGGCGTGCAAGATAGCTCAGGAATTAAAAAAAAAACTCATTGAGGGTTGCTTTATGTGTTTTAGTTACAGGAGAGGAAGAAAAAAATAGTTATTTGTGAGCTTAGGAGTGTCAGTGAAGAACAGTATGTTTTCAAATCAAAAGGCTTTGGGAGATATTTTAACATGAAAAAATGATATTGGTGGATATCCTATTATGGATTTTCCTTCCGAGTGCTGATATTAACATTTTCCCATTTTCTCCGGCTTGCTCCATTTCTCCCGGGTTCTGGGTGTGCCAGGTAACAGAGGGCTACAGCTTCCCTTGCCAATTTCTCTTGCTCCTAAAACAAATATTAGATTCCAGATTTCTTCCTGTCTCCTGAGTTGTCATGGTTATCAATGACACCCTCTCTGAATTCTCTCTCATTGTGACTCTTTTTCCTGCTTTGTATAAACAGGCCGCATGAAGACAGAGACAAGAGGAAAAAATAACCGCCAAGTTTGGGTTTTATAAGTAGCAAAGAACGCCTAAACCACGAGATGCAAGAAGCAAAGAAGTCTTTTCTTAACCGCAAATAGAAATGGAGATTTTGTCTCAGAGCATTAAATGGTATTTAATTTAAAAACAACAATAGCAACAAAAAGCTTCTTTCTACAATGGTGCTCTGAACAAGGTACCCACAAGGTCGTGGTTAGAGTTCTACAACAACCCTCCCCTACCCTACCAATGAAACAGCAGCAAGGATGCTGGATTTCTAAAGCCAATCAAGGGACTCTTTGGATACCAGCACCTTTAAAAATAGAATGTTAATAAGATTCGTAAACAGAGCATTTGAAAATATGCAATACTTTTGTTTTACAAAAACATCTGTTGCTCATATGAATATTGTGAACACTGAATGCTTCAGATTCTGCTGGGGAGGTATGCTGGGTGGGTGCGGACTTGGCTCCAAGGAGCTCAGACTAACTCCCTGGCCAGTTGGCTCAGCAATTTCCCAGTGGTCAGCACGTCTTGCCATAATCACATAGTGGTGTCCCAAGCCTGATTCTTAACTGTACTTTGTACCTTCTAATGAAAGCATCCCAAAATATCCTTAACCACTCAAATTCTGGACCAGCCATGACCTCAGACTGGACCTAAGTTTGCTCAGGTAGAAGGGCTGGTGAAAAGCTCCCTGTGTGACACTCCTCTGTCTTTACCAGCTTGTCATTCACTGTTTATGATTACATAAACGAGCTGAAGACCCTGTCACATGGTGCTGGCCAGACAAGTGCTAACACACAACAGTATGATTTCATGTCGATCTGAAATGCTGTCAATAAAGAAAAACCTTTAAATAGTAATTATAAGGAACATTTCTGTTTAAATCAACAATAAGAACCTAAAAATTAAAAATGGCCAACTCATTTGAGTTGCTAGAAAAATGTAGTTTATTCTGCTGTGTCAAAAAAAAGAGAGCATTATTGTGCTCCTGAAAGTAGTATCTCCACTGTTCCTTTTTTAACAAGCCACAACCAAGTGGCTGTGGAACAAATGCGACTGGACGTCACTAGAATTGTCTAGCTATGACCTCAGAAATGCTCAAGATAATAGAACAAAAGAGAAAGAGCCTTTTTCCACAGAAATTGCAACTGGGATAGCAACCTAGGAAAAAAGAACAACATCTAAACTCAATGAGTAAAAAAACCCTGGGTCCTTTATGTTGGTAAGGCTTTGTGTGATAGAGTATAGTCACCCAGTCTAGTGAAGCCTCACACACAGACACACACACACACATATGCGCACATACACCACACTCCTGACTTTAGTAGTACAATAAGAAACTGAGCAAGAAACAAAAGTGAAATCCAGAGATATTTATATAATTATTTTTCTATGTTAAAGATGCATTTTGATTTCTCCAAAGCCTCCTTTCAAAATAATGTCCGTGGGTAGATGGCATAAGTCACACAGCTTCCTTAGTGAGAACATGTGTTTGAATTAGCTTCCTTGTATCAAACCTTTTATTTTCTTCAAAGAGAAAATGTATTTGTAAAAGGGAAGAGGCAAACTATTTTGACATGGTTTTGTTCAAATTCCAACCATTCTCATTTATAAGGTAGTGGCTTTCTTCCTATGGATATACCTTGTAAGGATCACTGAATGGGAAGGAAAAATATCTTTTATAATCTCAGCCCTGGACACTTTTATTTTTTAAGCTACACATACTCTTAGGCATTATGGTATTCAAACATGAGTATTTTATGGCACATCACTGACAAGATATGAAGAAAGACATTTCATTCTTTTAAAAACATCTTGGTAAAATAATTCTGCTTTTATTTCTGTAAAATGTATAAAAACCCAAGTTCTGATCTAGTGTTTCTATAACTAACGTATATTTTATAAGAATCAGAGTTCAAATCTGTGTATCACTTTGCTGAGGGGCTACAATATTTTCTAGATATAAGAAAATACATTTACACATAGTAATATTTACACACACACACATACACACACACACACACACACACACACACGATAGTCTACTTCTTACACAAAGAAGAAATGGAAGAAGGGGAAAAGAAGAGGAGGAGAAGGAAGAAGAAAATAAAACCAACTTCTCCTAAAACCATCTTCTCCTAGGAACTCTCTGGGCCTTGGCTACCACCTTCTTATTTTTTTGTCCCTATTGGAGGGGGAGGAGGATCTACTAAAACCCACAGCTACATTGCAAACAACTGAAAGTCAATTTACCTTGCTAATATTTGACATGCTGCTTTCTTTAACTGCAGAGCTTTTTCTTTTTCTATCTAGAATTAGGTAATTTTTTTGCAATCTATTTTTTTCCCCTAGAAAGTAACCCCTTGTGTCCTACCATAGGCTCCTCACTGAATGATCTCTTTTTCTTCTAATTATATTTCTTCACCTTGGGAGGGATTCACACCGCTCCAGGATAAGCAACCCAGCAGAGCCTAAGGTCAGGTGTGCCCTAGAATCTGAGACTAGAAATTACAATCACTGAACAGGAGCATGAGAGGGGAAGGAGAGGCAGAGTGGGGATTTTGTAATGATACTGAGATTTAGTCTAAGGAATAATTAACCGAAGAGCATCCTATGTAAAAGCATTTGCTGGAAGCCTCTGAAGGCAGAGGGAAGACTTTCGGGGGCTGCTCTGATCTGAATCCTTCTTGAAAGCCATTGGGTTAACAAATCAGTTGCACCAACTGTGAAGCCTTTTTACTTCAAGAGTTTTACTTTTTAAATACTTCAAGAATTTTACTTCTTAAATACTTCTTGTTCTATGGTCCAGAAATTAGAGTCTTGCCCATGAACCAGCAAAACCAAGTGTTTCTATTGCATATTACAGACTCAGATACTACAGTTAAAATACCTGAAAAAATACGAACCATGCTCAAAATAGTAAATGACTTTAAAAGGGGGGCTCAATGACAAAGCCCATGGGGGTCTGCAAAAGGAATGTTCTAAGGTAATTCTTGTAGAGCAAAGGGAGTTCTATTTCTGGAGATGTCTGGGGCCTTGTGTAGAGAGGACATTCCAGGTAGAGGCACTGTAGGTAGAAGAGGGAGAAATATGAGCAGAGCTTTGCAACCAAATTTTCAGCTGGGCTTTTGTTTAACACATATGCAAATTAGCACAGTGCTTCATTTGAATATTTATTTACTGCATTTGTGAAGGAAATTGGGGGATTATAGCCTCTTCCCAGCTGTGTTTTAGTTAATGACTGGTCAGCCTATTAGCCTGTTCTACTAAAGGGATCCTCTGCATAAGCAACACCTTTTTGCACTCTGACTAGAAATTCTTTACATAAACAGTGGGCAAAACAGGAAGCCAGGTCCAGAAGGGCTGAAATCTCAAAAGGAATCTATCCCTTCCAAAACTTTTAGAAATAAGAAAAAAAACAAAGTTACTTAGTAATGATAACCTTTGTATTTTATAATAAATAAAGCAAGCACCTGCTAGATAATGTTTGGGGAGATGAGGAAACCAAAATTTCTTGAGCCAAAAGAAGCCAAGACCCTGCTGTAAGTGACCTTTCTCTTCCCTCCCCAGAACATGCTCATTTCCCCCACTGTAAATATAAACTGATTACAGAAATTTTCCAAAGTTACTTTATTAATAACTGACATGCTCACAGGATTCATATATTTGTGTTTCTCCCTATTTTCTCATTACTAAAATAAAGAGGAGGAAGAAAACATGACATTTCTCTGGTGATCAAATCTGGTGAGATGTCATAGTTAGCCAATTTTTGACTTTGAAATTGGAGATTTGTAACTTGACAAGCTCATTTTTCAAGATCTCTAGTGAATAAATCCTTAGAATGAAAAGCTCTAATTATTATATTAGTGAAATAATACTCTGTGTCTAGCAATCTATTATTTACGGATAGAAAAGAAAAATAATGTCTACTTTCTGGTATGTGTATGTGTCTCAAACTCTAAGGGAAAACTGTCCTGTTACCAAAGTATCTGTCTTCTTTGTCAGCATCCTCGTGTTCAAGCTGATCTTGTGGATGAGAACATGAACTCATTCTAATACAGTCCATGGGATGAATGTGTCAAATTCTTCCTGCAAAGCTCTCCATTTTCTAGTGGGATTTAAGACAATCTTGTCCTTTGATTTACTTTTGTTGACAATCTTTACAAAGCAAACATGATTAACCAAACTTCCTAATATTTAGGATGATTTACATAAGCAACTTGTTTATGTACACACTATTGCTAAAGAACCAGCAGCCAAGAACTTAAAAGTAACCTAGATGTGAAAAGAATGTCCTTGTATCAAAATGGTAACTCTTCAGTTGGAAATGTGAATGTTATCTATTGGACAGATAAGTCAAACATCTATAAAACAAAATCAAATAGTAAAGAGAACATGCTGTCAGACCACAGGGTAGACAGAGAAATGTCAATTATGTCAATATCAGTTATTTCAGTGAAAGGATATTACAAAGACCTGCATTCTACCTATGAAGCCTACTTTGTTGCTAAGAAATTACTAATTTTGTCCAGGATGCTCTAACTGTTCAGCAGAGCAGAGGGATCCCAAGTGCAGCTCATGCTGTACTCCTCTGTGGGAACGGAAGGGCACACACATTTCAATGCATCATTTTCCTCCTAACACAAGCTTCCCAAGCATCCCACCAGCCCATCAGGCACATTTCTTGTTCTTTCCTTCTGTGAGGCCGAGGAAGACATATTGCTGGATCAGATAGTGCAGCACGCTGTATACTGCATCTGAAATGTGCCTTTTTGAAAAGCAGCAGATTTATTGATTTTCTTAAGTAGAAAATATGCACCCGGACATTAGACAAACACAGACTAAACACAGACTGAGGAAAAGCTGATAATTTGATTAAACTGACTGAGCTTTTGTTGTCTGTGTTTGGGGAATTTCCAGTGATGTACAAGTGCCAAGCGCCCCTCCCCTTTCGAATTTAACAAATCTCATCTCTAAGCACAATGAATTTTACAATTGCACCGGGTTTAGATAATTGTTTTTCCTTATAAAAATATTTTGATGGACCCATATTTTTCATAGTTTGAAAAGATGCGGTGTGAGGAAATCTTGCCTTGTTCAGTTTGGAGGATTTTATTCAGAAAAGGCTTAATATTGGCCATGCACAAAGCATTTGGTAGTGATGCTATGGCTACTGATAAATTCTTATCATGCACAGCCATAACATGGGCTTCAGTTAGTGGATATAAATATGCTATTTCACCCAGTCCTCTAAGATTTTATAAAACAACAATATTTCTAAAACCAAAGAAATATTTTTATTCATTTGTCTACTCATGCATCATTTGCATAAATAAAAGCAAATCTCCATTTTACAAATGTTCTGTAGCCATATAAAATACTTGAATATGTAGTTAAGGGATGATTGATTAAATATAGTTCACAAGATTTCCTGGCTGAATTGAGTTAAATACTTAAAGTGTATAATTCTTCTCCTTATAGTACTGTTTCATATAGGTTAAAAGTTGGATTTCCCTGCGATTTCAAAGACATTGGGTCACTTAGTTTCCCTCTGTGATTGCTGGAGATGGAATTAGGGGCAGCAAGTGAAATGTGTGTGTGTGTGTGTGTGTGTGTGTGTGTGTGTGTGTGTGTGTGTACTGACAAAGATGAAGGCATAGTAACTTAAAATATGTGAAGATTGCTGAGTTTTATCAGTTAGTTGAATGAGGCTTTGTAACACTTTGTGAATACCTCTGAACTGTTTTTGTTTCTATTATTCATTTGTGCTATGGTATAGAGAAAAAGTATAACTCTTCCAATATTCTCCAAAGGCTATGCTGTAATATCCATACCCACATTTCACTCTTAGCCCCGGGGAGTTTCCTTTGCCATTTTCTGGGCTTCTACTTCCTAAAGTTTCAAATATACACTTTATACATTATTTTCTACCTTAAAATAAAGGTTATTTTGTCCTTCCTTTCACACTGATTTAACTTTCAGGTTCTTATGTCTTATTATAAGGGTGTTCCTTATCCTTCTGATCTCTGCATACTTCATATTGAGTATCTCCTCTAGAACATAATGCTTCAGCTCATTTGGTTTCCAAGATATTTAAACACAACTTTCCCCAAATCCTAGTGCCCCTATTTGAGACAATGGATTCTCTTTCCCAGCCATATGATTTTTTTTTCCTAAATAGATATGTAGAGCTCAAACCGGTCATCAATATGATGGGACTAGATAGTGATCACTTAGGTAGTCATCAGTTTCTTAAATGTTGCTCACTAGTTGGACAGCTAAAATATTGTTGATAAAATGTCGTCAGTACTAATTTTAGTAATTTATTTCAATGAATAATTTTAATCACAAATTACTCTGTTATTTTAAATTTGTCCTTCATTCAAGAATATTCATGAAAATTTAAGGTGACAACAGAATTAAAATAATTTTTTTTCTTTTATGTACTAAGATTAAAATTCAATGATTTATGTCATCTGGTCTGGAGATGTTTAAACAAAGCCACTTAAAAGAGAAATGTAAAGACAACTTAAATCTTACTCTTTCTGATTTGTCTTTTTAACTTTTCAAGTACATGGTGAAGATGATTTGGACCAACTTTTTATGTGACATGGGCTCATCACAGTAAAGAACATACAAGAAAAAAAAAACAAGCTGCTAAATTTCAGACAAGCAGCATTTTATTAGGTATGTGATTCTTATCCCAATGACCTGCAATGAAAATTTAAGTATATTTTTATTTCATTTCTTAATTTACAATTTTAACACTTAGAAATCATACACACATATCCACAGATGCAGATTCTTCAAGGAGCTGAAAGAATCTAATGATGTATAACCAAAGTATAGCCCTTTATAATTTCATGTGCAATTTTGAAGTTTGAATGTTCTTTTGAAAATTATGTATGCAATAACTTGTGCCAAGTGTGATACCCAGATGCTTAGTATCTGGGTGATGGACTTTAGAAAAGTCTGTCTGTGGATAAATGAAGTCAGGAAACCTATATGCATCATGGGATTCCAGCTTGGACAACTGTCTACTTTGCTGTAGTATCTCTTTCTTGATCTGCATATAACAATTAGAAAAAGAACTTTCATACTTGGTAATTTAAGTATGAAAAGAATCAAGTGTATTTCTATGGGTTTTTACTTTCTTTTTATTAACGAATTATTTTTGACAATGCTCAGACTATGAACTCAGTAACAAAGACCGAGAGTACACGCTCAAATAGCTGGCTAGTGAGTCAAAGGCCTCCTGAGCACACTCCATGAAACTGCATTCAAATTAAGGAAGTGTTGTGGGTTGTGTAGGCGAGAATCTGGCAGTGCTCAGGAAGCCTTACCGGAAACTGTCAACGGAAAGGAAACACACGTGGAAATAGCTTGTAACCCACCTGAAACCTCCAGCAGCGGACCGAGGCCTTTCACGGGATCTCCCAAGCATGGCCACCCACAGCTGTCTTCACTGCGCAAGATTCTTTTTCCTCTTTGAAATAATAAAATCACTTCACTAAATATAAGAATTTCTGGGCACACTGTTCTGGCTGTGTATCTTTTGAATACCTTCAGGTAAATAGCTATTCTCACAAAGAATCGATGCATTTTTTAACCTTCAAATATATTAGATTACCTCTTCATTTTTCCTGCACTTAAAATTTCTTAGGTTGGTAGAATTAACAATGGAAAGATTTTACAATCTCTAATAAGAAATTTAGTGTCTGATGGTAGCAGTGTTATTTTCTGTCAATAGGAACAACCATTGATATGTTGTTATGTATAATATGTAAATTGCTAATAGGAAGCAGCTTTGATTAACTGGTGCCTCTTTAAAAATTAATCTTATTTACTTCAAAAAATGATTAACCAGTGCATAGTTTTTAATATGCACAGTTTTCATAGATATAATTATTTTCACAGATACAATATTCATTAATTGAAATAATACCATTGTAAATTAAATATGACCAATATTTTATCCATATTTTCTTGTCCAAAGGATCATTACTTGTTTCAGACTTTAATTCCTCTTAATAATATCATGTATGATAATATGAACATAATTATGGCTACCCATTTTGCATGTTGTATTGTGGTTACCCGTTTAGTGGACAGGAAGGTGAACAGGTCTTGCCATTCTACAATCAAATCTATTCATTCTAAAATACTGCTTGCTCTAACCATTGGTAATATTATGACTATTTTAAATATCCAATCTAAGAAAAGAGTATCTAGTATTAAAACTAAGTAGCTTTACTAAGAATTAATTAAATTATTTTTTATTATAGATTACTCCAAAGATATTTGTTGACATGTATTGCACATTATTTGAACAGCTACTCAGGGAACCAGACTAGCATGCTTTTGGTGGGAAAAAAAAGGGAAGATTGAATTAAATGTTGTTCCATACATAAAGTTACCTCTTGCATGTATGAGGAGACAAAAAGAGGCACAAGTCACCATAATAGAATGTGATAAAGTATTTAAGTTTGAATGTGTGTGTATCTGTATGTGTGTATATTTTTACATTTGTATCTGTATTGTATATGTGTTTGTGTGTGTGTATCTGCTTATCTCTATCTCACTGTGTGTGTGTGTGTGTGTGTGTGTGTGTGTGTGTATGTGTGTGTGTCACTATGAAAACTTAACTGGCAGAAACAGAGAAGACTTAATGTAAGGTTGATGCCCTTTTTGCCCTTTGATGAAAAGACTATTTCCACAAGTGGAGAAAGTAGGGAAGACCGTTGTTTCGTTAAGGACAACATCTATACCAGTTGACTAAATTAATTAGAGAATGGTAAGCAAGATTGAGCTGTAGTAATGAAGTGGTTAATAAAATTCAGGTACAAGAGGATTTATAATTGACATTGAAAGCCCGAAGAAAACCTCGGGTTTCATTTGATAGGTGTAGGAACCCACCAAAAAAAATGAGATAAATGATGTAATAATTAGGACTTGAGAAAATCAATGGCTCACAATGACGACTCTGGAGACAATACAAACTGATTCAGCAAAAAGAACACAATAGTTCACAGAAAACAAAACAGACACACACACAAAACAATAGGAATGACATGGAGCTATTAAGTAAAGGAGAAATTCCACAAGTAGGATCAGAGGTTATGATTACCATCAAATATAGGGGGGACACAGAGGAGAGAAATTTGAACCCGGGTTCCTAGAAATGTGATGAAGTTATTAACTTAGTTAGTACATAAATGGAGATCATAAAAAAAGAAAAAATATTGATGAAATTAACTTTACACGTTTGTTATTCAACAGATGCTCAAATGGCCTTGGTAGAATGAATTGGCTACAACATTGGAGTATGACATAGCCACAAGGAGGAAACCTGAGAGTTTTCAGTCCTGAAAAAACAGTATAAATACATGGTGTTCACTGAACTGGAAGAGCAGATCCTGAGTCCTCTATAATAACTGTAAAAATAGTCTTGAATTGTTCATTCTGTCAGTCATCAAAACCTTCTCGCCTCTGACTCACAGGCCTGACTCCTTCTCTAACTTGGACTTCCAGTAAAACCTAAGCTACAAAGTAGTTAGAAACTTGGATATCATCTTCCAAGGGTAGAAGTAAAGACCCAAGAAGTTATAGTGCCATGATATTCAGAGGGACAGAGGAATAAGAAAAAGGGCCTCCTGGGTACATAAGCATACTTGGATTTATTTCTAGAAAAAAGAAATGAGAAACTAAACAAGTATGTTAAGGAGGACTTCCACTGCAGTGGAATCTGGGAAGAAACTGTCAGGAAAGTAGATGTTCCTGGGAAGTGGGAGGACAAAATCAAGAAATTCCCAAATGCTTCTGTGACTTCCTAGAAGAGAACTGATCAAAGAAATGCTATTATGGTAAGAATTTCTGTTCTGTGGAAGAGTCAGAGACTATGCTGATGGAGGTTGAGTTGAACAAGGTGAGTACTAAACAGGAAATGAAGGTGGACAGAGTCAAACTGGACAAGGCAGGATGTGGTGGAGAGTCACACTGAGTAACAGGATTAGAAATTTTATCAAACTTAGACTTGTGCATAGGACTCAGAGTGGTCATTGGTAGGGATGACTCAAGAACAAAGGGAAATTTGGTTAAAATTATATAAGGGCTTTATCTTCTCACAGTTGCAGTTATAACATTAAAATATATTGATTATTAAAAGGTATGCATTCTATTAAAAACTTTTCCATCAAGTTGATAAAGTCAAGTCTCATATTTTATAATAGCTCTTTGCCACAGACTGAAAGATGTCTTCATAAAGTTCATATGTTGAAGCCTCATCCCCCAATGTGATAGTATTGGGGTAAAGGGCATTTGGAAGGTAACTAGATCAAAATGTGATCATGGGAGTGGGATTCTGTGGTGGTTGGTTGTTTTTGTAGTATGTTTTAATATTATTCCTAGAAACATGCATTTTCTGTATTTCATTTCTGAGATAGTAGGAATTTTAATCTTGGTATTTCATTGCTGTAACAGATCTCAGCCCCAAAGATTCACCACTACATTTACCACAGATGGCTTCAGCCTTCCTCTCTGTCCTTCTGGCCCTATGCATTCAACCCATCTCAAACTTTGCTTTACCTGAGATAGGGTTCCATTACCTAGAAACTGGACATCTACCTCTTGAAGAGGTCAATTCGGATGCCTTGATTTTGGTGTAATTATAGATATATCCACATCTGTGTCTACCAGGCCCTCTAGAACAATGCCATTTATTCGAAGTCTAAGCTTTGGTCTTTGTTCATTTATGGAAGTCTGGCAAAATATTCATTTTATGGTGTTCTTTGGAACTTTTGATTCATCTATCAGAGCTGTTCTATTATCCAGTGCAATATCGTTCTTTACATTAGACATTGGGTTATTTAATTGTCCTGGAGAGGAATTTCCTCCACAGTGGCTGGAAATGTTTGGACCACATTTGATTTGGAGGCCTACAAGAGGCCCCCTGAGGTATTTTCTGACAGTAAAGGATTGCCTCCTTTGTCTAGGGGCTGTGCCTCCGGGCATGGCACTAACAACCACCCAATACAGGATTCCTGTGTAATAAGGTTTGTGCTTTCATAATCAGAGGATCCAGAGGACTGTTGTTCCTACTGTGTGAGAGTGCAGCCCTGTGTAACCCAGGAAATGAGCCCTAGAACTCCCTACAGTTGAAGCTTGATTTTGGACACACAGCATCCAAATCCATATGAATACATACATATGTCTGTTGTCAAGTCAATATGTTGTGGTATGGTTTTTTATGGAAGACTAAGGTACAATTTAGCCATTGATTAGTTTTTCCTAATTTGGGATCTCTTGCTGTGGCACCCCATTATATAGCCTTATTTGAGATTATGAAATAGTGTAAGATAAATGAAGCTAATGTCGCTCTTTGTAAAGCTTGACTAGAAATGTAGTAAAATAAAGTTATGAAAAAGAGAAAAAACAAAGGGAGAAAAGAGAAATGAAATTGAGTTCATTGGTACAAAAATGTAAATATCTCACAAATTTTATGAAGTAAACTAAATTAAGTGCAATTATAAATTGAAACTAATGATATCCTATCATGTTTTAGACATTTCTCAAAACTCTGTCATTTTATTCAGATTAACCTTATTAGGAAGATAAACAATGATTACAACCCCCTTTTATAATTTAAAAATAAAACCCAATCAAAATAGCAGAGGTAAAGTAAAATTCATCAACTTTTACAGTGAAGGACTAATCAGCAAGCAGACCCTGAGCAGGTGGGATCATCACACTATGGCATCACTTTGCTCAGTAAGATTCATCTCAATAAAAACATGCTTTTACCAATTTCCTTATATATGTTTAAATCTGTGTTTATGAAATGTTTTATACCAACACTGTTTCCTACTTAGTCTCATAAACAAGACAGCCAACAATCAGAGAAGAGGATAATGCCTATATTATCACATATAGAATATCTAGGACAGGTAGACAGAGTTAAAATTATGTTCCTCAAATGTTCATCATCTAGCAAAAGTGAACTCTGGTTACTTTTCTGTCTTATCTAAAATAATCCAATTAATCTGTGTGAGAACAAGAATTTTAACTCTCCTAGGTGTCTGTTTCCCCCTTTTACTTAAAATCTTTAGGAAAAAACATTCCTCTGCAAAATTAGATATAATTTTCAAACTTGGAATTTTAAGAAAAGGAAAGGCGAGTACAGAAATCTTCTAAGTGCAATGTGACAGTTCAGGTAGGTTGTCATTAACACAGCAAGCGGCCATCTCCAGATGGAGCTGGCTCGGGTGCTTTCTACTTTGCTGGCTTCTTTAATGAGGCCCCATTCAGTCCCTTCCGCATCTTCAGAGAGAAGTGACTGGAGTTGGTGGCCTGTGCCTGGCTGAGACTGTTGTATTCTGTGGCTGTAGTGACACATTTCCTGGGTAATCTGTGTGATGGAAGCAAGTAGAATCTTATTAGGTAGTCTGTGGGGGAAACCTGTGGTTTTGTACTTTCTCCAGAAGATAGAAAGGCACAGAAAGGCACAGGGACAGAGTCAATGCCACTGGAAACCTTGCTCAGCGGTCTGCTCATAGGAAACTACGGTCAGGTAGAGCTGGCCAGTTCTGTTCCAAGAAAGCCACATTCCTGAATTCCTTTAAGCTTATTCCTATGAATGTTGATGAGGAGGCGACATTTAACTTCTAAAACATCTACAGAGTGACAAAGGAATTGTACTTTGTATGACAGAAGCCGAGAAGCACACAACAGCCAAGCAGGGTTATCTAAAATAAAGTGCCTCTCCATCTCTGCTCTTACTCTTGATTACATTCCTTTAATCAGTTAAAGTGTATCCTGAAGATTTAGGATAAATATACAGAGGCAGAGAAATTCTGAATCTTCCTGTTTCCTAAGAAGTGTAATCCAGTGCGTCTCAGATTTTCCATTGGCAGTTGGTCTCATGATGCAAGCAGAAGGAACAGGTTGGTGGCTTGAAGGAGGGGGAAAAATGAGACAGGACAACTTCCAATTGCTTACACTTTACAGTTGGCCAAGCAGTAAACACAACTTCTAGACATGCCAGGCTTCTCAAACTGGCCATTTTTATCTCTCCTTCGCCACTAGCTGTTCAAAGTTGTATCTAAAAGTACCTTGACAGAAAACCACTGACGGGTGTGGTCGCATCTTGGACTGGGCAGTGAACAGGGAAGCTATTTATTTCTAGGACATCTCTGTTCAGTGACTCATGTTTCGACTGGAAAATTGGCCACAGTTTTTTAGCAGCTCTCTCCTGCCAGCTCTCCTGGCATTCTACCGAGTGCTCCCACTGCCCCTCCCCCTCTCCTTGCCCAGTGTGCTTTCATATTGCTAAAGCCCGACTTAATAATAGTCATTGTTTGGCGTTAACCTTGAGGCTGGGAAGGAGGGCAGTGAAGGGCGTAGCTGTGTGTTATAATGAGCATTTGGCACTAGAGCAGGTGGGAAAGGCTTTGGGGATCTGGACAGATTAGGAGGAGAGGGGTTTCTAGCAGATGTTGAAGAAGATGATGTATTGCTGCTCACTCTGGGATTCAGACAATACCAATGCTAAAGCAGAAAAGGAAAAAGGGAGAAATCCATCTCTTCAGATACAATTTGGGCTAGAAACTGGACCACTTGAAAGTGAGCATTTAAGATGGACAAATTTATTTCCAGACTCTGAATTTTTCCCTTTTTTTCCCTGTTGAAAGTTCAGTTGCCAAATTGGCGTTTTAATTTGAATGTTAACTATATCCAGGGATTGAGTTATTTCCATTAGCTTAAGGTTCTTTATTAATCTGATTTCTTTGTGTCCAGGGAACAAAATGAAACAAAACCCAAGAATACCATTTTACCTGCTGTTAGAACTAATAAGCCATATACATAAAGCAAGGTAAATACAATTTATGTAATGCTTTGGTTTTACCAACAGAAGAAATACATATTTAAAGTTGTTCTTTAGCTTTGTGTTAGGAAATTAGTAAAATATTAATATAAACAAATACACTCTTAAATTTAAAATGACAAATAAAAATGAAATTTAATTTTAATAAATCTACATTGACCCCAGTGATGAATCTTAGTATCTATTCTAGTGTGTTTTATGAAATTCTCAAATTGAGTGGAAGATAAATTCATGCTGACTGTGTGGTTTGTATAACTTGTGTATATTTGCATGTACACACATGTGAACATATATGCATATTTGCATATAACATGTTGTGAGTGTGGGTAGAATCCAAGGGTTCAATAAATGTACAAGGAAAGTCTCAATACTAAAGTGTTGATTATAATGACGAAAGGAAATCCGGCCAGACATCGTTCAGGGAACATTACACATGAACATTTCCTAAAAAACTCTACAAGTTTTCAGCTCTTCTCTTTTTTCATACTTAGTACAATTATTTATTAAATCAATATGAGCAAAAAGAGGAAGAAAATGCGTCATTTTTATTTTTAAGAAGACATCAGATTCCAGGGATTACAACCCCCAGTTTGAATATAGTATATGTTTTAGAGGGAAAAGGTAGGGATAGCTATACGATATTACAAGTGAAATAATGAGGAGATATTTTTCTACTTCTAGAAACAGCTAATGGACTAAAAATTTTGAGCTCACTGATTATTATTTGGCTCTTTAAAATTAAACAGTAGCTAGATATGCTGGCACATCCTATCACTCTGTAAGCAGAGGCAGTATAATTAGGAGTTCAAGTAAGTTTCTTTTCTTTTTATTTCTTTTATTCCCAGTGAACAGTGATGAATGCTAAGATCCATTGTTGCCTCAGGTACTGAGAACAAGCGACTGCTGAGTACTCCTCCCTAAGTAGGACATCCATGTCATCTCCTCTGGGTCTCGGAGTACACAGAAGGGGGTGGGAAGTATGTAAGAGCTGGTGGATGAGGAGGAAGCGAAGCTCTGGCGTCTAGACTTGACATGGAAGTTGCAATCAAGAACGCACAGGCCCTGACACTTGTCGCATAAAACTGGGCCCGACAACGTTGAGTCAGAGATGGAGGGAGGACCCACAGCCCCTGTCATATGTTGGGCAATGATTGCCTGTTGCTGCTCTCTGGGGAGGTGTGTCATTATCGGTGATATGGCTCCTGCTGAGTCCCCAGTGCTCCATGGATAATTTCACCGCTACACACCCACGCCTGGATGGGTGGCCCCGTAAAGTCAGTGGGTTACAAAACAAAAGCACATAGAAGGGACTGGGGGAACAAGGGCGGGTGAGGAGTGAATGTGATCAGAATGCGTTATAGACATGTATGAAACTGTAAAAATAATGCCTTTAATTTTTAAAGGTTGAAAAATTTTAAGTACGTTTAAAGAATAACAATAAAGTCAAGTGTTCTTCATCATAAAAACGGTTTAAAAATGGAGTTTGTGTCTGTGTTACCTTATGTATTTTGATGGTTAATCTTTTTTTCCAGGTTTTTTATTTTACTTTTATTTTTATTTTTATTTTGCAATACAGTTCAGTTCTATATATCAGCCACGGATTCCCTTGTTCTCCCCGCTCCCGCCCCACTCACCCCCTATTCCCACCTCCTCCAGGGCAAAGCCTCCCCCGAGGACTGAGATCAACCTGGTAGACTCAGTCCAGGCAGGTTGATGGTTAATCTATACTGCCGAATGATCATTTTGAGAAATCACAAGGAAATAAGGCGTACCTCTGGTTGTATCTAGAATGGTATGTCTAGAAACACTTGGAGTCATAGAACTCTGACATCATCAGTGGACTAACCCTTTGAGAGAGTCAGTTCATGATCACATTAGTTCTTGGCACCATATCTTGTCCGGCCCTTCCCTGTGTTCCATGCCTGCTTTCCATCTACCAGGAAAGGAAGAATCGTCTCGCCCATTCCTGATGTTGTGGTGCTCCACTGAGTGCATGCCACAAAGGACCGTAGGCTGACTGACCCTCCTGAAACTGAGTGTAAAATCACCTTTTCCTCTTCAAATTGTCTCCAACTGGTATTTACCACTTCAGCGGTGAGAAAATTAACAAATAAAAACTAAAGCAATAAAATAAAACAATCAAAGTTACTATCTGACTAAGGAGTTTATCAAGAAAAATAACGACTTTGTTCTAAAGTTGTCAAATCCCTCCTTTTGAGGAATTAGAGAAGGCAACAGGAATCAATCCTGTCTACTCTAAAGTAATTTGAAGTTTTGCATGTGTCCCATTGTCATTTTCTGTGAAGTAAAGAGAGGCTTCTTTGCTGAGGGCGGCTAGCTACATTTGTGAGTGGTATAAGATTTAGAACACTAGTCTAACAATTTGACGATGGTAGGGTCTTTTCTATGGTTCATTTCATAACCTCAGAAGCCCTGGGAATCTGGCCAGAGTTCTAGTATGAGGCAAGATTTCCCTCCTGTTGAGTGGGCCTTAAATCCAATTAGACAGCTGTTGGTTGTCCCAGACACGTGAGTGACCTGGATGTGGAAAAATTGCATTGGGTCCAAGCACTAGGACCCCCAAACTACAGGCAGGTAATGACAGCTGGGAGAATGAGAATTAGCCTCTCCCAGGGATGAGACTCCTTATTGGTTGTCCAATACAGAATGCTCAACTCTAAAAACATGTAAAACAAACAACAAAAATGGACTTAGCCAGTGTGTGTGTCTGTGTGTGTGTGTGTGTGTATACAAAGATACATACATATATGTACATAACAATAACAATCAATTAAAAGATTTTATAAACTTGGGAGTGGGGTTCATGGGAAGGGTTCAACAGAGGGTGGCTGGGAGGGCCTGGACTGAGGAAAGGTAGAGAGGAAGACGGGAAAGTGATATAATTCTATTTCAATTAAAAATACTGAAAATAAATACTTCAGTATATATTTAATTACATTACTATTATCATGAAGATCCTGTGGAAGATAATAAAGACATAACAATGATTAATACTGTTCTTCTTAAGGAGATTGCATGTGAAGGAGACTGGCAACATTAAAAGAGAGACGAAAAGCAATATTAGAAAGTATACGTACAAGTCTGGCTAGATGGTAAAGGTTTTCTGAAGGAGGCTGCATAGGTTTGATCTCAAAGACTATCACAGTGTCCTGTAGGAGAGATGGGTGAGGAAGAGTATGCTAGAATTTTCCTGTCAGGCTTGCTCTGAAATTTCACTACTTGTTTAAATGAACGTTACAGAGACTACAAGGGACATTTGGGCCAGATCAAGCAGCTTTGCGCAGTTCTTCCCTCAAGGAAGGACTTATCCAGATATTCAGGATGCTCTTGGCAGTTAATCTGTAGCTCTGGGCTCTTTCAGAACTGCCTCACTCAGAGCCAACTCTTTCAAGACCACACCCATGAGCAATGGGGCTGTGAGTATAAAGACATGGCTATTTTGGATTACAACACTGAGCAACACAGAAGGTCTATTTTAGCTCCAGGACTCCCTTTGAGTTCAGCCAAGGTTGACACTGAACCCAAGAAGAACTTCAAACTTTCCCTTTGCTTTTTTTCTTTCCCAAGAGTCCGGCTCAATAAATACCCTTCACCTCTATCTTTGAGTTTACTTCTTGGGAAACTAAATTTGTGCTAACATATTAAATTGAAGAAATTTTGGAAAATTAACTTATCCACTGGCTCTACATAATATGAAGATTTTCTTCATTTTTTTTATTTCTACAGATTGCTCAGATATGACTTACATCAGTCACTATTGTAAAAATAATTACTCAAATTTGGTTGAAAAAAACTACTTAGAAAGCACAGCAGAAAGCTGGGCTTTAGTCATGAATTTCTCATCTATTTATCACTTGATCATATTTTTGGATAACTGCTTGCCAAAGCTAAAAATTTTAATCAGAGTCCTTTTTGAGTAGGAAAAGCAGAAAGGATGCCTTTGAAAGCAATAATTCCTTTTTTGTTCCTTTTACTCTTATATGATTTAAAATTAGTCAATTAGATTTTTAAATTTTAAATTGATAATAAAATTGCATCTGATCCTTGCCAAGTTGAGTCATATATTTTATGGATGAAATTAGATTAATTAAGATACTACAAATTCCATGAAGTTATTTATTTTTAATCTTCAGCTGAAGAGTAAATATTAGCTTTAGTTAAACAGGGAACATGAGAAATAATAATCACTAGAAGTTTTTACAATATTTATTATGATAATTTGCTATTTTGCATTTACATAATATTTTAAAATATTGTGTCGTCTTAGAGCCCAATCTTTCCATGCCTATTCAGAGTTAAGGCTTGTTTCTTACTGCCTGTATGCAATACATTCTCCTGATCTACATAAAAATATAAAGAAAAGCCCTTGTTGTGGTTGATATTGTCAACTTTGCAGGATCTAGCACCACCTAAAAGACAAGCTTCTGGGTATGCCTGTGAGGAATGGGCTAGATTAGTTTCATCCTCAGACATACCTGTGAGAGATTATTGAGATTTGGTTAATTGAGATGAGAAAACCCGTCTTAGCTGTTATTGTACCATTCCATGTACTGGAGCACCTGAAAAAATAAAAAGGACCTATGATGTGAGCGCCAGCCTTCATTGTTCGAGGTTCCTGAGGTTCCTGATGGCAGGAGAAATTTGACACACTGCCCCAAATTCCTCCCAACTATGGCTTTCCTGCAGATGGGCTTCACTCCCGAACTGTGAACCCAAACCAAGTCTTCCTTCCTTAACATGTTTTCATCTGGTAGTTTGTAGCACCAATGATTAAAGAGCTAAGGCAGTACTGTTACTTTCCTGTAATCTATATGCCAGACACTGTTACGGCTCTGATTTTTTTTTTTAAAGAAACAAAAGCAACAGTGACCATTTTAAAGATTATAAAAATGACAACAATCAACACAGCCAGTATCGAATTTACTCTACAGTCTTGTCACTGTTCTAATTCTTTTAAATATATTCGTATATTTAATTAATCTCTCTCAAATTTCAGATAATGCTATTGTTTTTCCTGTTTTGATGACAGTCAATGGTTCTTAAATGGCATGGTGGTAGAATTACTGAAAAATACCATTCATTGAGATCTCTTCCATTTTGTGCGTCAAATATCACTTCAGTTGGGAATGGAATAAGATGTTTAACTTGTGGGTGTGTTAAGAACATAGAAAGCAAAAATAAATGCAGAGGGCTAGTGACATGCTTCAAGAGATGAAGAATTCACACATGTTTCTATCCCCATTGGTCCTCTAGTTCATCCACGAAAGTCTGTTCTATTTCCCCTTCCCAGGGAGATTCACGCATCCCCCTTGAGTGTTCCTTGTTACTTAGCCTTCCTGGGTCTGTGGATTGTAGCATTATTATTCTTTACTTTAGGCTGGATATCCCAGAGACCCAAGATAGAACCAAACACATCTGGAAAACAAAACAAAACAAAAAGTCAACGAAAGGATTCCTAATTATATTCTGCTGTACTTGTAACTGGAACCTAGCATAATCGTCTTTGGAGAGGCTTCATCCAGCAACTGAGGGGAGCAGATGCAGAGACCTACAGCCAAACATCAGCTGGAACTTGGGGAATCCTGCAGAGCAGGGGGGAGAAAGGACTGTAAGAGGGAGAGGAGTCAAGGACACCACAAAAACACAGCCCATAGAATCAACTAACCAGGGCTCATAGGGGCTCAGAGAGACTGAACCAACAATCAGAGAGCATGTATGAGTCTGACCTGAATCCTCTGCATATGTTATGGTTGTGCAGCTTGATATTATGAGACTCCTAACAGTGGGAATGGGCAGGGCAGAGCTGTCTCTGACTCTGTTGCATACTTTTGGGACCCTTTTCCTCCTACTGGGTTGCCTCATCCAACCTTAATTGAGGGGAGGTGCTTAGTCTTATTGCAACATGATATGCCATGTTTGGTTGATGTCCCTGGGAGGCCTGCCCTTTTCTGAAGGGAAATGGAGGATCAGTGGATCTGGGGTAGGGGTGGGGCACTGGCAGGAGAGGAGGGAAGGGAAACTGCCTGAGAGAGACCACTCAGCCCTTAAGAGCACTGACTGATGTCCCAAAGGAACTGGGTTCAATTCCAAGCACCTGTATGAATGCACCCCATAGGCTTCTCCATCAACACAGCAATCCAAATCAGACCAAATCAGACCGAATTAGAAAAAGCCCTGGTTTAATGTGTAAAGTGTTCCAGGTGATTCTCCAGTCCCCCAAAGAGGAGACGGGTTTAAGAGACTGAAAAATCATGTGTCTGTTTTCTGGGATGCAGCTTATATACCCTGTGGAAGTGGTCTTGAGCCTCTCTGTTTGGTGGGCTTTGAAGGGGCAGATCTGGGGAAAGAGATGGGGGAGGGGAGTTGAGATGGATTTTTTACTAGAACAGTAACATATGAATTTTTTTTAAAAATTCACAAATGAAGAAACTGAAGAATGGGAAGAAGATATTTTCTTTACACCTCCTTAACTCAAATAAAGGTGCAGTTGTATGTGTATGGGGGAGGGGATTTTTCAAACTGGCCCAGTAATTGCCTGTGGTGAGGAGCATGTGGTAAGGTTTCTTTTCTTTAATTTCCATATTTTCCATTTTCATACCAAACATGCATAAGTTATGTATTTGATATACTGAATTTGAGAAAAGCTTAAATGGTAAAACCTTACACTCGTAAATATTTATTGTCTACTGGTATGACAAACACCTCTGCTGTATGTCCCCCAACTCTGCTGTATGTCCCCCAACTCTGCTGTATGTCCCCCAACTCTGCTGTATGTCCAAACTAGGCAGACTGTGAGGAGACCTGGCTAAATAAAATCTCCCAAACCTTTTTTTAAAAATTAGATCTTGATTGTGACAGGGGATGCTATACCACATACATTTCCACATACTTTCCTGATCATTCATATTTTAATTTATCAAGTTCATGCTACTACAGTAACTCCTAGCTCCTGATTATCTATTATCTACAAATGATTTATTTCAGCATTTTTTGAAGTTCAGTACATTACAGAACATACACAGAACGTAGCACACAGAACAAAAACCACCCTACCACCTTCCTCAAGCCTGTTAGGTGCTGTGGGACTTTTTATTGCAGAATATAATTTGGATCTTTCACATCACTTGGCATTTTCATATTTATTTTTTTCTGATGGTAAACTTTCATGCTATGTTACTTGTCATGCTATAATTTATTTTCTGGAACAATTTGGGCAATAGCTAGTACGAATTAAGCAGCCGGCTGATTGAAGTTTTGCTGTTCTTAGTTCCCACTGTCTTCACAAGGAAAGCTGGGTGTTTAGAGTAGGTTGTAAAGTAACACAGCTAATCATGAATCCCTAAACATGAGCTGAACAAGTACATCAATAGACCTGGTAAAGAGGACAGAGGAAAGCCATGAGGTCTCAACTTTACCCAAAGAGCTACAAGCAACTAAGAAATGCTGAGAGCAGGAGAAACAGACTCCCTCAGGGAAGAGGACAACAACTAGTTTTCTAGTACCAAGTGGTCAGCCGTGTAAACATACACACAAGTACATTATATAGACTGAGCAGGTTGTAGCTATGTATTCAGGTGCATGTACACACACACACACACACACACACACACACACACACACACACACACACATACACACCCTTATACATTTAACAGCAATTAATGAAAAAAGAGATATACGTTTGAAAGAGCAAGGAGGTATATATGAGAGAGTTGAGAGATGGGAAAGAGAAGGGTGATTGATGTAATTAATTTATAATCTCAAAAAGAAGAAGAGGTGAGAAAACAAAGACATAGCACATAGAGAGATGGAGGGTCTACTCATTTCGTAGAAAAGCCAATTGTATTGTGTTCATCCTGACACCCATCGGTGCTCTTACTCTGCCTAGTATATATACTTCCAAATCTCAGACCAAAACTTTAGGGGAACTACCACATTGGGTTCTTTATTTGTTTTTGTCTTGTTTTGGTTTTGCTTCTATTTTTTTTTAAGAAAATTTGAGCTTCTAGTCAGTGACCACTTTTAACAGCTTCCATCTATGGAGACCAGTGGGTATAAGCATTTCCTCTGTAAAGTTGATGGTCTCTTTGAATTTATTCATGAGGCACTGTACACATGTGTACATTACTTATGCTTTAGAAATGCTAATAGTGAGAAGATCCCATGTGTGCCAACACCTCAAGGGTAGGAACGGATTCAAGCTTGCCTCTAGCAAGTGCTAAGTGCCTGGGAACATGCAATAAATATTTGATGATGGGAAGGTTTTAGACTGAGGAGAAAACAGGTGCTTACCCAAAGAAATTATGTTCCTGTTACATTCCTATGCATATGTCATCTGACCTCTATAGAGATAATTTGCTTGTAGACTCACAGGTTTTCTTAATACAAATACTTGTATTATATCTGTAAATAAATCACATATGTGCTATATCAAGCTTAGAAACTGCAGAGTAGGTCTGGAAATGCAACTCAGAGAACTGGTAGAGAACTTGCCTGATATGTAAAAGGCCTTCTGCTTGAGCCCTGAAATTGCAAAGAAACAGTCTCCAATAAACAGGCAAGTAAGTAAACTAGAATAATGTAATAAATTATGCAAATATCTATTTACAGATATAAGAAGAATAAATGATAAATGTTTAATGCATAAGAAAAACTACATTTGATGTTATTTACCTTCTAGATGTATAAGTTTCGTTAAGGGTATACAACAGATTATTAAAAATTCAATTTAACTGGTATTGGAGATGTAGTTCAGTTGTACAGAATATGCCTAGTATGTGTAAAACACTGTATCTAATTCCCAGCACCAAAAACAGTCACTTTAATTAAGTAGTATTACTAGAATGCACATGATAGTCTTTATATATACCTTGAACTATTTGATATAACATGAATAGTAATTTGCACACACAATATTATTTAAAATATCTAATTGGGGCCTTTTTTAAAAACTTAGTGATTTCAATTATTACATGAGACTATGCTTTGTATAAAACATTGTGTAATCTATATAAGAAATCTGTAACATTAGATATTATCTTTGATTTTAGTCAAAAGACTTGACTTGGTAGAAGCCAAAGCTGTGTCTCAAACAGTCCTATTAGTTCATGGTAGAAATAAATTCTAAGCAGATTTTTCAATCTATCTCATGGCCTTCCTATTCTGGATCTGTATGCTTTATATGATCTTGGTAAAAACCTGTATGGTATGGACTTCTAACATATTTTAGATTGTTTCTTGAGGTACAGTCACAGAAATAGAAATATTTCCAAAGGGCTGATCCTTTATTATAGTTCATGATATGTGTGCCCAAATTGTTTTTCAAATGAGTCAATCAAATGTTATCCCACCTAAAGGAATTGAAATATTGGTTGGTAATATTTATTACATAAGTCAAAATTTATTTAATGGATGTGCCTTTCAGAATTAAAAATATAAATACATATGTGCAATAATTTTTAAGTTTGTAAATTATATATTTTTACTGTTTATTGTGTAAGTTTTGTTATATTATTTCATTTATTTACTGGCTAAGTATTGATATTATTGATCTCTATACTCTTGCCATACTAGGAAGTTACTTTTTCTTGATATAGTTATTGGTGAATTAGATATGTGTTTCTAGGTATTTGACACAGTTCAGAGTACTTTTGCTTATTCCTAATAACTACTCTCAGATATTATTAAATAGTATCATCATATTTAGAAGGGAAAAATAGAAAAAAAAGAGTGTCTTAGTTACTTTTTTATTGCTGTGCTAAAAACCATGACTAAGGCTATTAATTAATTTATTTATTTATGAGACAGGTTTCCCCTGTGTAATAGCTCTGAATAGCAGGCTAGACTTGAACTCACAGAGATCTACCTGTCTCTGCTTTCAGAGTGCCAGGATTAAAGGACTGTGCCACCACCACCTGGCATCTAAGCTAATTTATAATAGAAAACATTTAATTTGGTTTAGGGTTTCATAGGGTTAGAATCTGTGATGGTGGAGTGAAGAAATGACTGAGAACTTACATCTTGATATACAATCACAGGGCAGAGAGAGAAAGAGGAGGGAGGGAGGGAGGGAGAGAGAGAGAGAGAGAGAGAGAGAGAGAGAGAGAGAGAGAGAGAAGTGAAAACAAGGAAATACACAAATCTTTTGGAATCTTACGATTGTCCCCAGTTCTACCAACTGAGGATAAAGTATCCAAATATCTGAGCCTATTGGGGTCATTCTCACTCAAACTTGCACATTCCACTCCTTGGTGCTATAGGCTTGTGCCAGTATCGTAATGTAAAACGCATTTAGTCCAACTTCAAAAGTTCCTATTTTCTTTTAATCTCAACACTTTTTAGAGGTCCAAAGCCTCTTCTGAGACTCAAGGCAATCTCCTAATTGTAATCTTTGTAAAATAAAGAAGCAAACTTACAAGCATACAGTTTACAACATACAATGCCACAAAATATTCATTACCATTCCAAACAGGAGGAATGGGGGTATGGTATGGAAATACTGAACCCAAATAAGACCAAAATGCAAGAGGAAAAACTCCAAATTCTGTCTTTTCAATTGCAGTGATAAAATACCATGATGAAGACAATTATAAAAGAGGCATTCGACTTGGCTTATGGTTTCAGAGGGTTAGAGTCCGTGATGGTGGAGCTGAGAACCCACATCTTGATCCTCAGCCATGAGACAGAGCACTGGAAATTATAGTTGTCTTCAAGTCTAAAAGCCTACCCTCAGGGATACATCTCTGACATGGCCACAGTTCCTAATCCTTCTCAAATAGACGAACTGGGGACCAAGTATTCCATATGAGTCTATGGAGGTCATTCTCATTAAAACCACCACAGGAAGTTTAAGCTACTTTTCATAGGTCAGTGAGCTAATAAGTTCAGGAGTCAAACACTGGCCTCAGCAGTCATCGGTTTTATGCCATATGTTTCTTGCAAATATTCCCCACCTGAATATTTCTATTTGTTTGGGTTTGTTATATGTTCTTAAACCAGGTTTCATGTACTCAAATCCACTGATGAAAATATCTAGGTAGAGACATCCTGCCCAAATGTACTTTGGAGAATCAACTGCACAAAGTTTGTCATGTAGATTATACAAGTATTATTTAACAACTAGAAGATATCTAAATACCTGGGGATTGATAAACTAAATATGATAATTTCATGACATCTTGTTCAGTCTTTTAAAATGATGATGAATCTGTTTTCTTCTGCAAAATTTTGTCTTTGTTCATTGATAAATATAAGCTATTCCTTAGAAATATGACTCATTTATATTTAAAGATGTGTATGTGAATTTACATTTATTTCAATCTATTCATACATAGCTTTGTGTTTATGTATGTATTATTTTTCCTCTTTTAATTGAAAAAACTTTTTATATAATGTATTCTGATCACAGTTTTTTCTCCCCATCTCTCCCACATCTTCCCCTCATCCCCATCCATCCAACTCAATGCCTTTTCTTTCTCTCTTTAGAAAACATAAACAAACAAACAAAACAAAACAAACAAGAATTAAGAATGAAAAAAACCAAGAAACATACACACAAACAATACACATACACACTCACATATAAAAATACAAAATTGGAAACCATAATACTGAATAAACAGACCAGTAAGATGAAAAACATTTTCTTCTTTTTTTTTCTTTTCTTTTTGAGACAGTAGTTTTGGTGCCTGTCCTGGATCTCACTCTGTAGACCAAGCTGGCCTTGAACTCACAGAGATCCGTCTGGCTCTGCCTCCCGAGTGCTGAGATTAAAGGCATGCACCACCACCGCCTGGTGATGAAAAACCTTTAAACAAACTATATGAGACAAAAATGCCACTGTGTTCATTTGTGTTGGCAGTCTGTTGCTGAGCATGGGGCCTACTTGTGGCTCTTAGAATCAGTGAGACTCCATTGGGAATTTTTTTTTTTCTATTTTTCTGCATCCTCTTCTCTGATCTCTGAGGAGCTTGATGAAGACATTCTATCGAGGACTGAGTGTTCCAAGTTTTCTCACCCTGTAAACATTGTCAGTTGTGAGTTTCTGTGTTAGTTCTTATGTACTTCAACACTAAGCTTAGCTGGTGACGGCAGAATGAGCCACCAATTGATGGGTGTTAGAGAACGTCATTAGGAGTCATTTTACTGCTCTGTTCCTTTAGCAGAACAATAGTTTTCCCCCTAGACCCATGGCCTCTCCAGTCTCAGGTTCTTGGCCATCTGCTCAGTGTCAGACACGGGTTTGATTTCATAGAGTGGACCTTAAATCCAGTCAGAGAATTGTTGGTTTCTCCCACAATGTTTGTACCACTGTTGCGCCCATATACCACGTAGGTAGATCACTGTTGTAGAGCATCGCATTTGCAGCTATGTTTGTGGTCACCTTTCTCTTCTGGTGTTGTGCAGAGTGCCTTCCAGTACCATGAACACTAGTCAGTGGGGTGAAAGCTCTAGGCACTAGCTCCACTTTTCCAAATTGAATGAGATTGTGTTTTCTTCATCAATAGGCCCTGATCATCAGTGTGTGGAGAGCAGCCATTAACCTTGGTATAATCCTGAGATGTTGGGAGTTCTCATGGGGCCCTTTTGGCTAATGACTAAATTAAATTTAATCTATTCTTGGTACTGGAGGTTTCTCTTGGTGGTAAAGTGAGAGATATCTAGTTGGGTTATTGTCTTTCTCATCATTTGGTGACTCCATTTAGATTTGTTTAATATATGCATGTATTTTAAAAAGCTTCTGCAGTAGTAGATTCCCATATAATCCCTCAATTAATGTTCAGTGTTACTTGTCCCTTCCTATATTCCTCCCTTTCCTCCTCTCCCTGACTCCCTGTTTGACCCCCCAGTTCCAGTCTACCTCCTGTATCTCCATAACTATATATTCTGTTTCCCCTTCCTTGGGAGAGCCTTCCCTTTCCTCCAATTCCTTACTTTGATACCTAAGCTCTGTGGCTACACTGATTGCACCATGGCTATGAGATGTTCAGTACTAACATCCACATATAAGAGAAAAGGTACAATATATGTTGTTTTGGGGTGTGGGTTACCTCACATATGATGATCATTTCCTAACTCAATCCATTTATCTGTGAATTTCACAATTTTGTTTTTAACAGTTGGATAATATTACAATATTTTCGTTATTTGTTCATCAGTTGATGACCATCTATGCTGAAGAAACTGGAAAACTTTTGTATGGTAAAGGACATCACTGATCAGAAAATGCATGACAGGCTACAGAATGTGAAAAAAAAAAACTTTTCCAATTGCACAGTCAATATAGGGTTATTTTCTAAAATATGTAAACAGCTTAAAAAAGTGAACATCAAGAAAACAAATAATCCAATTAAAAATGTGATACATAACTAAGCAGAGAGGTCTCAAAAGATGGAAAACAAACGTCTAAGAAACAGTTAGATAAACATTCAACACCCTTAGTCATCAGGAAAATACAAATCAACACTCCTTTGATATTTCATCTTATACCAGCCAGAATGGTCAAGATCAGTAAAACAAATGACAGCACACATTGTCTATGATGTGGGGAAAGGAGAACACTTATTCACCACTGGTGGGAGTGCCAACTTGTGTAGCTACTATGTAAATCAGTGGGGGTTTCCTCAGGAAGATGGGAATTGATCTATCTCAAGATACAGCTATACCACTCTTGTCCATTACCCAAAGGACACTACATCCTAATACAGATGTACTTGTTAACCCACGTTCATTACTGCTCTATTACTAAAGCCAGAAATTGTATTTTTTTAAAGCATCTTGATAGGCTGGGAAATAGTTCCTGGGTAGAGTGCTTGTTTTGTATGTGAACTGCCTCCGATTCCATCCCAAACAACAATCTTTAAATGAGAACAGTAGTAGTAAAAGAGTTTTCTCTTTCAAGAGGGGTGATGCCCTCATTCTAACCCTAACTTTCATGAATGCACACAGTTTACCATTTGGAATTGATACTCTTATTTCTAGATAATATTTGTCTTCTTCACTGAGACCAAAATATTTCTCTTTAAAATATTTTAGATCCTAGCTCCCACCTCCAGTGGAAGCCGTCTACTCCACCATGCCAGCTCCCTGAACCCAAGGTAAAACTGCCCCTACCCTGCCTGTGCTTGCCCAGAATGTCCCCAACTGCACCCGCCCCCCCCTTGTCACCATATACTGGCCTACACCTCTGGCAGAAGCCTCCTCCTCCTCCAAAAGCCAGGTCAGTTCCCTGAAAACCAGCTGAAGTTCCTCCTCCACCATAGGCCATGCCAGCTCCCTGAAAACCAGGTAAGCCAATCCCCACCACCACCTGTGCTCCAGCCTGTCCAGCATCACTCAAACTGCCCTCCTCTCCTCATCATTATCTATCCCAACCCGTACCTCTGGTGGAAGCCTTCTAACCCACTGGAAGCCAGACCAGCATCCTAAACCCAGAGACTAAGCTAGCTCTCTGAAAATCAGACAAAAGCCTTCTACCTAACCAGAAGCCAGGTCAGCATCCTAAACCCCAGAGGACATCTGGCCAGATCAGAGGTCATGCACATAGCCACAGCTCCATCCCCCAATTTGGGCAGCAACCCCCTGCTGGACCAGAGACCATCCAGGCCATCAGAAGTCCAGCCTCCAAGTCAGGCAGAGACCCTCTATCAAGAACAGGCCATTCTAGCCGGAAGACCAGAAAGCAAATAGAAACTAAGGAAGAAAACCTCTATCGAACAAAGACAAACAACCAAATTGGCACCTAGACCTGTAATCATTCCAAATCCAGATGCCTAAATATCAGTGTAAGAACACAACAACAATGGATGGACCTAGAAAAAATCATCCTGAGTGAGGTATCCCAGACTCAGAAAGACAAACATGGTATGTACTCACTCATAACAGGATACTAGATGTGGAACAAGGATGACTGGACTGCTACTCACATCACCAGGCAGGCTACCTGGAAAACAGGACCCCAAGAAAGACACGGGGATCGCCCAATGACAGAGAAATGGAATGAGATCTACATGAACAGCCTGGACATGAGTGGGGGTAGTGATGGGCGAGGGTCGAGGGAAAGAGAGCTTGGGTGAGCGGGAGATCCCAGCTGGATCAACAACAGAGAGGGAGAACAAGGAATAGGAGACCATGGTAAATGAAGACCACATGAGAATAGGAAGAAACAAAGTGCTAGAGAGGCCCACAGAAATCCACAAAGATACCCCCACAACAGACTGCTGGCAATGGTCGAGAGACAGTCCGAACTGACCTACTCTGGTGATGGGATGGCCAAACAACCTAATTGTTGTGCTAGAAACCTCTTCCAACTACTGAGGGATCTGGATGCAGAGAGCCATGACTAGGCCCCAGGTGGATCTCTGGGAGTCCAATTAGCGAGAATGAGGAGGGTTTATATGAGAGAGAATTGTTGAGACCAAGGTCGGATAAAGCACAGAGACAAATAACCAAACAAACGGAAACACATGAAATATGAACCAATGGCTGAGGGGTCACCATCTGGATCAGGCCCTCTGAGTGGGTGAGACAGTTGATTGGCCTGATCTGTTTGGGAGGCATCCAGGCAGTGGGACCGGGTCCTGTGCTCATTGCATGAGTCGGCTGTTTGAAACCTGGGGCCTATGCAGGGTCCCTTGGCTCGGCCTGGGAGGAGGGGACTGGACCTACCTGGACTGAGTCTACCAGGTTGATCTCAGTCTGTGGGGAAGGCTTTGCCCTGGAGGAGATTGGAATGGGGGGCGGGCTGGGGGGAAGGTGAGGGGGGCGGGAGGGGGGAGAACAAGGGAATCTGTGCCTGTATGTAGAACTTAATTGTATTGCAAAATAAAAATTAAAAATAAATAAATAAAAAAAAAAGAACACAACAACATCCAGGGCAATATGTCACCACCAGAGTCCAGCCATCCCACTACAGCAAGCCCTGAATAGGAAAGCACAGCTGAAGCACAAGAAAATGACCTTAAAACCAACCTTGTGATGATGGTAGAGGTCCTTAAAGAGGAAATGAATACATCCCTTTAAGAATGTCAAGAAGGCCAAGAGTAAAACAGGTAAAAGAAAATGAATCCAAGTGTACAAGACCTGAAAATGCAAATAGAAGCAATAAAGAAAACACAACCTGAGGGAGTTCTGGAGATGGAAAATCTAGGTTAAGTGAACCAGAACTACAAATACAAGCATCATCAGCAAAATACAAGAGATGGAAGAGAGAATCTCAAGGATTGATGACATGATAGAAGAAATACGTTGGTCAAAGTGTGGGATGACTCATATCTAATAGGTGTGAGTGCCAGCGGGCCCAAACCAGTAAAAAAGCCAGCCTGGGTCTGCCTAATGGCCTTAGCAACAGCAACTGGGACGTGATCTAGAGATGACCTGGACCAACGGGAGGCAGCCATGTCACACCAGCAGATACATATTCACCAGACCTCCCCGCAGGGTGGGGTGGAGGGTATATAAGGCTCATCTCTTCCTGAATCAACTGAGCTTGTTGTTTCAACATTCTCCAGGAGTCTGTGTTGTTGACTCTACTCCTACTTTGCCCCTCCCCCAAAGGAAATAACAGCACAGGACCCTGCTACATCCAAGAAAATGTTAAATCTAAAAAAAAAATTTGTTTGCTGATAGGCTTTCTGAATTACACATGATCGATATTAAATAAATAATTTTATATCTTATTTGTTTATTTTGGGTATCCATTTTTGACATTTTTATTGTTTGAGAATTTATTATATAATGAATATTTTAATGAGAATATAAATCAATAAATTTCATTGTGATATTTTCACTTTTATATATGAACATCATTATTCATATTTTTCTCCCATCATACTTTTCATCTTGTTTATGTATTTCTTCAGATATATTTGTTTGCGTTGGGGTTCAGATATAAGTAGTCTGCTTGTAGGTGAGACTGGCTACACCTTTTCATAGATAGACCTTCTTCAGAATTCTCCTAACATGTCATTATTAACTGATAACTGTGCTGTGATCTATAATAGATACTTTTTAGACACCGAATAAAGAACTTATTAGAGAAATAGAAAGCATTTATTTGCACACCAACCAGAGTTTAGATTGAAGTCTCATACAAGTTAAATTAAGAAAAACATTCTTCTTAATCCAATTATGAAGCAAGTACTTCCACCAAAATATAAGTAGATCCTTGCATTGATTGGCCACTACTGTGCCCTTATCACGCATATCAACATCTGGTACATAGTAGATGATGAATGAGTGCTGCTCAAAAATAATAATAGCTTCATGATACATAAAAGGCCCTTTAGCTAAAAACAAGCCCTCTTTTATTTTAGTACCTGAAAAGTTAGTTTTATTGTAAACAACTTACACATCACAAAACTAAACCACAGAGAATTTAAACAAACAGCCATGTGTTCAGAGCTTGATAATGCTAGGTCTCAGATTTAAAGCCTCCTGGTCAGTCAGGGTTACAGTTGTTGCAGGCAAGGTCCAGGTCCTCTTAACACACCATTCCAAGGGCTCTGTGAGGAAGAAGAGGAGCAGGAGATATTTTCCATTGCTATGCTGATCTCAGGTGTTTAATCATATCTTCAACAAAGATTCATTGGATGGGTAAAAGGTGCCCGTTTTAGATGAAGAGATTCAGATCACAATGTGTAAAAGAGTCAGGTGAAATCCCAACACCAGCCCCTTTCTCAGGAGGAGAGAAAGACTAGAAGCTTTCTAACCAGCAGTAGAGATAATAATGTCAACTCGGTGGAAAGGTTAGGTTGATCCAGCAAGGCCCTGTCAAGAGGAGGAACCTTTTCTGGAGGTTCAGTCATCATGTGCAACAGCACTAAGAAATTAACATGGAGACTCCACAATGGCCCAGGTACCCAGGACACGGGGAACCAAGAAGGAAGCAGAAGATCAAAGCCAGTTTATCAGTTATTCTTACCTTCTTTGGAATTCATAAAGCTTCCAGAGAACCGATGTTTTATTTAGACATTTTAAGCTGAATAACCAATGAGCTATGATATTAGATAATAATTAAAATTATTGATGCCGTTAAAGCAAACTCACATTGTTGCCATATTAAACAGTACTTTGAAAAATGAAGAGGTAAGTAAAACAAACAAACAATAGTGTAAGCTATTATTACAAACCCTGTAGAAGATGAATTTAAACCAATCACTAGGGATGCCAGCCAGCCTGTGGAAAAAGGTGGTTTAACACTGACATTGGCTTTCACGAGAAATCATGGAGTCTCCCTTCTAGAGACTGTTTAAATGGGATTAGACATATTCACTCAGTGCAGTCTTGCTGAACGCTCCACTGACCTCCCAAGGTCTTGCCAGTCCTGTGATTCTGTGATAAAATTAGACTCTTTCATTGGGCAAAAACAACCCAGGGTTCGCCATGCCAGCTGCAACCTGGAATAATTGGAAGGGACTGATTTTGGAGTAGTATACCTCCTACAGCTGAGACAAGATGCAATTAACAGATCTCCAAGCCTCTCTTATTTCATGCTGTACTGAGTACTCTGCTGGTTCTCAGCCAATAATGGCTTGTATCAGTGATACAAGCAAAGTCAAGTGGTCTGCTCCATGATTAAACAGTAGATGTCTTTATTAGTTGTTGACCTTGCTTTGAACAGCATGGCTTCAAGAATTGTGTACCTATTAGCTGATTCTTTGATCCTTGAAAATACACCAGATGAATCCAATAGTGCATTTTTACTCAGTCTCTTTTCTACGATTCTCAAGATGAAATAATCCAAGTTTCTACGCCACGAGCCTTAACCTTATTAAGCATCTCAGTTCAACGGTTCAGACACTTAATCACCAGCACTTACCAGTTGTATTTTTCCACTTTACTATTCCTGCTTTAAAGAAAAATTCAAGCATTTTTTTCTATGATATTTTGAGTTAGAGGCAGCTGGGCACAGGGAATATAGCACAGCACCAGAGCGAAGCAGGCAAGGTCTTAGCGCCCGCTCTTTCCCCATCGAGTTTCATGAACTTGAGGAAGTGACTGATGATTAACTTATCAGAGCTTTGATTTCATTATCTGTGCACTAAGGATAACAAGTCCTGGATTTTAGGATTAATCATGATAATGAAAGTTGTTCTTTTCTCTCATTTCATGTTCTTTGTTATCTCATCTTTGATTTGATACATAATACTATCAGAAACAGTTATATAAGTGAGTGTGCATCTGTGTATGTGTGGGTGTATGCAAGTATATTGCTTTCTTTCACTCCTAACCTTTAGTCTTTGCAAACACACACACACACACACACACACACACACACAGACACACAGAGAGACACACACACTGACACACACACACACACACACACACACACGGGGGGGGGGATTACATTAGGAAATGGGCTCTCCTTGATTTATCTACAGTACCCACACTCATGTCAGACATGAATGTCTCTTGATGTATATTTGTAGAGTAAATGAAAACATCTCACAAAGTGGTATCTGGTATGCTATCAGCATCACATGAAATAACGTGAATGGAGCCAGGCCTGGTGGCATAGGCTTGTGATCTTAGCTATTTGGGAGGCTGAGACAGAAGTGCCAAAAATTCAAGGCTATCATGGGCCACGGAGTGAGTTCAAGGCAAATCTAGCCGATTCAGTGAGATCATATCTCAAAGCAAAAAAGCACATATCTCAAAACAAAAAAAGAGGAGGGCTGGATATGTGTTGGTGTGTTTGCCTGGATGTGCAAGGTGCTAGGTATAATTCCCAAGGACTTCAAAAAACAAACCAAACAGTATTTTTCTTTGAAAAGAGCCTATTTTCTACAGCCATGATTTCATCATCTCAAGCAGAGTGTACCTAAGACCACAGTAACAGAGGGCTCTGGTGATGTGTCACAGCATGGTGGGAGGGGGTGCCAGAGCAGACCACACCACACACAGAAACAGGAAGTATCCACAGATCTTCTACCCGAAACGGGCCAGAGCCTCTTCTCAGGTGATGGGAGTCAGTCCTTCACCATCATACCCACACATAGACAGTAACTCCCCTTTTTGCTGCTTGGGAGCTGTGCTCCAGACCTGCTGTCCTGGTATCACAATCTATATGTTCTGGTAACACTTGTTCTAGTTGATGTTGTCTGTGAGGCACAAGATTCTTGCTGGGGCAATTCTGCAATTTGGAGCAATTTGGCAGATCTGCCAAAGAGAAGCTGTAAAATGCTTTTGAAGGATAAAGTAAAAGTTTGCATCTTGTACGGAAAAGAAAAATATATAGTAAGGTTGGCTCAGGTGATTGATCTCTATAGCACAGTGAGTTCCTGTGAGGCACATGAGAAAGATCACATTTCCTGTAGGTTTTAGTATAGTATATAATTTTCTTTTGTTTTTAATTCATATTAATCTCTTATAATTTGTAAATTCAACTTATAATGCTTAATTTATAAATCAAACTGTCTTACAGAGGATGATAGTATGCATTTAGCTCAACACTGTTCTTGTATTCAAATACCCACTGGGCTTTCAGATTGGATTCCTGTGAATAAGACATATCTTAAGAAAGGAGGATGGAAGACCAGGGAAGACATGGGGAAAAAGAATACAGGACAAAAGAGGATAGGAAAATGCACAAAACTCAGAGAAACAACAAGAATCATTCTCAGATTCAGAATGATAAAAAAGGTACTAATATGTTATCAGTAAAGAGAAAGAGGAGGTTAAGGGTAAAGTTTTTAATACATTTTTAAATGTTTTTTTTTTCAGAATTTAGAAATTAGATAGTTTTTTGATTGGGGAGATGTTTTGAAAGGAGAAAAAATGAATAGTATAAAATATCTAAAGTGCTGATTAAGAGAAACAACAAAGCCAGATGGCATAAACGGCATCTTCAGGGATTTTGTGGGGTAGGGAACTATGCTGAGAAGTGCCTGCTCTGTCCTGCACACAGTGCAGTCTCAGACTGAGCGTGCTCTGTGTCCTTAGCTAGCTCATGAACTCACTTAAGGTGCTCGACTAGCAGATCTCGACAGTTCATGTTACCACGTGGAGGCTTTCATGTCTTAGCAGTCCCCTGTCCTTCACACACATGCTTCTGTTGTTATCACCATTTTACTCCGGATAAACTGTCTTCTTTGTGAATGTCATGATATATCTACACTCGATGGCTTTAAGTAGCCATTCAAAAGCAGGAGATTATGTAAATATATTGAATTTGAAGTAGATTAACAAATAACGCACCGGAACATCTTTTATGGCACAATACATTTGACTACTGACAAAAATTTATTTGTATAATCCTAGAGAAAGGTATTAAAATATGCTTTAACAATTAGCTTCAGTTTTCTGAAGACCGCAAGTGAGCAGAGTAACAAAGATGAATCATTAAACATGTTGTGCATATTTCTATATAATTTATTTGTTATAGCAATAGGGCATTCTTTTTCTTTTAAATAACAATGTGAGGAAATATTGAAAGGCTGTCTTGTACATATTATGTAAGGTTGTGCCTATACACTGACAATTTTTAAAAGATCATTCACAGATAGTGCCTAAGTGATTCCAATTTTTTGGTGGTTAATGCATGTTTGATGTTCATTTGTTTATTTGAGCCAGGATCTGGCTCTCTAGGCCAGTCAGGTACAAAATTCTCAATCCCCCGTCTCATAAGTGCGGGGACGACAGTTATGTGTCCACATGTTTTACACGGTCAGGGTCTGTAAACTCCCCAAATCCCCGTCTAAATTAAGACATTCTCCCCTCTTTCTTACTGTATGAAAACCTTTCCATAGTCGCAGAGACTAAATGGCCAGATTAAAAGTAAAACTGAGCAGAACAGAATGAAAAATAAAACAAAACCCAACAAACCAGGTGCTGTAGCCTCCAAATAACTAAGGAGAAGTTACAGTAATAAAATTGAGCCCAAAAGAACAAGAAGTGATGGGGACTGGCAGACTGACTCAATTGAATGACCACGGGCATTTTTGCGTACCCTCTGGCCTTTCCGACGGCATCTTCTTTCTGCCTGTAAGAAAGACGGGAGAATGATTACTCTAGCAGTCACTTGAGTGTGAAGGTGACAATGAGGATCAGAGCCGAGCATCAAGGATGGCAGACCATAAAAAGCAGAAGTAAGGCTTTGTTGACTTGGTGGCATCAGTTAACACACACACAAGGCCTATATCTGACTTTTATTTGAATGACTGAGTTTCATGTTTAATCACTACTCTTTTTTTAAACTTTGTACAATATATAGCTAAATTAGTACTAATTTATATAGATAGACAAGGTACCTGTGAAGAATAAAAGCTCACCTAGGAAAATACAGAATTACAGAATCAGGCCTTAGCACCCCACTTGGCTGTGCAGGGATGTTCTTGCCATGGTCAGGCCCTGAGAAGCGGTGTACTTACTTAAATCACGGGAGTTCTGTCAAACTCTTCCATTCCCAATGAATGAGTCTTTGCAGATGTCATGAAAGTGCATTGTTTCTGCCTTTGCTCCTAACAACAGAGGGCCTTGATGAATTGATTGAACAAAGACAAAAGTGCACTGAGGCAGGAGGACTACAATCACTTAAACCTGTTCTCAGAGGCCAGAGTGCTAATCTGCGAAATTCTAGACAACAAAACATCAACCGTAAATATGGAATGTGAGACGAAATGGAGCTCACGCCTTGTTCAATGACATGAGAACAGACCTGGAAGGAAAGCCGTCTAATGGGTTCTAATTCCAGCTCTGCCATCTAATTGTCATTTGTGCCTGAGTGACATCACTTAGTTTATCCATGCCTCATTAGTGAAATGGGATAACTGACCCATAGGGAAAGGAAATATTTATGGTGGAGTGAAGCATGATTGAGGGAATTGTGTCGAGCTCTCCCTATGATTTTTAAAGTGTATTTCTCAGCAGAGATACCCAGCCCCCCAAATATTGTATTTACATTGAAGCGTGACTTGATTCCTGGCAAGAAATAAGAGTGTTTTGACCAAACAATGATTGGCAAAGAATAGAGACAATAGTGGTTCTTTTTTATAGTGCGTGAATGTTTATGAACACCATTCCTTCCTGCTGTGCACTTGTCCATGTCCATGATAATGAGACACAATTACAGTTCTAGCTTCTCTAATAAATATAAAGTCCCAGTTATATGTAACAAAAAGAGTTATCCCAGAGCTCAATTTCCTTTAAAATCTTTAAGCGTGATATAGAAATTATTATCCATTTGTACTAATACAGTTATTTATGTTCATAACCATGAAGTAAACCAGGCAAGGTTCGATATCAAATGTGAAAACTGAAATCCCAGCTCAGGCTTTCTCAATTAAAGCTTACTGCTCTGAAAACATCTTTGAAGAAGATGTTGGGAAGCCGACTTGGCAGAGCACATTTAAAGATATGGAGGTTTTTTTCTCAACCCATATCCTGCACTCTTGACCAACCAAGTTGTCTCAAGTAAACACACACACAAGCATACACACACACACACACACACACACACACACACACACACACACGCACCTATACATACACATATGAACACAGGCACACACATATGCATACACACAAACACACACACATACACACATGCATGCACACACACACAAACACTCATACACACACACCATACATACACCTATACACACACATACAAACACACACTCCCTGCTTATAACCTGTAAGAAAAGTGAGCACTGTGTCTTGCACTTCCTTGGAAGAAAATTCTTATAAACATGAACTTTTTTATAAAATCAAAATGATGGTTAATTATTTACTACTCACCCAGGCTTTACAGCTACTGAGCATAGATTTGCCCTAACAGAGACTAAGGTAGCAGTGAGTTAGAAACCCAATCTTTTGCCTTTTTCTTTTTCTAAAGAGAGAGAAAAAGAAAGGGCTTGGAGTTGGCTGAACAGGGAGGTGGGGAGGATCCTGGAAGAGTTGGGGGAGGGGAAGCCATAATCAGAATATATTGTATGAATAAAAGTTTTTTCAATAAAAAAAAGGAGGGGAAAAAAAGGAAAAGAAATACTACCGGACAGCAGACACATCCATCCGTTTACTCTGTCCACCCAGACTTACAGATATCCCACTTACAGTAAATGAAACAAAAAATTCACGGAAGAAGAGAGGGAAGCTTGCTAGAAGTCTTTCCCATATCACTCAAGCATCTTGAAAATCTGTAAATTCTTTCTTCGGGCACTTAGTGCAGATCCATGGCTGTTTGATACCTTGTATTGCAAACAGTTCTACACTCCCAATGACAGAGAAAGATGACTTTTATTTGTTTTTACAATTGTGTTCTCAGTGTCTGACCTAGATGTTAATGTCTGCTAAATTCATTAATCAACAGTACCATGATGAATAAGTTCACAGAAGATAAAAGCTTTAATGTACTACTAATCATGTTCATATTAGTATGGAGGATATTTAGTGCACCTTACTGTTACTTCTTGAGAAATATGGTTCAATTATTTACAAAGCAATCCCAAAATTTAACATTGGAAATTAAAAGCTGTTTTAATTATAGCTCCCCTAAAACCTGATTGAGAAGTTAATCAGCCTATACATTAAGTGAAATCAAAAAGTCCAGTCCCTCCGTGAATTCAGACCCCCTCGCCACAGCCCCTCTTCTCTAAAATGCATTGAAATGATATTTCGGTGTAAATCATAGTTACAGTATACTAACTAGAGCTTTGATAGCTTTGAAGAGTTGGTGTACATTTTACAACAGGCGAATTTTACACTTGGTAGCAATTTGGGCAATAAGAATTGCAATCTCCAGTGGAATCATTTATGATTGCAGAAGTGAAAACATCTTATCACAAAAAGGTATGGCTTAGGCCTTTAATTACAATCATTTTGGTTTGGAAAAAGCACAGAAAGTGTGACAATTGTTGTAGCCCTCACTGAAACACAGGCAAGACTGAGGACCTTAACATTACGTTGAACACACTGCTGCATTATTTTGAATGGCACTAGCTACATATATCAAGAAGGTATTTTTCTTACAGTAAGTACATTATGTGTGCCAATACTTGAGAGCTCTGGGGTTTCCCTGAAGCAGATGGGAAGCCATTCACGTTGGTGAGGGCATAACCCTTTTTGAGACTTAGCTCTGACAGGAGAGCTGTGTCAGCATAAGTGAGGGAAATCTGGCGGCCTGGGAGAAAAGTCCCTATGCCAAGAGGACTGAGTGATTTGGGGGAATCTGAGAGGACAATATCATAAAGAAATGAGTGTGGTTCAGATCAGTAGACCCTTCTACATTCTCCCAGTGAAAAGGATTAAAAATTGAAATGAATGCAAACAAATTAAAAATCTGAATGTAAACTGACCCAGGATAAAAACTAATTTCATTTTGTCCACATGTGATTCTTCCAGTGGACACAGACATAGAGGTCTTCCCTGGCTAGACATTAGTCTGTCCCATGTACTAGAACAAACTGCATCATATACGTTGGAAACAGAGGCACCACTGTGACACAGCGGAACTGTTCACTTGCAAATGAGGAAATGAGGTGTCAGAGAAGAACACTGACTCTTCTAAACCCACCCTGGTGGTTTTAGGTGGAGCTTGAACTAAAAAAGTTTTTACCTCCCAACAGTAAGGTGTAGGGGGTTAAAATGTTGGTTTCTTTGTAAATAATTGAACCATATTTCTCATGGAGTCACAGAAATAAACAGTAAATGTACATAGGAATTTAAGCCACCATATAGCACCTTGAAGGGTAAAATAAATAGAATAACTAGCTTTGAGAAGATTTGAAAATATTGGAAAATTTCTATGCTGCTGCTGATGTGATTTACAAAACCATTTGCCAATATCTACTGAAGCAAAATATGCAATTATATAACATCCAGTAATACAGAATTCAATGGAAAGGTGTAGGTTTAAGAGAAATGAAAACTTAGTTTCACATGCAAATTACAAAATAAATCGTACCAGGCTAAACATTTTATAGTACACTGGATCAATATATTGTGCCACATTCAAACAACAAACTTAGGCATGAAAAAAATTGGTTTGCTGATGAATGTAACAGTTCAGATGATTCTCAGATAAGATTATAAAGACGTATTCTATCTTCAGTGTGTGACATGTGCATGTTTTATACTCAGGTCATTAATAGCACTGTGGATCTCAGATGTACACCTTGTCTGTCCCTAGCTGTATACATTGTCCCTGAGTTGAAAGTAAAGGTATAGAGGAAGGAACATGGCTCAGTCAATTAAATTCTTCCAACTCAGGTAGAAATAAAGGTAGTTGGGAGCAGTGGCTCATGATTGTCATTCCAGAGCTGGGGAGGCAGATACAGGGGATCCCTCGGGGCTCACTGGTGCGCCAGCATACCCTATTTGCTAAGTTCCAGAGCAGTAAGCAACCCTTTCTCACACAAAAAGATGGACAGCAAAAATGCCCTTGTTAAAAAGAGTTGTTAAGAAAAACATTCAAAGGCTATAAAAGACATCCCTTAAAATATCTCAAATTCCTTCTGCTCAGAAAGCACAAATTTAAGTTATAATACTTGAGATGAACAAATGAACAGATTAAAGAAAAGATTAAATGACTAACAACAGGATTGAGAAATATGGGTAGGTGATGAATTCATAGTCAACATATTTTTGTCCTTAGTCACAGTGTAATTATGAGCAGGGGAGATTGTCATGGATCAAAGAATAAACAAAGGGCGACACTTCAGGGCAGAGAGCAACTTTAGGGACTTTAGAATTTGGGGCTGAATGGAACTGACACCATCAGCCCATTCAGTCACATCCTGTTGTTTTGCCATGATCCTCTACGTGTAGAAAGGCATGAAGACATGTCCACATATGTCCATAAACTTTGAGAAGGATTTATTTTTAGTTATAAGGACGTGTGTGTGTGTGTGTGTGTGTGTGTGTGTGTGTGTGTGTGTGTGTGTTGGTAGGTACATGTGAGTACATGTGTCCTTGGGACCAAAAGTATTGAAATACCCTGTGGGTTGTTACAAGCCACTTGGTAAGGATGCCAGGAACTGAAATCTGTCTCTGGAAGAGTAACGAGTACTAAAGCCATTGAGCCATCTCTCTAGGCCTTAAATATTTTTCTTTATATCAAATCTCATAAATCTGACTTTGTTCTTCTGCAGTTCATAATGAGCCCTTAGATAAACAATCTCAGGAAAACACTGACGAACTAACAAACTTTTTCACTCAGTTAAAAAATAATTCTGGCATCTACAGCTTGTGAATGCGTTGGATGGTATCACTGAGTGGATTTTCTTTTGAAGTGGGATTGTGTGGATAATAACACTGTCTTCCTGGTGTCTGACAGAGGTTAAGTGAGGAACTTGTTCCACAAGTAGCCAATGATTGCCAGTGATTCTTGCATTTAGTCACTAGGCTTTTTCTTCTGACGATGTATAGTGATCTTCACACACTCAAGTACTCATCTGAGACTGTGTCCAGGGGGTCATGAGCAGCTTTCCAGCAAGTGGACCGCACAGCTCAGTCATAATCTCATTAGGTTTCTCACAATAGTTCTGTTCCCTTAACACAAACAGTTTTGAGTTAATCTGTGTTTTGAGAAAACATTGCCATTGATAATTTTTTTTTTCCAGCCAGGAGTCGCATGTTGGAGAAACTTGAAAATACAGAAGGGATTGGAAGTCATCAAATTTGAGTCTCCCCTTTGGAAGATGTGGCATTTAAGATTCATGTAAGTCAGGTGGAACATCATTTGTTGGCAAATAGTAACAAGGATACAGTAGTTAAAGCTGTGCAGAAGCCAATGTCCTTTGGCTGCTTACCTGGTCTCTGTAAATGCTCTAGGTGAATTGTCTCATTTAAATTCTCAAATCAAATTTCTGGAGCAAGTTCTATTGCATCCTGTGCCTGGTGCTGAAGTTGAATTTACCTTCTACTACTGTACAAAATCTCTTGTGAAAGTTGAGAAATGGTGGTATTCTTAGAACTAATGCTATTTTTCCCCAACGAAGTGAAATCATAAATGTCTGCTTTTGGCATTTTGAATGTCAGCTATGTGGTAACATGCTATATTTTGGACATACTTTAAAACTGCCCTGATGGCACTTGGTACTATCTTCTGATCATTGTGATTTGTTTCTATATTTTATTCATAACTCCATAAGCCAAGCTTTGACAATAGATTTTAGTGAGTTTCATTAAGCAAATTTTTATTGTGGTTGTTGTCCTGGAGGTGGAGCCTAGGGCCTTGTAGATGCCAGGCAAATGTTTCACCATTGAGCTACATTCCCAGCCTTTGCTGAATTCTGAGGTCATCTTTGATTGCATTTTTATCTTCTGAAATCTAGCTGGTATATGTTAATATTGGAATCTTTGTATAATAATCAAAATGGCCTGTTTCATGAGCCTGTTGGATAAATGAGGTCATCTCTATTATTAGCATTAAAATTAATCTCTAGAGACCTCATAAGCCCATTAGCAAGAACTCAAGTTCTCTCTTGGGATTTCTCCAACTCTGAATATTTCAAGAACTTTAGGACTTTTTCATTCTAAGGGACAAATTTTGTATCATATTTTGGGGAGAGAAATGGAAAATCTGATCAGTGTAGTGGAAGGAGGTGCCCCAGTTTCTGCCTCACTCACTATTGTCAGGCACATTTCCTTTTAAAAACAAACATGGGGCCGGCCATACAATGGGATGCTAAATTCATCTTACGATGCCACTTCAGTTGTCCTTCTGTTCTTAAGGCCTAAAGGGCAGGTGCTTTTCTTTTGTAAAATAAGACTTATTTCCCAAATAACTTCTTCAGTTGTATATCACTACACTGAGAGGAAGAAACGACTGTGATTGTGGACTTTTGATGGGGTGCCCCAAGACGAAACACCCAATATGGAGTGCAAAAGTAGAAAGATGACCAAAGTAAACTGCCACAGTTCATTTAACATCTTTATCTGTGTGACCCAGATCAAATCATTTACCTCTTTGGAGTTTTTCCATGGCTAAATTAGTATCATAAAATACTTTCCTTATAGTGGTAAGCATTCAGAAATTAAAATGGAACTCCACCAAAGCCATTTTCTCTATATATCATGACAAATACATGGCCAATGGATTGACTAAAATAACTTGCATCTTTTATCCTAAATTAAAGTTCTCTATAAACTGTATGCTCTGTCCTGACCAATCACATAGTGACTTGTCTAAGTACATAGATTTGCTTTCAAATGTGATAACTCATGAGTATGCCTAAAGAAATCATACAGAGAGCCCAATGTATATTAATAACAACAGAAATCAAAGTTGTAACAATATAACAAGACTAGCAAACTGTCTGAAGTTTATTGGTTCCATAAAGCTGTCTGTAAAATTGCATCGCTGTTAGGCTAACCATACCCCAAGCAATATAAAACTCCCTCAACATCACACTCTTCATTCTGTCTACATTTCCTGACTATGCAGCTAGCCCTGAGTCTTCATCAGTAGAGAATATTCATTTCACTCTATCATATGGTCCTAATCCAATTTTACCCTGCATTCATGAATTAATATCTCTTTTAATAAAAAGGGTTGATGTGAAAAACTCAGTTTAAAACATCATGAGCTTCAGTAGGGTACTTTTAAGGACCCATTGGTCCTGATTTCTATTACATATTAATCTTATTAAATATCATAATTCATAGTGTAAAAGAAATCCTGTAAAAAAAGCAACATTGCTACTTTTCTTGTAAAGACAACAAAGAAAATGTTTAATATTTTTTAAAGAGAAAAACATAGTCAAGCTAATGAAAACAGTAGAATTTATATGAAGATACATGAAATGAGAACTTCTGCCCCCAGAATTAAGGGTTCTCTCATCCTGCTTTTTAAGAACTGATTGTTGTTGGTTTATAAAATATGCTGTGGTCAGGATGATACTTTTAAAGGAAATACCACATGATACTTAAGTGTGAAAAGTAGATGTACATTACTTACAGTCTTTGCTTATAACACAACAGAACATCAACATTACTTTAACTGTCTCTATAACGATGGTGCGCTGATGCCATCAAGAGAACCAGACTTTGGTAGTCCAAGTTCATGGATACCCTATTATAATGCCATTATGGTAGGAAAATGATTTTAATGCAAGCTAATGGAAACCACATTACACTGGTAAGTGATTTTATTGTAAGTCTATGAAGACCACAATAGAATGGTCAAACAATTTCCCTGTAAGTCTATGGAGGCTGCATTAATAATTCCATTATAAGAGCAAAACAATTTCAAATAAACTCTATGGGGACTCATTTCGCTGTCATGATGGTGGCAAAATGATTTCAGTATATGTTTATGGAGAACCCCTTACAATTCCATTATTACAGCATTACAATAGTAAAAAGAAATTATGAGAAGCCCATTAGAATACCATTAGAATTCCATTACATTGGTTAAAAGATCTCAGTTTCATCTTATAGCAACACCGTTGCAATGGTAACAATTAGATAATAGAAAATGCCAAGAAGACGATATTCAATGGGGGAAAAAGAACGGGTCTAGGTTCAGGCAGACCAGACAATATCCAGTACAGAATAATATCTCAAATCATTGAGATTGCACAATCTCATAAAAACCTCTATGTCCAGATTACTCATTCTTCTGTCATGGCTGGTTGTACTTAATTTAAATTAAAAACACCATCTCGCCAACACAATGTAAAATATTTTCACCTTTTTTTCTAATGTGTCCACACCTAGAATATGTCATTCTGAAGAATATATCCCACCCATGGATGGATGTCATCTCATGTCACTACACCAAGTGAAAGTAACCACTTAGATTTGATAGGGAGGCATCTGAGAACTTGATGTTTGTGTCCTCAAATGTCCCTGTCTAAACAAATTGGAGAACTCCTCACAAGTGAGCAATGTTTCTTATATCTCTACGTACAGCTGACATCTCTCTCTTCACATAGCTTATGGGTAAGATGGGCATTAATAAAAAACTATGAAATGTAGCTGGAGAGTTTTATCTCCATGGGTCCACCAAGCCCCGGCAGTCCACTTATAAAATAAACACACAGACGTTTATATTATTTACACTGTTTGGCCTAATGGCTCAGGCTTCTTGTTAACTGTTCTTATATCTTAAATTAACCCATTTCTATAAATCTGTACCTTGCCACGTGGCTTGTGGCTTACCGACATCTTCACATGTTGCTTGTCATAGTGGCGGCTGGCAGTGTCTCCCTGCCTCAGCCTTCCACTTCCCAGAATTCTCTGCTTGTCCCACCTATCCTTCCTGCCTGGTCACTGGCCAATCAGCATTTTATACAGAATGATATCCACAGCAATGAAATATGTAGGACAAATGATGCATGGTGAGTCATGAAAGGGGAATTTTGCCCTGGACCATCCAGAAAGAATCAGCTTCACTCACATTTCATATTTAACTTTGTATGATCACTTTAGAAATCTTATGTCTGCTACTGTGAAAGTACATATTTATTCTGCTTATAGACAATAATTTGTGGCAATATTTTCAGAGCAGAAATAGTCCCACGGTATATTCAGGGAAAAGGATTCTAATATACTATGCAATAATTAAATTTAAAAGAAATTTACTGATGACAAGAATTGCATTATTTTCAAATTTTACAACAAATAATGGAAACATAATTTTAGACAAAACATGTATTTGGGCACACTTAAATGCATACATATTTTAAGAACTGGCCAGTCTTTTCCACCATAATTGTATTGTTTCATAAGTATCAATTATGAAATTTTCAAATAAAAAAAATTGGAAGAAAGGAGAAATACTCCAAACTTTGAAAGCATATGGAATGGTAGTAACATCACAAAGGTTAATTGAATTCTTTATACTAATGCTGTCTTTAGAAACATCACATTCTCACTGCAAAAGTTTGCAATTTCATTGTTAGAGAGGGTAAAGATTTCAGCAAAGACAAACCACGAGGGGCAGTCTCTCTAGACTGGGATGAGGAGACACAAGGTGAAAATACAAACCCAAACCATGTCCATCCCTACTCTGCTGCTCATTAGCATTTGCTGCTTCTGTTTAGGTAGGTGGAAACTTGGAGTGATATCCAACATACAAGAATTTGAATGACAATTAAATATCACTTATTAGTCTGGGCATTTTAGAAGCTTAAATTTTACTATCTTCCCTACTACCAACAATTTGAATATTTTAAGCTGAAAAGAGGACCCTGGGAAATGAAAGAAGATGGAATTCATTGAGCTGCCAGATGAAGAAAACTTTTTCTGGTATTCTGGATAACTCCTACTGTCCTAATCTACTAGTAATTTGTTCATTGTGGCAACTATTACTGGTTTGAATTGATAACACATGGGGAGGGGGTGGCAATTCCTATACAAAATTCTTACATTGAATAATTGCACTTTTATAGCATTAATTCTACTTCTCATGCACCATTCCCTAATTTATTTGTCTCTTAATTTTTCAGGATAACATAGAAGAAAAAAAATAAATGAAAATATGACACACAGAGATGGCTCCTCAAAAATTGATGAAATTGGGCGTAACAATCGTGAAATCTCAGAAGAGCATCATTTTAGAGGGTGTTACAAAGAAATATATTTTGTAACTGTCATTTATTTCATTTTCTCAACAAAGACTTGAGATACATTTGAGATATAGAAGAACATTTCAGATCAAGATAACTTAAAAGGCTTAACATCAAAACCATTTTCCCAGAGAAGGGGCCTGAAACTAGCTTGACGCAGCTGTGTGAGCTGAACAAAGTCAAGGCAGTGAGTTGCGTAAAGACTCATTTTGTTACACTTAAGCAGAATTTAGGCCTCAACTCTAAGACTAATGTTTCGTCAATATTCGTGGACATGCTGGAATGAGCGTACGTCATCAGCGATTTCTTCCTTCAGAATCTGTTGTGGTGTAGGTTATCCAACAGTTTCCAGCTGTAGATTAACTGCACTGCACCTACCCAGTTCCTGAGCATGGTGCCGGCTCCCAATCTAGGTCATTTATGCTGAGTGCAACACTCCACTGAACAGACTTTGCTCCAAAATCCTCACAGTCTGCCCAAGACCTCAAAACTATGAGTGTCAATTTTCCTTTTGTTCCAGCATCCTTTTGTAAATGTCAGGCTTGTGTTAGAAAAGTCTTGTCTTTTACACAGATATTTCTCTCCCTCTCTTCTTCCCCCTGTCTTTCTTTCTCTCTCTCTCTCTCTCTCTCTCTCTCTCTCTCTCTCTCTCTCTCTCTCTCTCTCTCTCTCTCTCTCTCTCTGTTTCTCTTTCATACACACACACACACACACACACACACACACACACACACACAACACGTACACATACACAGAGACACTCGGACACAAACTTTACCCATATGTCATGAAAAACTGCAATGACATACAAGTGATCATGGAAATTGAATCTGAAAAATTTCCCCTCACCTTGTAGGAAGCATGGAGGACATCTGTGCTGGGTGGATGTGGAGCATGACAAGCCTCTTGGACTAGGTGATGTCAAATTGCTAACAATTGCAAAGTAACAGTGGTTACATTTGAAAATATGTTACCAACATGAGCTCCATTTCTTAGTATGATTACCTGTAAAATGCTTGGAAAAACAACCCTTATCCAGGGAGAAGAATTGGACTGCTATTACTAACTTATTGTATAGAAATAATGTTAAGGAATTTTAATTGTGAGACTCACAGGTACTCTTTAGTCAGTCATGATGATAAATCCCTGTGATCCCAGAATTCAGGAGGTTGAGGAAGAGGATAACCGTAAGTTATGATCAGGCCATCCTGAGATACATAGTGATTTCCAGACCAGTAAGACTCTATCCTTAACAAAAACTAAACAAAAAGCAAAATAAAGAGCAGATGTCCTTTTTAGCATCTTAATAGACTTCCAGAGCTCCAAGGGTTCACAAACGCTCAGAAAAGGCAGCAAGGCAGACTAGGCTAAACTAAGGATGTTTACTAGGAGACCCTAATGCGTAGTTTTGGAACTTCTGTACCTGCATTCCGTAGTTCCCCTAGAGTCCTCAGAGCTTATAAAGTAGACTATCCCTCTCTAGTAAAACCTGAACTATTTCCCATCAGGAACACATTTGAAAGCTTCTTCCCCATAGAGGCAACACCCATCTATCCTTACCACCATGGTGATGAACTGTACAAGCTGCAGAGGCTGAAGAGCTAGCTCAGTTGGTTAAACACGTCTGCTGTAAGCACGGGGCCGACTTTGATCCCTAAAGCCCACAGAAAAAGTTTGTCAGGGTGACATACACCTATAACACCAGTACTAGGAAGATAATAACGGAAAGGTCCCGGGAGTTGTGAACAACTAGTCTAGGCTAATCAGTGAGATCTAGGTCAATAGGAGAATGTGTCTTAAAGGAGGTGGGTAGCTTTTTTGAGGACAAAATCTGTCCTCTGGCCTCCATGTGGACACCCCACATACACATGCAACTGTACAAGCAGTGCAACCGTTTGCATGCATTACAACAAAGCAAATAAATACATAATCTATATCGTACACATACAGATTTAGGTTAGTGTAGAAAATAATCTCTTTATGATATTTTATCCATACACATAATTGTATTCTGTTGATATTCAGTGTTCCGTCACTCTCCCTTGCTCTCCTCCTCCCTTCTGTCTGCTCGCCTTCCTCTTCCTCATTAGCTCTTATGTTTCCATGTCATCTAGATTACTAAACAGAAAGAAGGCATGAGATATTAACTTCTTTTCTATTCTCTCTCTCCTTCCTGCCTCTCTTTACCCTCCCTCTTAGACAGTGGCTGGTGGCTTTTTCCTACATTAATTAGGGTTCATTTAAAACGAAACAAATAAGAACATTGTACAAGGAGAAAGACGTAATAGTAGACATGTGTTGGAAAACTTTTGTATGCACGTTGGTACTGGCCACTACTGTGCCCCGTCAGAGAAGATATTTTCAACAACTAGGCAGACAAAAATGAAGCAGCCAGTTGAAATACCAAGTATTGTTGGTTACATTGCCACAAAGGTTAAGTGAATTAAATAGATATTATAGTAAAGATGAAGGACACATGAGCCCTGAAATACGATATTTTATTTGTTAAAGCTTATCTAGCTACGGCTGCCCGTGAGGAGCAACCTGCATAGTACAACGTTGAGTCCCTAATACGGTGCCATTTCTTGAGATCACTAACAATGCGTTCAGTAGCAGAGAAGATGCTTGCAGAAGCTTGCTTCTTATAGTTTCAGTGGACCACCGCTTGGAACCTTCCTGGCACTCACCCAAACCTTTGCCACGTGCCAATGAAGGCGAAAACACATAGAAACACCGTGAGGGTCCGGCACAGATGCTTCTACACTCAACCTGCTTATTTATTTTAGCCCAGGGGACCAGGCTTCTTCACACCCCATTACAAAGGTCACCTAGTAAAGCACTGGATACACCTAAATGACCACACACAGATATTTGTAGACTTTCTCCTGCCTCAAGTTTTGTGTATTTCAGATGTCGATCTTGGGAGACAGTTAAAAGATTGCTCTCACAATCCTCTCACACACAAAGGGGGCAGAACAGACTGGTATACGGATCAGCAAAGATGCCCAAGTGTCTTTAAAAGTTTTGTACTCTCAAGCAAATGAAGTATAAAACCATGGCTCATAGAAAGGGACAGCCTGACTAAGGGAGTCACGTCCTCCTGGCTTGCTGTGTCACTAGAGAGCTCCACACGTGGTTAATAAAAGACTCCGAGGGAGTTTTGTGTAGACGGTGGGTAGTAAGCTAGGAGGTGAAGAGATAGAAAGAGTATTGGAAGCTGCAGAACATTGGCTTTCGGATATAATTTATTACTGCTTAAACTTTGTATGGAAAATCTTAGTATACAACTGTCTAACAGAAGTAAAATGTTTTCGTATTCGATAATGGTTAAATATTATTGACAGAAGTAATAAAAGCAGACTACGAAGATAAGAGTTCGCTAAAACTGCTCCTTTGAAAATAACTCCTAAAAGAACCCCCAAGAGAAGAAATGAAATGCCAAAATAAATGCATTTAAATAAAAGTTGAAATCCTTGCTAAAACATACATGGGTAGATCATATTAGACTGTAAAGTAGCAGGCCCTAAACTAAAACTGCAAACATATCCAATATCTCAAACATGGGACTACTTAAGAGAGCGCAGTGATGGCTCTAAATATTTTAGACTCTTGAGTAAATCCTAGCCTAGTATTTTTCAGGCGTCTCGTGCTAAACACATGTGCTAAAAGTTACATCTCCAGAGGCTGGAGAGGTGGGCTCAGCTGTTAAGAGTAGTGGATGTTCTTCCAGAAGATGCAGCTTCTAGTCACAACACCAACACAGTGGCTCATAGCAGTCTGAAACTCCAGTTCCAGGGCATCAAATCCTTCTGACCTCCAGAGGCAGGGGCATCAGGTACACTCTTGGTGCAGAGCTGTACATGCAGGCAAAACATCCATACATAGAAAATGAAAACAACGAATATTTAAAAAACTATCTCCAACATTATATAAAACCACGTCCATGTTTCCTAACACTATTTAACAATTCTCTTGGTAATACATCTGTTAAAAAGAATAAAAATATGTTAGTATAAATCAGAACAGAAAAGAAAAACAAAAAATCCCTCCAGAAATAGAATAAATCAGATTTCATATTGTCACAATGTTCAAGACAAATATTCATGATAATTTTCCCTTCAATTATTTTTCATACATAAAAAGGCTCCCTACCCTTCAAATTTGCCTAAAGCATAGTTTGGTTATATATGGTTTGATGAAGTCTAGAATAGTTTTAATCTTTGTCCTTTTAATATTAGTAACTATGTACAATTTCAGAGATATTTCATTCATCTGTTTCTAATCCATTTGCAATTAAAATGATTTTATAAAGTAACTTTTGAAGCTTTTAGAAAGTTCCCCATGAAGAAAAGAGGTCATGCTTTGCGAGGAAGGTATGAACTTTAATGTTCAAACATTTAGGTTTAATATTTCAACCAGAAAATTATTTACTGGGCTTTCAACTCTGAGGATTACATTTTCTGATTTTCTTGTTTTCCCTACTGATCTTTCAGGGGTGATGAAAAGGGTTAGAGCCAATGACTTTAAAGCTCTTTAAAGACACCAAGTGATTGGAGCACCGGAAATGAAGAACCATACTTCAAAGAATGGAGCTGTAGGCAAGCAGGAAGCTGTAGGCAAGCAGGAAGCCCCTGGGAAGCCACTGGCCTTTCTTCTCTTCCTTCGGAGCTCTGACTCGTGGCAAGCTTTAAGTGCATGTATCTCCACACACTGTCTCACCCGCCAGGGCAACCAAGATGTCAACTCTCCTCAGACAATCCAAGCCAACCGGAAGTTATTATGAGCTAAGTTCATACACTTTCGTGCCTGAATCTACTGAAGCCAGCGTTTAACACATCTTAGGCTATTTGGATAAAAGAAGGCCAAGTTCATTTGTAGTGATTTTTCTGACTCTCTCACGGGAAAGCCTATTAGCACATTTTTCAAGAAATGGTGTCAGATGGACTTCTGGCTTGATACTGTATTGAGGTCCAGAACTGATATAAATGAGCAGTCCTCAGATGCAGGCCCACTTTTCTTTTTACATGTTTCTTTTCCTGACTTGTCTCGGGCAGCAGAAGGTACAGCCATGGCCTGTTGCCCTGGAAACTCTGCACAGTGGCCTGACACAGGACTCTTTGGCTGTGCTAGGGAGGTGGATAAATCCTACTTGACTGCTGTCATTAGAAAACGCAGGAGGAGAAAATAGTAACCATTAAATGCTTCACAAAATGCCCTACTGTTTATAGCTGCTTCTGCCTCCTAGTTGCCTTGAAATCAGCCTAGGACTGGGACAAAGTCTGTCTTTATTTCATGAGTAGTAACAAGAGCTACTGACAGTTAAGAGAGGCCGAGGAGTGTGGTGGGAAGGATGCGGGATTCAAAGCCCTGAGACGGGGTTTTTCCCAGAAATGGTTGTGTAACTTAAGGCACGGTGTATGCTTAAGTTCACGGTGTTCTCATTTGAACAACAGCAGCAACAGGAGAGGTCAGCTAGGCACCTGATCTCCTTATATCGCTATAAAAATCCATCTCTGTGCTTCTAAGTGGTAGCAAAAGGGTCAGTGAAGTTACAGAATATTCTCACGAGTGCAAAGGGTAGACTTTGCTCATGGTATGGTGAGATTTATATTTTATCTAATTTCCGGGTGTTTTAATTCCGTGAAGGATGAAATTGATACCTCCTTACAGAGACAGATGAGCTGTGTTAGGTCAGCCTGGAAAACAATCCTGGTTGCATTTGACGGTGGCCGTGAATGGTGGGGAAACTGTCCACTCGGTTCATTTCATGTCATCCTTGAAAGACCGTTGCTTGTTGGTTGCTGCATTTATACTTAAAAGAGCTGGCTCAGGAATGCTGTGACAGCCTTTAACTTAGAATTCTCTTATTTTTCTGGGTTTCTGTCTCCATCTTAATGGTACTTTAATGCAGTTTTTGTGTTCAATTATAATAGTGTTGCTAAATACAGTAGGTCTGATTCCACAGAAGAAGAATAGTTTTTTCAAAATCAGCATTTTCCTGCTGATTTGCCAGCTGCTTCAATAAATACTCATCTCCCAACTTCAAATGAGTACATTGCAGTCTTACTAAATATAAATGCGATCCACAGCTACTGTATTCTGGCATCTGAGTTCGCCTTAAAACCAAACACTGAGTGTACATTTCCAGGGACTCCTTTCTGCTCTGCAGGTGATATGGCTGACTCAGGTGTCCTGAAGCATAATCAACGCTGTGTTCCAACCATCTTACCCTATGGAAATGCCTAGGAATGGGCCAGGGAATGAGAACGTTGACCTATGATTTTTGCACCTCTATCATTTTTATTTCTAAACTGTAGCACTTGCTCAATTTGAACATCTTAAATTTATGACAATAACACCATACTTTCTTCATGTCTTTTTATTTTTTTAACCTCTCTGGTGAAGAATCAAATATGCAGTTAGAATCAAGCATAAATTTGATTTTGGGGGCATGGTACAACAAGACAGTTGGATTTAGTGTAAGGAACAGAAAATCTGCAGCAATGGTAAATTATATTCGTGATATAAATTTTATTCCATTATATGGCAATATTTTAAAAACCTCGGCTATGGACCAGAGGGAACCTAAATTTTTCAGCTGTGCATTGTTTTTATAATGGTCCTCACTGAATTGTATGAGTGTATTATTTTTTATTTTTAATAGTCTTTACAAGAAATATAAGCAATTAAGTCTTTCAATATCTTGTAACAATGATGAAAGGTCAGCTAAAGCAATCACAATGAGCATATTTGTGAGTGTTTGCATTTATAAAACTACTAGCTGTTTTTTTTTTCTTGGATGGAACTAAAACTGAGGAAATTTTACAAAAGCAAATGCAATTCAAAATCAAAGTTGCTTTACTTCATACTCTTTTCTTTTTGTGAGTGTGTAGTCCACACTTTTGAACGAACACTTCTATATAATTAGTCTGTTATGGAAAATAGAGATAAGTATGAATTTCTGGGCTCATATGTAGCAGTCTCTACTGTTTGCTTTTTGAATTGATGAAGACCTTCATGGTAACTATGTCTCCATGGCCACCAGTGTGACTGTTTTCCAATCAAACTATTTTCTACTGAGAAAATGAGAGAAACCTGATTCTGTCAGATACTCAGCCATGGACTGTACTCTCAGATACACGGGTGGCCAATAGTAAATAGCCAGAAACACTCTGTCTTGGTAGAATTCTGTTTTCCCAAAATGATATTGGTGGCCCACCCTGAATTCTGGGTACACAGACTATCTACTCATAAGAACCAATCTGGGTGGGGGGCAAGTTGGCTGAACACAAACAACCAGGTATTGACTATATTTGGCCACTCTGGGTTGTTGGTTTTGTCAAAATAACTGGGCATTTAAGTGAATTCAATCATTTCTAAAATCAGTTTGTGGACTCAGAAGCAGCCACAGTCTAGCATAGCTGGCATTCTTCTCCTTGCAGCTGGAATTAGAAATTAGACACTTTTTTAGACTCTCATCCATTCATAGCCCATTTTTCTTTGCATACTTTATGGTTTGAGATTTCTGAAATCTTATATGCAAAGTTTGATTTAAAATGTTTTAAGCGGAATGTAATTGGGATTGTTTACAGAGTTTTCTGTGGCTTTTATCAGATGATCATCATACTTAACATTAAATCATACACATTTGGAGACATTCTGGGGTTTAGCATGAGGTTTATAGAAAAAATCTAGTTTAGTACAATTTTTTATACTTCATCTACAAATTTTGGTACTACAAATGAAATCTGCAATTTGAAAAAGAGCTGTTTTTCTGATTGTTAAAAAAAAATACCTTACTGGAATTTCTAAATGACTTCCCATTTTAAGTATTTAGGATGAAAGTGTATTTATTTATTTCCCATAACGGAATGAAGGCTTTTTGATGATAGGAACTTCACCTAACTTTCTTAGTGTATTCATATCACCTAAAGAATAGGCTTATATGTAGTACATCCTCAGAAGTATGTATTTTAAAATTTGCTGTGTAATCCTACATTTCTATTACCACAGCAAATTTCATCAATCAAAATGTGGTCTTTCTGTAATAAAGGAATATCAATGCAGTGAAAAGAGAGATACCTAAAACAATTTTATGTGATACATTGTCAACAGTTACTGGTTTCTAGATGCAAGCATGAGAAGTTTCACACAAAAACATCCAACTGAAGCAGGAGGAAGTGACGTGACGCAGTCAAAACGGGTAAACCGGGGAAACAGCACAAAAGAATGATACCTTCACGAAAGTCCCCACAACAAACAAGGATCAGATGAGGAGCAGAGAACGATGAGGTCATTCAGATCTTGTGGACAGTGCATTTGGATTTTAAAATGATAAAGCCAACAAAAGACTGTGAAGCAGAACATACATCAAGAGTCACACACATGAAATCAGAGGCCATGGCTTTGAAGGAGTAAGGCACGGTACATGGGGGAGTTTGGAGAGAGGAAAGCAAAAGGCGAAATATAATTAAGTTATATTCTTAAAAAACTATATTTTAAAATGAGTGTGTAATACAGTATTAGCTGTTGCATGATGGATGCATTGGAACGCAACTAAAGCAACCCACTAGGGTACTAACAAGGATTTAAAACAAGACACCTACTGTGGAGCTGGAGAGCTCTAAATGTGATGTGAGAAATGACAAGGAAGCTCCTTGTCTGAACAAGACCTGCACAAGGACACCAGCAGATACAGCAACATGGAAAGAGGAAATGGATGGATCTACAGGAAAGGATCTACAACCAACTAAGAAACGTCCCTTAGAGGGGGAGACTTAATTTTCCTCAGGGATGATCCATTTAACTGATTATCTAATAGCAACTAGTGATCCCTGAAATCACATATGCATGAGCAAATGCTAAATGGATTCAGCAGGTTGTATATACATATACATATACATATACATATACATATACATATATATACATACACACATACATATACATACACATAAATGTGTGTATATATACATATATATATTTATATATATCCCTTTGTCCTCCCTCCCTCCGCCCCCTTTCTCTCTGTAAAACAAGGAAAAAGAGGTCATGAGTTTGAGAGGAAATGAGGGTGGTGGCTAATGAGAGGGAATGATAGAAAAAAAAAGGAAGACAGAATTGCAAATATACTTTAATTGAAATTTAAAAAAATAGAAAAGAGTTAACCCAGGTGGGCCAGTCAAGCACTGGCCAGGAGCCCCTTCCGTGCTCCTGGGAAAGCTGAGTCACGTGGTAGAGATAACAGTTCTCCTAATATCATCATGTCATCTTTTCCAAGGTGACTTTTTCAGTGTAGCCGCATAAGGAGTCACCACCACGAAGCCTCTCTACTTTTCCAAGTTCTAGCCCCGAAAAGCAACCTTTCTCCTGGTACTTCTTTCTATATCCTTTTCTTTGGGAGTATTTTCCAAGAGCCTCGGCATGCCTCTCTGGACGGTCTCCATTTCCTCAGTCTTTCTCTGCAGCGCACCCCCACTTCGTCATGGAGCTCCCTGCTGTCTGTCCTCCATTGTTAAACTTGCTGGCTTTCTCTTCCTTTTTCTATCTACTTCCTCATGGCAGCGCCTAGAGTTATAGCTTCCTCTGACTTTTCCTGTCTCTCTCTCAAACCCTAGTAAAACTCTCCATGGAGCCTCCTTCCAAGTACATTTCTAAATTCACTAATAAGAAGACAGGCACCCGGCAGGAAAGCCAGGCGTCCTCCGTGGCACAATTATCCACCATATTTATTCATGGATGTTTCTTCAAATTTAGAGACAATCAGATTTTTTTTTAAATAACCAATTTATTCAATTGATAGAGAATGTCATTTTAGCTGCTGATTTCTCAAATTCTCATCTGCACCTCATAACTAATTTACTTGAAAGGTTGAAACTGCTTCTGATTGCTTTTACTAAAACTTTTATGTTTGTTTATATTTGTGTGTGATATGTCTAGAGCTATTTTTAAATTATAGAAAGTATTTTGATATGAAATACTTTTATATCACCCTCTGTGTATGTTTCTACTGTATGGAGAACTCATTTTCCATATGTAAAATTGTCATTGAGCAATGCTATATCCATATTTGACTAAGAAAGTATTTAACTGTATCACATGAAATCTATAGGACACTTCTCTTTAAGTGAAATTAAATGATTACGTATAAATGCTGGAAAGAATCCTAATATCCTTTTTAAAAATGAAAACATCCTACTTAAAAACATTCAGCTTTAACGTCTATTATCTCCTGCATAAGCTTTAGCTGGGTATAATCTCAGATATAAGAAGAGTACAAAATTTGCTTTGCATTCTATTTTTTCTTAGTCTTATATAAAGCACCTAGAAAAACTGTGAAACAAATCAGAGAACAGTTTTTGTTATCACCCAATTTTTCAACCTATTCTAATCTTGAGGATAACATGTTTTATGGATTGAATCTGAAATAGTCCCCAAAAGCTCAAGTATTAAGTGCTTGGTTACTGTCTTAAAAGATGAATGGCCCACAAGGTCACTTACGTTATAAAAGGAGAATATCCATTGACAAACTATGACTGAATGGACTATTACGTGGTCTGGACTCGTTGGAAGAAGGAGGTTGGAGGAAACATTCCTTGAAAAGTTCACCTGCTGCTGTTGCTACCGTTATTGCCATGACCATCATTTGAGACTGCACTTCCTCTCCACTAAGAACCAAGCAGCACTGTCAGCTATGTTCTTCATGATGTTTCCTCTTACCATCCCTTAAAAGCGATGGGTTCTTCCTACCGTGGGCTGGAAACACTGAACAAGTGAGCTAAAATGAACCTTTCTGAATTTTTTTGCATCAAGAATTCGTAGTGAAAAAAAAAAGCTAAAAAAATCTAAAGAGGTAAGATCACAGAAGGAGAAGTTTAGTAACTGGTAAATTGTTAGTAGACTTAGTATTGAAATTGTAAGATACTGTGGTCTGTATGTGAAAGGTGACCCATAGGCACATGTGTTTGAAGAAGGTCCCCAGTAGATGATGTTGTTTAGAAAGTTTGCGCAACCGTTAAGAGGTGGAGCTTTGTTGGAGGATGTGGCCCGTGGGGTCCACCTTGTTTCATGTCCCAGTACCATTTTCTATCCATTTTCCTCTCTGTTTTGCTAGCAGATGTGATCTGAAGAGCCAGGTCCTGTTACTGCTGCTACACTGTTCTTGCCACAATGGGATGTTTCTCTATCTTGCAGACGAAGGTATTCTGTTCAAAACTAAACATGCATGAATGAAAAGGAGAATCGGAAACACAGAATACTGACATAGAAACCATGCCAAGAAGCAGAACATGCTGTGTTTGTTCCAAAATGTAGGTCCTGTGGAATCCTAATCTCCCTGACATAAGGAAAGTATAAATCAGGAACATATTTCTTCTGTGTGTGTGTGTGTGTGTGTGTGTGTGTGTGTGTGTGTGTGTGTACAGGCACATGCAGAAGCCAGAGGTCAACCTTGGATTTCATTTCTCAGGTGTCAGACACTTCATTTCCTGGGTCGAAGATTCTTACTGGCCGGGAATTTGCTGACTTGATGAGGCTGACTGGCAAGCAAGCTCTGACTGATCTGCTGTCTCTAACTCTCCAGGGCTCAGATAACAAGTATGCCCCACCATCCTGGCTGTCTTATTGAAGAGCAAGCACTTTATTGGCTGAGCCCTGTCTTCAGCCCTGAGAAAACTTACACTGTGCTTTCCTTCAACCTTAATCCATTGCTCAGTATCTTTAAATATCATCAGTACCAAAAGCTATTATAATTATTTTGATACGTGTTTGAAGCATAAATCTAATTAATCTTATCAGTAAAAACCAAGAGTCAGATATCAGGGTAATAACCTGAAAGATCAGAGAAACAGAGGAGCGGCCACCGGTGATCTGTTACCTCTCCGGATCCTCTAACCCAAAGGGCCAAGATCCTGTCTCTACCCTGCCATATCACTTCCTGTCTCCACTTCCCCAGTGCTGGGATTAACGGTGTGTGTCCGGCTTTTGTGGTTAACTAGTGGCTAGTTCTGCCCTCTGATCACCAGGCAAGCTTTATTTGTCAGAACACAAACAAAATATCACACAACACATGTCTGTTCTACCAAAGTTGCAACTTACGATCTTTATGAACACCTTTTCTAACATACCATCAACGTCATGATAATGAGTACATAAATTATTGAACACAAACAAATGTGTGTTCAGCAGTGAGGTCATTGTCTTTGTCATACTTAACCCTGTAGAGTTTAGTTGCCTGACCACAGCAGTTTCGAATATTGACTCAAGGTACATGGTGTACATATCAGCTTCTATGTGAACTGTCACTTATGCAGGAGTGGAGAGGTTTTCCACTCTTTAAGTCATCCTTCCTGAATCTGAAAACTAATCATAGAACATTGATGCAGACATATGTACTCACATGATTGACTGAACCATTAAATCTGTAGTCCTAGACTTTTCTTAAAATCATAAAGTCAAAAGTCAATGTAGGAAATTGTCAATAAATCTATAACCCTAGATGGAGCATTGTTCAGAGAGTACTGATGCTGATTACCTTCTTCTCCGTTAAGCCATAGTACTTTTAGCTATTTTGTTGAATTTCAAAAGCTCACTTTCTGCTTGTCATAAATTTTATCTTAAACTAGACAGAATGTTTTCATGCCTTATGGATAGAAAGAATTGTGGCTGTTAAATACATGAATGGGGCGTGACTTATAACCTTTTCCCTTCTGTGTTCTCTATGGAAAGCTGGCTGCTATGCTTTGTAGTCATATTCCGCCTTTGCACAGACTTTCCATTTTCAGCTCGGGCTACACTCTGTAGCCAAATTGCTAGATCATGAATGGCTCAGGTGTACTCTTTCTAGACATTCTAAAATATTAGCAAGGGCAGTAAGGTCACAGGTCTGAAAGGAGGGCAGAGGTTGTCATTCACGGAGTGAATTCTCTGACCAGGAAGCCTACATTTATTGTTGTCTCTCGGGTTGCTGTTCTCATAGGGGGTTTGTTAAGGAGAGTGAGAGAAGAGCGTACGGTGCTTTTGCAAAAGAAGGTTTTTGTTTTTTTTCACTTTTCCCTTAGGAGGAATGATCCGTCCCTTGAATCCCAGTTGCTCTGTCTTTACCCTTCTCTTATTGTGCTCTTGGAATTCACTTTATTCTTACATGAAGCTGCAGAGATGGAGGTAATATTGTCACACAGAGAAAGGTCTGCAGTTGGTGGATGAGGAGGAAAGGAGGATCTGAGAGAAGATGTGGGAGGGAAAACCACAGTAAGAATATTTGGTATATGAAAATAAATTTATTTCCAATTAACAGGGAAATTTTAAGTGAAAAATTATTATTAACTCTTAGGTATTAAAAAGAATAACAGGTAACGTGCTTTTGAAATTAAAATCATATATCCTATGCTATAATTAGTACAATAAAATCTGTACTGTGTAATTCAAAAGCTGAAGAGCTAAATGATGTCTTCTTTTATAATTCAGAATACAAAGATTGTAGCTAACCCTTTATGCTCGTTAAAACCAAGAATTCTCTTTTAAATCCCAAATTTATTTTACAATATTTGAGATAGATAAAATCAAGAGCATTGGATAATATATATTAAACAATTAATCAGAGCTTTATATAGAGATATATATTCTATGAAATAACCTTATGCAAGTGTTTAAGCAGTTAAAAATCTTAAAAACATACAGAACCTAAACCTTGTATCTGTTTCTATATATGCTACATGTGTTAATGTAGAGATGCTTACTTATTTGATGTTTGGTGATGAATTCAAAAATTACTTCTGACTAGACAGGTGAATGTTTCCTGCATCTTTTACACTTATCCTTAGAAAACCACAGCTAGCAGGAAGTCACCTAATGCAGAACAGACTTGGAACACTATATTACACAGGAGAGGTGAGTATGCACTCTTACTCTGTTCTTAAGTTTAGAAGAAATGCTTTCTTTCATGTAGTCCAACATTAGCTATAGGTTTATTAGAAAGACCCTTCGTGGCTGTTATGGCCCCCTCTTCTCAGTTTCTTCTGCTTATATCATAAAGCGATCTGGAAATCTGTCAAAACCTTTTCTTGCATTTATTACAATGATTATGTAATATTTTGTCCTTATGTCTATTTATGTAGTGTGTTACATTAACTGATATATATATATATATATATATATATATATATATATATATATATATATATTCATATATATATGAACCATCCTTGCAGCATTGGGATCAAGTTAACTTAATCATTGCCTATGACCTTTGTAATATGCTTTTGAATTCAATTTTGAAGAACCTTTATTTTTGTTTTTTAGTTAAAAAATGTTTCATAGAATATGCTTTGATCATATTCTTTTCCCTTCCAGTTTTTCCAGCTCCTCCATCTTATCTCTTCACCCAACTTTATTTTCTCTGTCTCAAATGAAACAAAAAAAGAAACTCAAAACAAACAAAAACCAATATAATCAATAAAATACCAAAACAGAGAAAAAGGAACACAAAAGCCCTTGAAGTCCATTTTGTTTTGGGATAACTACTTCTGGGAACAAGGCCTGCCTTGGAGTGTAGTAGATATCCCTAATAACACTCCATTGGTGAGAAGTGATTTTCCTTTCTCCAGCAGGTTATCAACTGGGTGTACTTCCCTACCTCCATGCTGGGATTTTTGTCTGTTTCAAACTTGTATATGTTTTGAACATACTGTCATGGTGTCTGTGAACTCATCTGTATATGAGCCCTGGTGGGTCTAGAAGGTTGTTTCCTTCGAGTTGTCCACCCCCTCTGGCTCTTATGATCTTTCTGTCTCCTCTTCCACATAGATGAATGCTGGGGAATGTCTTTGATAAAGACATCCTGTTTAGGGCTGAGGACTCCTGAAGTCTTTCACACTTTGCACACTGTGCACTTGTACGTCTGTGTTAATTCCTGTCTACTTTAGGAAGCAACTTCTCTGATGAAAGGTGAACAAAGCTCTGATCTATGTTTCCTTAGATTTCTTCAAGAGATTCATTCATTTTCTTTTGAAGAACCTTGGTCATCTTCACATAGTTGACTTGAAGGTCTTTTTTTCTTGTGCTTCAGCTATGTTGAAATATTCAGGGCCTGCTCTGATAGGATAGCTAGGCTCTAGAGGAAACATACTGCCCTGGGTATGACTGTGTTTTTATGCTGTAGTTTGGGCATTTAGGTTTGGGGTGATTATAGTTCCGGTGCTGATTTCTGGACTGTTACTGTGTTTTTATGCTGGAGTCTAAGCATTTGGGTTTGGGGTGATTATAAGTCTAGGTGCTGATTTCTGACATTGTCTTTGTTGAGTGGGTGTTTTGTTCCTTGGTTTCTGTTTCCACTCTGGGTTTTCAGAGTGTGCTTGCTGTGTGGTGCTTGTTTCCCTGTCCTGCTTAGCTGTTGTGTTCACAGGGAATCCCTGCTAGTGTTGGAGGCTGGGATAATGGGATGAGTTGGGGGATGGAAGATTGGGGAGAAGCTCTTTGTGATTTGTTGAGGATGGGGTCAGAGAGAAAAGGAAGACCTCAGTAGGCTGACTATGACCTATGATCTTCAGGTAAACTTTATCTATTAACGTACAGATAAAACATCACATTTCAGAACAAATAAAATATCACCACAAGGAGTCATTTTATTTCTTTGTTCCTTTACCAAATTAGTAACATTGGATTTTCCACTAGGGCCCAAGACCCTAGAACCTAAGAACCCTCGGTTCTTAGCTTCCTTAGCTATGTGTGATATGGGCCCCATCTCATGGATTGGGCTTTAAAACCAATCAAAAAGTGGTTGTTTTCTCCCATAAATACTTAAAAAGACTTCAGTGTTGTTGCTTGTTATATATCATCTTAATTTAAATATTGTAGGTTATATGTGTCTAAAAATTTGTCAATTTTCTTTCTAGCTTTTTAAAAACATATTTTTGAAGAATATTCTAATTAACATTTGCTTGGTTTATTATATCACCCTTTTCATCTATAATTAATTTATAATTTTTTTCTTTTTGCTTACATTGGTGAAAGGTTATCAAACTTGATCATACTTTCAAAGAATTAGTCATTTGTTTAAATGATTCTGTAGCTGGAGTTTTCTCCAGTTCTGCCGGGGCCACAGTCAGGACAAATCTCTCTCACCTGCCAGTCCCACAGCCGCTCAGACCCAACCAAGTAAACACACAGAGATTTATATTGCTTACAAACTGTATGGCCATGGCAGGCTTCTTGTTATCTAGTTCTTTTATCTTAAATTAACCCATTTCTATTAATTTATACTTTGCCATGTGGCTCATGGCTTACTGGTACTTTACATCTTGCTCCTCATCGTGGCTGTTAGCCACATCTCCTCTACTCCACCTTTCTCTTCCCCCAATTCTCCTCTCGGCTAGTCCCGCCTATACTTCCTGCCTGGCTACTGGCCAATCAGTGTTTTATTTATTACCCAATCAGAGCAACACACGTAACATATAGAACATCCCACAGCACTTCCCCTTTTCTTTTTTTTTTAAAAGCAGGTTTTAACTTTTTTTGTTGTTGTTTTTTGTTTTTTGTTTTTTTGAGACAGGGTTTCTCTGTGTAGCTTTGTGCCTTTCCTGGAACTCACTTGGTAGCCCAGGCTGGCCTTGAACTCACAGAGATTCACCTGGCCCTCCCTATCAAATGCTGGGATTAAAGGCATGTGCCACCACCGCCTGGCCTTTTGTTCATTTGTTTGTTTGTTGTTTTGGGTTTTTTGTTTTTGTTTTTTTTTTTAGACAGGGTTTCTCTGTGTAGTTTTTTGCACTTTTTCCTGGAACTCGCTTTGGAGACCAGGATGGCCTTGAACTCACAGAAATCTGCCTGCCTCTGCCTCCTTTTGAGTGCTGGGATTAAAGGTATGCGCCACCACCTCCCAGTGGTTTTAACTTTTGCATAGTAAAATTACAGATAACAAAACAATTATCAAGCAAGAATTATAGTTATAATATCTAGTCTATTTATAATAACTAGTTTATATGGCAAAATTAAAGAAGATATTCTATCTATCTTATATTTGTGAGTCTAAGATTTTATATCTAACTTATCTTTTATCATAACTAAGGAAAATTGTAACTATCTAGCTTCAACTACATCAAAGACCTCAGAAGGATATAATATTACCTGAGAAACAGGAGAAGGATGTAAGCTACTTTTGGGAGTCTTGTAGACAGAGACAGTTGGCAGCCTGGACAGTCACCTAATGTTCCTTTGTAAAGTTGAGGCATCTGTCTTTAGCCCACAGGGCTAGAGTCTCTTGGTTACTTTTCTCTGTGTCCCGTAGAATGTCTGGCAGTTTCCTCTGTGAAGCAGGAACCTGAAGGACCATTTTGTCAAGCAAAGTTCAGTGGTCACCTTTCTAGGGGTCTTGTATGTCCAGTCGATCAAGCAGTCCAGGCAAGAACAGTTTCTTGCCCAAATGTCTATTTTTGCCAAGGTGAAGATAAACTCCATATGGAGTGTCTTCGATGCCCATCCTCCTCTCTGAAGTAAATCAGTGCTGCCAGGAGCAGACATGTCTCACTGTCCAGAAAGTCTAAATTTTTAAAATATTTTAAATGTCATATTTTGTAGGTCTTTGAAGTATTTGAGGATTACTTATCTATTTGAAATATATCTATGTATACCTAGAAGACTTAACTAACATGGCTACAAGTATGATTATCATAGATGACTAATTATTAATCTATTTTTAATTATCCATTACAATTTTAAATGAGCTATACAAACATAACACCTTGAACAAGAGTAGAAATATACACACAGTATAACAAAATTAACTTTAAGTTTGTATCAATAAACTAAAATCTATACCAATGAAAAACATTTTAAACAAGTTGTTGCTCTTTAAAATAGGTTCAGCAATTTACCCTTTTATCCTATCATATCTATATTGGGTGCCATTTGTAGCTGGAGAGCTTCTCTCCAGGTCTCACCAAGCCCCTGCAGTCCCACAACCCATGTATAAAATAATCACTCAGATGCTTATATTACTTATAAACTATATGGCGATGGCAGGCTTTTTGTTATCTACTTCTTCTATCTTAAATTAACCAATTTTTATTAATCTATAAGTTGCCACATGGCTCGTGGCTTACCGGTACCTTACATCTCGCTTGTCATGGTGGCTGCTGGCAGTGTCTCTCTGCCTCAGCCTTCCACCTTCCCCAATTTTCTTCTATTTGTCCCACCTATACTTCCTGCCTGGCTACTGGCCAATCAGTGTTTTATTTATTACCCAATCAGAGCAACACACGTAACATACAGAACATCCCACAACAGTTCTTTATTGTCCTATACATTCTATACATTGTAATTTGATTCTCAGTTTAATTACTTTCTGTCTTGATCACTTCTTGATACATACTGCTTTTGAGTGTGACTTGTACTTATTTTCCAGAAACACTGAGATGGACCACTTCATTGTTTTCATGAGTCCTGTCTTAGTTTTCAAAGAATGTATTCAAACTTTTATTAGAACTCTTTTGAGTCACAAAACACCAGGTAAACTGTGCTTCCAGAAAGTTGGAGTCCTCTGATTCTTTATTTCTAAATTCTATGACAACTGCAGAGTTTAGTGTTCAGTCTCCAAGTATTTGTTTAATTTCACACTTTCTGGTGCTACTGACTTCCAGTTTTCCTTCTGGCTCCCCAAATAAATATACAGACCAATTTAACAGACAGAATAACCTGGGGATTAACCCATACAGAAGATAGACACCTAATTTTTTTTATTGGGAAAAACAGACTCTTCTACAAATAGTGTGGGAAAATCTGGATATTCATATGTAGAAAAATAAATTACATGCCTATCTCATTACACAAAAACAAATCTATTAAAAATGAATCAAAGACCTTAATATAAGACCTAAAACTTTTAAAATGGCAGAAAAAAAACCACATAGAAATGTACTTCAAGATATAAACACAGACATGACTTTCTGAAATAATCCTAAGAACTGATGAATGAGATGTCAGGAACTGAAGAGCTTTGCACAGAAAGGAAGCTGTCCCCAGAGTGACCTGACAGCCTGCACAATGGGAGACCCTGTTGCGAACCATATATCAGAGATGGCTAAATACACAGAGTGCATAAAGAACTACAAATCAATTAAATCTAAATTACCCCAAGTCATCCAATCATTTAATTAAATAGACAGCTCTCAAAAAAGAATTAGAAAGACCAACAAAATATTTGAAAAATGTTCCCTATCCTTAGCCATCAAGGAAATACCAATGAAACTAGTTTGGGACTCCACCTCACTCCAGGCAGAATGTATATCAAGCAAATGCAACACCCACAAACACTGGCGAAAATATGACTAAAGAGCAACCCGCGTACAAGGCTGGTGGGTGTGTACATTGGTACAGATACTATAGAAATTGTTATGGAGGTTTCAAAAATCATAAAAAGGAACCGCCATGTGACTTGGTTATACCATTTCTAAGACCACAGCCAAAGAACTTACTAGAAACGTACCTAGAAAGCCATATTTATTGCTGTATTATTCACAGTAGCCAAGAAACAAAATCAGCCTCCACATCATCAGCTGATAAATGGATGAAGAGAATGTGATATACACACAAAGGATTTTTTTGTCAAATGTAAAAACAGATCAAGCAAGGCACATGACAGAAAACAGGCACAAATGTAGATCGTTACTAAAAAAATAAGCCAGATTCAGAATAGATTTTCTTTCCTATGTCTCCTCCTTCTCCCCCTCCTTCTCTCTTTCTCTGTGATGTTGGCAATGAAAGTAGAAGAGAGTATGTGGAGAGATTTCAGTGGAGAAGGGAAGAAAAGAAAGTACATTGGAATACAGATAACGTGAAGAGGTGGGGGCTATTTGGTGTAGAAAGGGAACCAGGAAATGGGACAGAAAAGGGAGTCAGGAAGAGAGCAGGGTGGGCTGTGAATGAGAGTAGTGAAATAGGAAGACAAATAAAACAGATGTTCAAACATGGTGAGGTGGTGCACACTCTGAGTCCAAGCACTTTGCACGCAGAGGCAGGCATATCTCTGTCAGTTTGAGGAGAACTTGGCTTACATAGTGAGTTTGAGAAAATCTATGGCTATGTACAGAGACTGTATCCAAAAACAAACAACGGCAGCAACAAAAAAATGTTCCATGGCACTGTGTATGAAAATGATGTCATGAAATTCAGACTCATTTGTTTAATGTTATCTTAAAAAATAATTTAAGAAATAGTTACTTTTCTGTTACTGTGATAGAACACTGACTTGGGGTGCAAAAGAATTTATTTTAGCTTACATGTTTCAGTCCATCATCAAGAAAAGCCTGGGCAGGAGCTAATGCAGGAACATGGAGGCAGGAACTGAAGCAGAGACAACAGAGGAACTCTAATTACTGCTTTGTCATCCATGGCTGGCTCAGCCTGCTTTCTTATGCCACCCAGGACTGCAAGCTCAAGTGTGATACCACCCACACACATCAATCATTAATCCAACAAATGCCCCAAGATAATAACAAAAACAACTTGAGATTTATTTTTAACAACCTTACTGGTAAAATGATGAGTTTATTTCACTTACATTTAAAATTTGCATAACTTTTTTCAAAGTACAAAACAAAAAATAATTGAATAACAAAAATGTTACATTGTTGATACTTCGTCATTAACAACAAATAAAATAATCCAGATGACTGACACCTGTACATCAGAAGCTCAGCTCCTCCAAGCTCCCTTTTCTGCTAACCATACCTGCTTCTCTTCAATTACCAAGAATTCACCCCTAGTCTTCCATCTCTGGGTTCAAGTCCTTTCTCATATCTGCCCATCTATCTGATAAATATCAAATCAGAGTAACATTGATATGATTATTACTTTTTCTTCTATTAAGTTTTTTCACTTACAAGTATGCTAAAGAAATCTTTCCCAAACAAAACCAAATATTTTTTTGTATTAAAAATAATTAATTGAAAAAGATTCCTTTGGAAAGATAATGATGGAATCATTTTGGTCTTAGAACAGTTCCCTTCATATAATTGTACAGGTGATCTGTATATTAAGTGGTCTTATTCTGGTTTGGAATATCAGAAATTCAACTGGATTGTCCATCCTTTGAGCTTCAAACAAACTCTAACGTGCATTCTCTATTTCCCCCACCTAGTGCTCTTTGGAATCTCATGCAACATCTTATGGACTGGAGCAGCTCAAATAGTTTTGGAATATTCTGATACAGAATGTTTTTAAGAATATGCCTAAACATCAAGAACAGCAATACCCCCACCAACAATGGGTACTAACGTTTGAATGATCTTTCCCTCCCCTTGGTATGGAAAGATCTGCCAATCTTAGGTGTGGCTCATTTTAGTCTCTTCTGTCCTGTAATGAATTCATACTGACCTCTGTGGTGGTATTGTGTTCCCCAAAATATTGTTCACCCTAATAAACTTATCTGGGGTCAGAGAACAGGATAGCCACTAGATACAGAGGTTAGAAAATGGTGGCACACACACCTTTAATCCTAGCATTCCAGAGACAGAAATCCCTCTGGATCTCTGTGAGTTCAAGGCCACATTGGAAACAGCCAGGCCTGGTGACACAAGCCTTTAATCCCAAGAAGTGAGCCTTTAATTCAAGGGAGTGGTGGTAGAAAGCAAAAAGGTATATAAGGCGTGAAGACCAGAAACTAGAAGCATTTTGGCCTGGTTAAGCTTTCAGGCTTCTAGCAGCACAGTTCAGCTGAGATTCATACTGGATGAGGAATCAGAGGATTCCAGTCTAATGAAACAGGACCAGCTGAGGAACTGGCAAGGTGAGGTAGCTGTGGCTTGTTCTGCTTCTCTGATCTTCCAGCATTCACCCCAATAACTGGCTCCAGGTTTGATTTTATTAATAAGAACTTTTAAGATTCCTGCTACAGACCTCAAAGTTTTTCTCCTCATAAAATAGAATATTTTAGCATTTAAAGCTGAAAACATGACATAAATTAAGAATATAGTTTCTAATGCTCTATTCATTGACCTCTTACTTAAAACAAAAGTTAAAACTTGTTATAAACTGGTTCATATAAAATGGTGTGAATCAATTCATTTCAGTGAAAAGATAAAATGATGTGAACCAATTCATTTCAGTGAAAAAATGTTCTTTTTAACATGCCTGTATTCATATTTAAAGAATATCTACAGCACATTTACCATGTATTTAAGAAAGTCAAGTGTAATTTAAACTCTCTCTCTCTAAATATATGTATGTGTGTGTTGTGTGTACACATATGTATATACACATATTTGTGTGTACAAGTACACAGAGACACACATTTCAATTATGTTTATCTTTAACTGATACCCAGAACCATAAAGCTACTCATATTAATGGAATGTGATGTTTTGATTCACATGACACCTTGTAACATTTAAATCAGTTTAAACACACATGTGTCCTTAAATGCTATGAAGATATGTGTATGGGAGGCCAGAAGTCAAAATTGGGTGTTTTCCTCTATTGCTTCCCACTGTTTCCCTTTCTTTCTTTCTTTCTTTCTTTCTTTCTTTCTTTCTTTCTTTCTTTCTTTCTTTCTTTTTTAAGACAGAACCTCTCAGTGTACCTAGACATCACTGACTAGCTAGGTCGGCTGGCCGCTCAGCTTTGGGATTCTGCCCATCTCCACTCACCCACTTCCTTCGTCCAGTATTAGGGTTGTAGACGTGTATCACCAACGCCATGCCTACTCTTTTTACACAGGTGCTGGGGATCTGAACTCAGGTCCTCACACGTGACACGTAGACTCTTGACTCACTGCTGCAACTCCTTTGCTCACACGGTGAGTGTCTAACAACGGTTAGAGCCCATCATCTTCATCCCTTCACCCACAGCATCACCTCCTGGTTCAGTCTCTCCCGTTTCTTAACACTTTTGAAAAGTCAACCTGTGTATGTAAATATTGGATGACAATTTCTCATTGCTTAAAACTTTTAAACAAATAAAAATAGCATTCAAAAATCTACTTAAGGAGGCACAAATAAAAAAATACGTGCTGTACAAAATGTTGCTAACTTGGAATGCTATTTTCAGCTATAAAATATTTTAAATGAAGACTTACTTGTGTTAATGTTTTCTTTCTTTTTTTTCTTATTTTCTTGGGTCACATGTTAGTTGACCTGGGAGAAAATGAGTGACTGGAATGTGTAGCCACTTCCCCACATATCACAGAATTTGGGTGATAACCCTGTTCCTGAAATTCTTGAAGAGTTTGCTGTGTGGTGAGAAACTACAAGCTGATTCACACACACTGCGGGAGGTCTTTTTATGTGCTGTGAATATGTGTTGCTCTGATTGGTTGATAAATAAAGCTGCATTGGCCTATGGCAGGGCAGAATGGATCCAGACAGGAAAATCCAAGAGAGATAAGAGAGAAGAAAGGAGAGTGGAGCAGACGCTGTTAGCCGCTATCAGGAGAAGCAAGATGTAAAAGAACAGGTAAACCACAAGCCACATGGCAAAGTATAGATTTATAGAAATGGGTTAATTTAAGATGTAAGAGCTAGCTAGCGAGAAGCCTGAGCCATTAGGCCATATAGTTTGAAAATAATATAAGCCTCTGTGTGTTTATTTGGGACCAAACAGCTGCGGGACATGGTGGGAGAGATTCATCCTGAACGCAGGGCCCAGGGCTGGACACAGGAAAACATCCAGCTACACACATGGACAAGGTTTAGTGAACATGAAGTTTAAGCAAAAGTTATTTCACGTCATGTGTCTGGACTGACTTATCAAGTGCCTAAAAACATTAAGTTTTCTTTTATAATTGCTTAATAAGCATAACTACATTACTTCAGTAGAAAACAGAGCAATCTAACGTGTTTTCTGATACTTTTATCTTGAATTTCCTACTTCATTTGGTGGAAAAAATTATTAAATTTGAATCAAAACAAAAGTCTAAAAGAGGAGAAAATTTTATAAATTTCATCATCAGTAATCCCCTGACTCAGGTTTATCCATAACATAGTATAGTAGTATGATTAGGAGCCTTGCTTTTGACTCCTGTGAGAGTCTTTCTTTTTATCTAATAGAAAAACTGCTTTTGAGGATAAATTCATTTCCATTGAATATTAAGTAATGTGAAAGACCTCTCCCAAGAATGGAGAGAGTGCTAATTGATGAGATGATTCCTTACCTAACTCCAGTCTACTTCTAAGGTTCCTGGAGATTACCATAGAGCATCGGGAGAACTGTGCAGAGAGAAGGAAAAACCAGCTAAAATGAGTGTGTGGAAAAGTTGTTTGGAAAACTATCTTCAAACTAAAATAGAAAAATGGAATGAAACTCTTCTGTGTGTTAGTTTCCTTTCCATTGTTGGGATAAAGCAGCCCAACTAAAGATAACTTGGGAAGGAAAGGGTTTATTTGGATTACACTTCCCTGTCATGGTTCATTATTGAAGGAAGTCAGGGCAGGATTCAAAGCAGGAAACTGGAAGCAGGAGCTGATTCAGAGGCCATGGAGAAATTCTGCTTACTGGCTTGATCCCCATGGCTTAATGAGCTTACTTATACCACCAAGGACCAGATGCTCAGAGATGGTACTGTGTGCTGGACCCTTGCACATCAATCATTAATCAATAAAACACCCTACACTTGCATATAGGGAACCTGATTGAGGCATTTCCTCCATTGAGGTCCCTCTTCCTATGTAACTCTAGCTTATGCCAAATTGACAAAAAACTAACCAGGATATCCTATGTAGCTAGACAAGACTGATCCTAAAATCAGTTGACTATTAAACAAATCCAGGTCTCATACAGTGTCACTGCAGGAGCTATCAGCAAAGCTGCAGAGGTCCCCAGAATAATGAAAACTCTTATCAGTGCCCTTGGTTTACCACCAGAACTAGAAAATAAGGTACTGTGTTGTGGGAATTCGATCCATTTAGCCAATGGTATTGGGGTGACTAACTCGATGACCATGGTCTTCTCTGTGGATCGCTGTCTGGGACGGGGAAGGTTTCCTGACGCCATGGCTCGGTGAGCTGGTCTGGAGCTTTCCTCATCCTTCCCTGGTGGATGAAGAGGCAGAGACGCCATTTCATTTTGTGTTTGTGAGTGTGTTATTTCCATTTCATCCCTTAATAAATTCCAGATCCCAGTATTCCGTGGATTCTCACTTTAAAACTGGATGCTAAGCAAAGCAAAATTTATCTGGAAATGAACTGGAAACGTCCTCTCTCCCTGTTAGCTTACAGTCCTGAAAGTGCTGTGTAGTTGGCTAGGGAGAACCATCAATATTCTTAAGAATTTGTGAACTTTCTGAGTCACAAACCCAATAAGCAGGGCAAGCTTTGAAATAGTGGCATAGCTCTTATGGGTAATCAGCCATCTTCTGATAGTATTTGAGACCTGCTCCATGAAAAGGAACTCATGGATGTTACTAAAAGCCCAGTTAAGAAGTCAAACCTAAGGAGTTTGTGGACTTGTGAAGTGTGATCCTAATTAGTCTCAATAATAAAGACCCGGAGTCAGATAGTAGGGTGAAAGTTGAAAGATCAGAGAAACAGAGCAGCCACAGTCACTTCTTACCTCTAAGAAATCTCAGACCGAATGGGGCAATCCTGTCTCCAGGAATCCTCAGACAGAATGGGGGAGATCCTGTCTCTACCCACCTTATATTCCTATCTCCACCTCCCTAGTCCTGGGATTAAAGGCCTGCACCACCAATGCTCGACTCTGTTTCTCTTTTAGACTGATTTATGTAGCCCAGGGTGGCCTTGAACTCCTGATCTTCCTGCTTCCTCCTCCTAAGTGCTAGGATTAAAGGTGTGTGCCACCACTGCCTGGCCTCTATGGTTAACTGGTGGCTAGCTGTGCCCTCTGATCTCCAGGCAAGCTTGATTTGTCAGAACACAAAATATCATACAACAGACTTGTTTTATGGCAAGAGTTTTCCGGGGGACCCAACACACGCCTACTCACCTGAGATAGGAAAACAGAGCAAACTACGAATATCTTCAAAGTCCAAGTTGGTGATCCAGTGAGTTCTGTTGGGGTTACTTAAGGAATATGGGTGAGGGGTCACTTGCAGCACAAAGACAGCTGCATCACCAAGGCCCACCCCAGCATGAGGGACAGCTCACAGAAGCTGGGAACCTGGAGCACACAGTACAGCCTGCAGGCCCCTCAGCAGGTTGGAGAGTGCCCTTTCCAGGTGCCTCAGTTGGTCTAAACCTCTTCCAGGCAGCTCGGCTGGTTTCTGCTTCTTCCAGACAGCTGGTCTGGTCTCAGAGTGTTCTTCGCAGTCTGGCCTGTCTGAGAGTGACTCTCAGTGGTTTCACTTGTTTACTCTGGGAGGGAGGGGGCTAGTGAGTCTTGTCAGGTTCAGTGACTTTCTGATGTTACGTGTTGTTTAACTTCCTGCTTAAGAAGATTCCTTTCAAGATCAAATGCTTCAATCTTAGAGGAAACTATTACATAATAGGGCTCAAGGCGTAACTTACTACTGCTTTTTAATTAAATTGATATAATAAAAAAGGGACTTCCAGATATCTGTTTATATCAATAGACAAAGCTACTCTCAGCCTTAGTCAGCCAGATATGCACCTCTTTCCAGAAAACAATGATAAATGTGGACATGTGTGGCTTCCCAGATGGTGAGAATAAGCAAAGGTTGAGGGCTTAGTCCTAGTTGATATTGCTATCACTCCTGTTGAGTTTCAGGGAATAGTGTGGAAGAGATGAGGGTAATATGGGAGAATGACACATTACAGAATGAAAGGCTGTGAAATGCTACCCACTGGACTGGATATACCTTTATAATCACAATTTTACAAGCACTGAGCTGCACAAGACTGGTCCTGTCAGCAGCCAGCTGTGAATAGGACCCTGCCCTTTACTGCTGATGTTGGTTACTGATATCTTGGAGACAGAGAATCATCCTCACTTGTGTACCCACTACTGAGGCTACCAGGATTCAAGGGGTAGCTCCAAGTCAAGGATAACACAGAGGACACTGGTCAAACTAATTGAATCATAAAACAGAACAAAAGTGCCAGACTATGAGAAAGAGATTTGTAGGGAAGGTGAGAATTAAGGAATGACTATTGGGGTGATAGGAGAGTGGGGGGAAGGGGAGTGAGCGTGGTAAATAGGCATTGTGGAAATGCACAAAATTTTCAAAGCACAAATTTAATTTATACATTCTTGTTTCACTAAGAATTCATTTATAACACAAAGATCTCAAATGTCTGTGTATTGTCTTGTCTTCTGGATACTTGTGTAAGTGTTCTTGGAAACTGTCAATACGTGTCGTAGAGAAAATATTTTGTGTGAAATTTCATCCACTTAGAGTGAGCCACTGATGGTAGTGTATATATCTAACTTATTCTGAGGGGAAATGCCATTCTCTGTTCTTCAATTATGATCTCACTGAGCCCATTTTAGGTAAAAACAAACAAACAAACAAACAAAAAAAACAAAGCCCACAACTTTGAAATATTTTCTAGTGCTCAAATATTCATTTATCCTATTTTACCTTAATTATTCTTTTGTGATGCCTCAAAAGGACTGTATCCTTCCGACTATCCATTAAAATTATCCGACTCTCCATCGGATGCTGTAATAAATATGCAAGATTAGACTTTATGGTATGTATGTTTTTATGATATATATGTAATTACTTGAGTTGAAAACTAATAGAAAGTCTCTAGAATTCCAGCTTCTCATTCTTAGAAATTGCTCAGTCTTCTTTGTGACTGAGTTTGTGTTATGTTTCCTGAAAACAAAATTCACAGGATATTTGTAATGCATCTCACACAAGGCAATACTATCACAAATTTTATTAACACCTGCCATGTTCTGCCATGATACTGTTGGTATCTTGTTGGCACCCATACATACCCAGTGAAATATTTTCCTATTAGGAGAATTTTTATTTATATTTACAAGAGCCATTTATTTACCAGTCAAATAACTTTACTAAATAATACATTCAGAGATGTATGATCCAGAAATATGCTAAATACTGGCATTAAAGGATAAAGTATAATTCCTAAAGAGAGGAAGTGGATTTTTTCAGGGGAAATAGATGGGACATGATCATCTCATGTTTCCCAGCTGGCTTTAAACTTGTAGTGTAAACCAGGTAGCCAGGGACTCGAATCCATCTCCCTTGGCCAATTCAGTCCTGAAATTAAAGTTTTATGCCTCCATTCCCAGTGATAAGTCAGCTTTAAATCTATTATTTACTCCCATGATAAGTATCTATGAATGTGTATGTGTGAAAAGAATACATATCAGAATATATATTATATTTATTTAGTTAGTTTTAAGTATGTGTTTGGTTGAGTGTGTGTTTGTGTGAATGTGTGTATGAGAGAGAGAGAGTGTGTGTGTGTGTGTGTGTGTGTGTGTGTGTGTGTGTGTGTGTGTGTGCATGCTATGTGGATACTTAGAGCCCATGAAGGTCAGAAAACAGTGATGTATCCCATAAAATTAGAGTTTCTGTTGGCTCTTAGCTGTCAGGTGAGTGCTGGGATCCAATCCCAGGTCCTCTACAATAACTCCAAGTGCTCCTCACCACTGGGCCATATCTCCATTTCCAAGAATTTTTTTTGCGTGGGATTCTAAACCTCATCTCAGAGTTCAAGAAATAGACTTTGGTATCGTATATGGTTCATGCCTAGTTTTGCCATTGCTAACTGAGTAATCTTTAAAGTAGAAAATCCTCATAATCCCAATTTCTTCATTGCAATGTGTAGACAATGGTGGTACATTTAACACTTACCTATAATAAATACAAGCAACTTGTGGCTTTCTCATTTATAGATCTCAAGTCATGATGTTGTTATTGCCAATATGTATTAAATTGTTCCAAATGTATTAATTCATGTCTGAATTCTTATAATATAGAAAACAGAAAAAAGTATTACTCCCACTACAACTATAAGAAAAACGTAATTAATTTATAAAATTAAAATTATTCTTGAAGCTATCAGGCTTCTGAGATTGTAAACAATTAGTCTAAGGTCCAAACAAAGACAGTAACTTCCAAGAAGATCTAGACGTGGTAGACACAAATGTTGATGCATACAACACATGAAAGAGATGCAAATGGTCTGGAGGAATGAAGGGAATTAGTTGGTTGATGGAGAAAGTGAGGGTGCAAAGGGTCGATTTAGTAAAGGTAGATGATTTCTCTATATGAAAATGTCTTTATGAAATCCATCACTATGCAAAATAAATGTAATCCAGTAAAAATAATTTCCAAACATTGAGTCTCAAGCATTGACTTACTAGAAGTAGGAAAAAGTAGTTGCAGGAGGGATAGCAGGAGATTTTGACAGTAAGGTCTTTACCATTTCTGAATTTTACCCTAGTGAAAAATGGCGGAGCTCATATATGTACCATGTAAGAAAACTTAAGCTAAAATTTTCATGTATCATTAAAGTAAAGGCCAATAGATTGGAGTACTCCAAGATGTTCAAAACACAATCTTACATATTCTCACATAGTCTACACTCAGGTTTTTCTTCCAGTGTCCCTTATTTAATCATAAAAATTAGAATCAGAAAGGATAAATAGATAAAAATCCCTCATGGTGCATACCTAGAGCAGAAGGGGCATTCCAAAGGAAAGGCAAAAGATGAACTCCTTTATGAAGTTGGAGTTCAAAGAGGAGAGAAAGACAGCAATCCTTTTCACTCTTGTATGCAAGTGTTAATCTGTTTTCCTTGGGCAAACTCAGGAGGTAGTGTAAGTTCCAATTAGCAGAGATCTATTTCCACTCAGGCAAGGGCAGGGCCCGTGAGAAAATGCTATGCAGGTCACTGAAGGTGCAAAAGAGTATCAGAGAATTCCCCCAGTCTCTAATTGCTAGGCTACTAAGCATGGAGTCCCAAACAGCAGGGGGAACGTGTAAGACCATGGACAAAACCTTCTAAGGTATAGATACAGAAAGTCTAGTACTAATGGTGAACTAGAACCATGGAGAACACTATCTGACAAATTGGTCTTATCTGAGAACACCTAATTGAGAAGAAAATGGAAATGAATGGTACTCTGATGGTAATGAAGGCAGTGGCCAGAAGTGAACCCATCCGATTCTTTGACCAGATTGCTCATGCTCTCCGCTGTTAGCAAAGAGGAGAAGGCACACATCAGCTCACAGATGTAAATGCTATTGACAAACTGTATTATGTTCTCTGACTAAACCAAAATCAAAACAGCAATTTACTACAAAATCTGAGCCTTGGAAATATAAAGTACACATTTCTACATAACTTGTGGGCAGAAAAAAAATCTCAAATGAACTCTGAAACTATTCTAAATTTAAGAAAAAGACAAATATCAAAAATTGGGAATAGAAGCCAACAGCACTTGCAGAGAAACTGAAAATATTAAACACTTGTTTTAGAAAAGATGAAAGTCTGAGGATAGTTTCCTTTTTAACTGGATAAAGACAAAACAAAAGTAACACACACACAAAGAAAGGAAGAAAGAAGAAAGGAAGGAAGGGAGGGAGGGAAAGGAGAAAGACAGACAGGGGAGAAGGAGGGAGGGAGGCAGGGAGGAGAGAGAGAGGGAGAGAGAGAGAGAGAGAGAGAGAGAGAGAGAGAGAGAGAGAGAGAGTCAGATTTCACCCCGAGATAAAATACCCGAGAAAATCAACAAAGATGTAGTGGGGACATTCATTTGGCTCATGGTTCCTTTGTCACTGGAATCAGTTTTCCTCACTCGCAGTGAGGCTGAAACATCATGGAGAGTTTGGTCCGGAACAAAGGTGGTGACTTCATGGCAACCAGGTGTTGTGCCATATTTTGTTTGTGTTCTGACAAATAAAGCTTGTCTGGAGATCAGAGGGTAGTACTAGCTACTAGTTAACCATAAAGGCCAAGGCGGTGGTAACACACACCTTTAATCCCAGCATTTGGCAGGAGGAAGCAGGAAGATCAGGAGTTCAGCGCCACCCTGGGCTACAGGAGATTGAACCAGCCTAAAAGAGAAACAGCCAGTTGGAAATGGCTCACACCTTTAATCCCGGCACTTGGGAGGATCGTGCCTTTGATCCTAGCACATGGGAACTCATGTCTTTAATCCCAGCACTAGGGAGGCAGAGACAGGAAAATAAGGGGGTGGAGACAGGATATCTGCCCCCCATTCAGTCTAGGGATTTATAGAGATAGGACCCCCATGCCTCACCACTACCACCCCCAAACCACTTTGGTTGGAGGATTCGTAGAGATAATAGGTCTCTAGTATAGTGGCTGCTTCTCTGATCTCGAGCCAAGTTTTATTTGTCAGAATACAAGCAAAATATCATACAACAGTCAGGATCAAAAGAAAGTGAGAGAAAAGGACCAGGTACAAAGTATAACCTTGAAAATTCTGTCCTAAGTGACCTGCTTCCTTCAATGAGATGCTATTAGATTTTTTACTACTTTCCGATGTTCCATTCAGCTCTGGGTAAATCAGTGACTATTCCCTTGATAAGGTCAGAGCCCCTATGGTCCAGTAAATCCCCAAAGACTTCACCCTTGAATACTTTTTCATTTTAGTACAAAACCTGCACACAGGAGTGTCTAGAACTGTTTCAGAACCACACTGGAATGAGCAATAAACGCTTGTATTGGGCATGGGGTGGGGTGGCAAGAGAAAACTATTAAAAAAATTTTTAAAAAATGGCTTCTTGTTTATGAAAGAAAATAAAAAGGAGTGATTCTAGTCAGATTTGCCTAGAAAAAACACAGAATTATGGGTTTTAGATTTTTCTGTTACACATTTTAACGTATGATGCCTTTTCATCTTATAAATAATAAAAACAATATAAATAACCTCGTGACTATAAATTTTGGCAGTAGAGAAGATGGTCAGATTTCTTAAAAGATAAAAAATGTCAAATTTATCAAAACCTATTTAAGATAAATGAATAGCATCGTTAGTCTTATTTCTAGTATAGCAGACAAATATTTGGTTAGACATCTATGGATATAAAAAAACATACATAGGCTTCCTTATATGTTGGTTTTATTGGAAACTTTATCAAATATGTAAAGAAACATAATAAAATTCTGCATAAAATTTTCCAGAAAACATAAAAGATGAGACTAATAATTCCCCATGTGTATTTAGTGTAGTATTATTGTAAAACCACAAATCAGCATAAAGAAAAATTACAAGAAAAAAACTGAACAGAATAACATGACTCATAAATATAAATGAAAAATACTCAAGAAAATTAAAACTAGCTTTACATAAAAAAATCACGATAAACTAATATAATTTCACTGTAAGCTGGAACAAAAAAGAGAAAAAAAAATCACAGAATTGTTTCAATCAATGTTAAAGAATACTTGGATGAAATACCTTTCCATATTAAATTCTCAGCTTTAGGGGTGATTTAGGTAGAGCTGGGTGAGGAGGAGAGAATAAGACCAAAACTTTCAGAGTCATAGATTTTCAGATGTGCTTGTCTTTATTTGTGTGTGTGTGTGTGTGTGTGTGTGTGTGTGTGTGTGTGTGAGTGTGTGTTTTCCCTGCATATATGTCTGTGAACCACATGCATGCCTGATACCTGCAGAGATCCAAGGAACTGGAGTTACTGTTGTTTGTGAGCTGCCGTGTGGGTGCTGGGAATTGAACCTGTACTCTCTGGAAGAGCAACCAGTGCTCTTAACTGCAGCGCCATCTCTCTGGGAAACTTAGCCAAGTACTCAGGGATAGTGATGTCATAGGTCTTGGAAGAGACCCTACAACCACCACTTAACTATATCAGCATAGTCGTTAACTACCTCCTAAGATTTGTCTTTATGCCCACAGAAAAGTGTAGTCCTCATCCCTCAACAAGTAAACTTGTCAATGCAACAGACAGGGACCTTTACAGAAAACCACAACCAACCCAAGTGCAGAGTGTGCGGCTCACCCTAATGGATACATCCTCAAAATATTCTCACAGCTAAGGCTCATGGTACATGCATAAGATGGGCCAGAAGGAGTGTAAGAGCCAGATAATCGGGGAATTTGCTGTGAGATTGTGTAGTCTAGTAATGTCAGAGGCTGCACCCACAAAGCTGGACCACAATGGATATGATAAAGTGGACTGGGGAAAGCCCACAGACCCCATCCTACACAAAGAACTAGCAGCAACTAAAGAATAGGGACAGTGGGAGTGGTAGTCTCATCCAGGAAAGAGCAAAGCAGTTAGTTATCCTATACCAAGTGATCAGTACTGCACACATGCATATGCACATATACAAGTACATTATACAGATTGATCAGGTTGAATTTATGTATTTAGGAATATGTACGTATATACACACATATATGTATGTATGTAACAACAATGAATGAAAAAAGACATCATGAGTTTGAAAGACAGTAAGGTAGAGTATTTGGGAGGATTTGGAAGGATGAAAGGGAAGCTGGAAATGATGTAACTACACAACTATCTCAAAACTGAAAGAAAAAAGGTTTAGGTTTACTTATTTTATAATAGTTTTTTTTACTAAACTCTCAGCAAAATAAGATTGATCTTTCTTAATCTTTTAAAATAAAGCTGAGTGAAAAGACAATTGAATATAAAACTTAATATTAAAAGATAACAAAATATGAAAAGGAAGCCAAAGTTGGACAGTTCATTGTAGCTGATTTTAGGAGCTCCTTCAAAACGGCAGTAATCAGCACAGAGAGATAGTAGAGAACTGAAACTCAAACCTTCTGTGGAGAACACAGTCCAGAAGCAGAGCTGCATCCACATGCTGAACTGATATTTTGGAAAGTTGTAAAGGCTGTAGAAAATATTTTGTATTTTCTGACAAGTGACATCAGAACTATTGGATATTGAGAAGCAAAATAATTAACCCCATTTTACCTTCCATCTTATACAAAGTTGAGTACAAATGGAATCATAAAAGTACAGTCTAAAAATCTGAAAACTAGATAAAACATAGCATCCTGGTGAACTTGAGTCGGGCTACTGTTTCTTACATAAAAGGCAGTCATGAATCAAAAAGAGCAAAATATAGTAAGATAGACTTTAAAATTTTTGAAACAAAGAGTTATAAGAGAATATTAAGGTAATAAAAGAGGAGTGTAGGTAGAATGTATCAAAACCCCTCAAAGCTCAATTAGAAGAACTAGAAAAGTGGTTAAAGTTATTCCCCTGAAGATGGCCTCCATCACTTCTTGAGATCTAGGGTGAAAGTATACCCTGTGTATCCTTGTTTATTCCTGTCTGCTTGAGGGTCAGATCATCTACAGCTACTATAGGATAACTCTCTCATGGTAAGTTTACATCAAAAGGGATAGGTGGAAGAATTTGAAGATATGATTAACAATCTTCCTGAGTTTCAAGAGATCCAAACAGATAGTCTGAGTAAGGCTGATTTAGTTTCTTAAGGTCTTTACAATGCTCAGTGGTTAGAAACAAGGAAAGTCTGAGAGATACTCCTATGGAACTGGCCTCAGGGCAGGAAGAGAACAGGAACACCAGTAACAAAACACAAAAAGGGAAATTCTTCTACAGCAGGAACGGCAAAGAGGAGCCTGGGCTTCATGAGACTGCGCCCTGGATGATGCCTTTGTTTCAATCTAGTGAGACTTGAACCTGGCGCCTGACTCTTGTACTCTGGTCTCTGACCCACAGTGAATTTCAAGTAGCAAATGGAAGTGGCCTTTAGGTGCGAATGTTCTGCTAATTTGTGATGCAGCAACAGAAACATAATCATCACAAAATGCTACAACGGATTTGTGAGAATGGTCAGATAATAATTTATACCACCAAAGGCTGTTAGCCATGAAGCAGAGTGACAGGAACTGACACATTGCTGATGAAATACAAAACGGAACAAAGGCTTCACAGAATATTTGACAGCTTCTAATAAAGATGTACTTAAACCAACCATATGATTGTCATCCTGTGCCTGAGAATATTTTTAAGACATATGGAAATGCTTCTTCACACAGAAACTTCTATGTAAATGCTTACAGTGGTTTTATACACAGTGTCCCAAACTGCAAAGAACCTAAATGTCCTCAGTTGATGAAAAGGAAAAGTGTAGTTCTTCTACATGAGTGTGACTGCCCCATTAGAAGGGGAAAAGTGTTTTGGCCACACAACGCTGAGGAGCTCTCAGTGTGTATTCCTAGCAACACAAAACACAAAACCACCAAACCATGTGAATGATATGGCCATCAGGCATGTTGGCTACTAGGTGACATTTTAGGATGTTAGAATGCTTCTATAGCCTGACATATCACATATCTTCCCAGAGTTATACACTGTAGAGATGAAGTATCAACTTCATTTATACAGAAATAATAATATAATTTGGTTTAAATTAACATTGTGGCATCAAAATAATTAATAACAATAGAACTTACATGGAATGCTAACTATCTATATTTCTATCTGTAATTTTTCTATTCAGGATAGTGAGTGAGTAGCACCTCCATACTTCATAATATGCAGAAGAATTTTCTTGGGATTCATAGAATTTTTCACACTTTATAAATAAAAGTGTTTTACTTGTCTCAAGCACAACCATAAAACCAGTGATGATAAATGAATAAGGAGCCTTGGATAGCAAGTCTGAATTAAGTAAGATTATTTTTATATCTATTAAATATTATCTAATTAATGCTTTAACAAACTTGTAGAAGAAAAAAGATATATATATGTATATATACATACATATATATATATATCAGATTGAGAAGTAAAATGGCATAATTTTCTGATTACTGATAAGGATAGTGAGTCAGACATGGAATTGCACACCAGTCATCATTGTGTTAGTTCAAATACGGTTCCGTGGTATATATGAATTTCATTACTCAAGTTATTTCCATATCCACAAGCTGATTTTGTTTTAAGATTGCAATCTTATTAACCTCCTCTATCAGTCATCGTCTGTGGTTATTAATGCAAGGGATGTGGCATGTTTCTGTTAAATTGGCACAGCATGAAGTGTGAAATTTATGATATATTTTAAACTCCATGTTCATGAATTGTTTTCTTCTGAGTGGGTGGATCACAGCTATATAAAGCCACATTATGTTTCGAGGTCTGTCTCAATTTGAAATATATATATTTATTTACAGAGTATAAATAAGAAACAAAATGAGGAAAATTAAATTTGATGAACTCAATATTTCGAGTGCTTTGAGCATTATCTTTCAGATTAGTTTGGAGGAGAGACTAATCAACGGAGCAGAGCTCAAAGAAAAGCATCATTCTGCTTCTAATGGAAACAACAGTGTCATGGGAAACGTGAGTGGAGAAGGAAACAACAGTCAGCTGCATGATCGAGGCTGGGCCTTTTTTGTCTGGTTGTGAGGATGTCAATGATTTGTCAGTCCTGTGTTGCGTAGAAACCTTGTCTGGTAACGTAGATGAATGGGTACTCAGTCTGCAACACAATGGTTAGCTTGGTTTTTTAAATGGGTCACTAGAATGCTTCATAAAACTTTGTCAAGAAAAAAAAAACACAGAAAAAACAATTACTGTACATCACCAGTAACTTATTGTTTTTTTCTGGTGTTAATTAATATATAGTACCATGATGTGACTAGTTTATATGATGTAGGCTCAAAAATATCATATATATATTCAATATGTTATAGTAATAGTTGATGAAATCCACAACCAAAGCGCTATGTAAGTTCTATCTTAATAACAGTAATACAATTTATTATAAAATTATAGGCGAGCCATGTCTAGTTTATTCACTTATTCACAAAATTTTATCATACACTGAGACCTACCATGAAGTATGGCAGTGATGTGAGTGAAAGGAATTACCTGCTATTGACAGAGAACTTTAATATAGTTCTTAACAGTGTGAAATTTAACATCACCTTCGAAGACGTTCGTATTATGACTGGGAATGTATGCTGTGAAGGACAGTCTTGAGATAACAAGTTTTATGGTAATGAGTGATCATAGCACAGAAAATCACGCAACACGTGAGTTACCGTGAAAGATCTGGATGGTGGCCTGCACTCTGAAGCGTGAGCATGCATCAGCGCGTGGGTGGTCCTCCCAGAGGAAACTGACTGTGGAGATCAGTGATGACAGGGGAAAGCACAGGTGACAAGCTGTCACCACAGAGACAGAAATGTTGTGGGATCGTCTTTTTGTACATTGTGAAGAAATGCCACTTGGATTGGTTAATAAAAAGCTAAATGGCCAATAGCTAGGCAGGATTTTGGGGGCAGAGAGAATGCTGGGAAGGGTGGAGTTGCCAGCAAACACAGAGGGAACAGACGTGGCAACACATAAATGGAGATGGGTTAATTTAAGTTATAAGAGCTAGTTAGAAACAAGCCTAAGCTGTCGGCTGAGCTTTCATAATTAGTAAGAAATCTCCATGTTGTTTATTTGGGAGCTGGCTCATGGGACAGAGGAAGACTAGCAATACAGAAAGTTTAAGAAATTGTTGTCCTTTTCATGGATGACATGAATGAGTCTGGCTTTACCTAGTTCGGTGAGTCATAAGGTCTTATTGCTTAACACTTGTCTCAGATCAATGAGAAGCTCAAAATGATTTTGGTTGTGTGTAAATTAGTAGGTAGATGCAGGATAACATTAAGAATTGTATTTCAGAAAAGCAAAACAAAACACCTCTTAATGTAGTAGAGAGAGCAAAATCTCTATGGTCAGAAAGACCAATGGGAAAGTTGCAGGGTATAAGAAAGGATAAAGGAGCTGCCACATAGAGTGTCCAATCCTAAGTGCTTTGTTTTGGACACACACACACACACACACACACACACACACATACACATAAATAACATTAAATATTCTTAGTAGATTGTGTACACACACACATAAATAACATTAAATATTCTTAGTAGACTGTGTACACACACACACACACACACACACACACACACACACGTATATTTATGCACAATAACAATTAAGAGGAATACCATGAATTTGGGAGAGGATCATATGCAAAGAGATTTTTTTTCTTTTTTTGGAGTGGGGAGTGATGTAGATATAGTGTTCATGAACAAAGTTTTCAGAAAATGAAATTGTAAAAAAAAAAAAAGTTGCAGCTCTATATAACCTAATTTAAAAATTCATTTTCTATATTCTGCTTTTTATAAGATAATTATTGGGTCCAGCTTAAACACAAAAGGAGAAGATCACACAGGAAATTGACATCAAGAGACAGGAATGACTGGAAAGGTTAATACAAGTGACAGAGGGCAAGGTTTGAGAAGTACAGCAAACAGTGAGATGAAGAATAAAATACAGTGAAGCCATGATTCTGCCTGTTAGAAAGAAATGCATTCTTCTGTGGTGGTCTTGTGTTCCCCAAAATATTGTGCACTCTAATAAACTTATCTGGGGTCAGAGAAGAGAACAGCCACTAGATATAGAGGCCAGAAAATAGTGGCATACACGCCTTTAATACTAGCATTCCAGAGGCAGAGATCCGCCTGGATCTCTGTGAGTTCAAGGCCACACTGGAAACAGCCAGGCATGGTGACTCACGCCTTTAATCCCAGGAAGTGATGGCAGGAAGCAGAAAGGTATTCAGGCATGAGAATGAGGAACTAGATGCTGGTTAAGCTCTTAGGCTTTTGAGCAGCAGTTCAGCTGAGATCTATTTGGATGAGAACTCAGAGGCAGCCAGTCTGAGCAAACAGGATCAGCTGAGGAATTAGCGAGGTGAGGTGGCTGTGGCTTGTTCTGCTTCTCTGGTCTTCCAGCATTCACCCCAATACCTGGCTCCAGGTTTGTTTTTATTAATAAGACTTTTTAAGATTCATACTACATTCTTTGACATGCTAAGAAATTAATCTGAAAAACAGAATAAAGGGGGCCAATAGATTCACAACCTTAGGAAGCGATGCTGGAAGGAAGAAGCAGGCTTCAGACGAACAGGAGATGTGAACCAGGGGAAGACAATTGTTACTTCCCCGCATCCCCCACTAAACCATAAATTTCCAAGAGGAGAGATGCTATATTCTCAGTTATGCTTAGAACCTCAGTACATTTTGTGTAGTTCAAATTCTTAATAATTGCTAGAAAAGATACAAAGGCATTTGGCGATCTTATTTAACAGCAACAACAAAAATGCTTGAACAGCTAAAATTGCTATCCACCAGAGGAAATCATTCATTTCTTCCTCTAAGATTTATAGTGATTTAGGTGAAATGGTTATTTCAGAAATGAGTAAAGTCGTAAGTTGTACCAGTCGAATGATCCAAAGTTAGAATTTAGACACCTAGAGGAGCATGAAGGAGCAGAATAGGCATAATTCTCAATGACCATCCTCTCCCTTTATAACCAGCGTACAATAGTCGCATTCAGTACAAAGTCTTGATGAGTAGTAAAAACTATGATTGAATATTAATGGCAGTTCACAGAGAGTATCAAAAATCTGTGATAAGCATCAAATAAATGTCGACAACTAGAAGCAACAAATTGATAACCTATGTAGAATTCCAAAGACAGAATTTGAAAACAAGAAAAGGATGGACATTGTAAGTTAATGAAGGTGTAAGACTATTTAGGGTATAGTGGCAGAGAATTACACTCTATCTCACAACGGCAGGTCCTCTCTTTGCCATTGTTATGATGACAGGGGTTTTGTTGTGAATCTTTAAAACTGACGAAGCCAGTGTGCCTTGAGAATGGCTTGCCTTCTTATGCTTCACTTCAGGTGCCTGACATGCATCTCACATCCCTCATTTGTAAGGTTTGGCTCATAATAATGTAGCATTGTGGGATTTGTGGGAGAATGGCTGACGTCTAGATTCAGGGAAGACTATCATTTGGCTTCCTCACTCAACAGACATTCCTTCTCCTCTTCTTCCTCCAGGGCTTCCACCACTCCAGGTGGAGACTGAAAATGTCCACTCTCCTAAAGACTACAGTGAGAAGAAATTCCTTCAGAACCTGAGATTTCAGAAAATCATGGAGGGAAGGTTTCTTTGTTTCAGAATTTTTAAAAAATCAGGAAATGTTTAGTAGAGGTAGTGGCACACACCGAGATGGTAGGTGGCAGCTGTCTAAATATGACAGGAAATGGATGGTCCCAGGAAAGGAAGAGTCAGGTAGCGTGAAGTAAAGTGGTGGCAGAAGCATAGATCCAGATGAGGCAGGTCCCCTGGGACTCGCAAACCCTCTGGAAATGCATTGAGCTTGGAGATCAGGTTAACTGGAGTGATAGCCTCTGTGGACAGTAGACATTAGTGAACTTCCCCTTGCTGTGGAAAATTCCTGAGATGACTGAAAATGATGAAATGATAGTTTTGATTGGTATTTTTTAATTTGAAAACTATTTTTTGGTCCATATTTGCTTGGCTCTTTTGTCTTGGTGCCTAGTGAATACACAGAAGGTATTCTGTGGTAGGAATGGACAGTGGCTGGGTGTGCAAAGGGACTAGGTGTCCCCTGCCCTGCCCCCCCCCCACGCAAAATACCATTCAAAAACATGTCTGAATGCTTTGGTTTCCTTGTATGAAGCACCACTTCTTCAAAGTTCCAAGCCCTCCAAAAGCAGCAAAGGCTGGTGACCCACTATTTAATACATGAGCTATCGGAGGACATGTAAGTTACAAACTACAGAGTCAAAATTATTGTCCCAATAAAAGGAATTGTATAGAAACAGCTATAATATAAAACTCTTTAATGATTATATGAATTTTATCATATTTAATTCAGCGCATTATTCAATAATAAAAATATAATTATAAATTCTTTAGTGATATCTCCCAATTTCTAATCTAAAATTTATAAGACTATCTTAATTAGAAGCACTGGATATATTAAGAAAACATTAGGGAACTAAGGTTTTTGCAGACATTTTGAAACAGAACTTCGTGGGAAAGCTTAGGAGGGCCAGGTAGATATTTCAGGTGCTGCAGGTCCACTGGCTAGTCAAGTTCTCTTAGGATGGTCACGCCTTACTAGATTAGGAAGTAGTCTTTTTATGCGGCACTTCATACTGTTGCTCAGTATTGTTTGTTTGTCTGTTTTCTGCATAGCACTGGCTGTCCTGGGACTCACTCTACAGACCAGGCTGGCTTCAAACTCAGAGTTCTACCTGACGGGGCCCCCAAAGGCTGGGATTAAAGGCATGCACCACCATGCCCATCTGGACAGTGCCTTTGCCTGTTATGAGGATTTGCAGCTTTCTGTATCCTCTTCTTCAGTATCCCGTGGAGATTCATCATCATCTCTGAAGTTTTTGGCAAGTAGTGGGACTCAAATCGTTGCTGTCATTTTTTTTTCCTTTGCTTCCACTTAGCTTCCCTTTCCTGTTCCTTAATGTCTCTAATAAATACCGTTCTCTTGAGTTTACTCCTGAATATCTCAGGCGTTTGTTCCTCGACTACAATACAAACACCTTATTAACATTCTTCCCATGTTTACTTTGTCTTCAGTTCTCAATCAGGAAAAGTGATAGAACTACAGAATTCCAACCACACCCAATCTACCTACATAAATGGCTCTTTCCTTATGAGCAGGCTTTTGCTATATTGTGCTCTGTCCACACACCCACTTCTCTTTAGACCATCATCATGGCTTACTTGAAGTTATGTCCTGGTCAGTTTCTCTGATTCAAGTCTTATGACACCACATCAGCATTGTATTGCCAAAAAGTCACTCTAAAGCACAGGGCTATTGGTTATTCTAGGGTTTGAATGGCTCTCAAACACCTGTAATTTAAAGTAAATTAAATACAATTAGAGGTGTTCAATAAATCTGTTCCTCCAGACTGTACCCTGCCTTCTGGCTCCAGCCATATTCAAGAATTTACCTACCTACAGATACATGGCGTTTTCAGTTTTGTGCCTAAGATCAAATAGAAATGGCACTAAAATTCCTCTTTCTGGCTGATAAAAATCTATGTGATGACTTTTGTATTCCTCATAGGTAGAACACACACACATGCACACATCATACCAGTAAATTATAAATACTGCAGACAAATACAATCTTTGAGAGCAAATGTCCACAATTTTAGTCACACTGATACTGAACCTAAGGTTTCATACAAGATATGAAGGCACCCCATCACTGAGGTACATCTCACAGTTGTTTTGTTTGTTTGTTTGTTTGTTTTTTGAGACAGAGTCTCACTTAGAAGCCTAGGCAGTTTTTAAACTTGGAATCCTCCTGCTTCAGCCTCCTGAGTGGCTGGAATTAATGCATAAATAAATAATGACCCTAACAAATACGGAAATAAGATCTTCACGAATGTGATAACCTCCAGACAGAAAACCACTCTCGGCTCTTCGCCTGCTCAGTACTGCTGACAGTACAGGAGTTGTTATTCAAGCTATACCAGCCTTGAAAACCCAGGATTTAGTCTTCTTGATATGAAAATTTTCATCCCTTGATCCCTTACCACATTCCTTTCATGCAGTGTCCAAGACATTCAGAGCTTAGCCTCTATTGTAGTTAAACCTTTATGCAGATGAACTCCATGTTTTAAACATTTACTTGTTTCAAACTGGTTAGTGCTTATAACAAACTTGTTTTTTAGGTCATACTAATATCTACCTTTTATAGATACTGATTCTCTTTTTCAACATAACTCTTTATTGATTCTTTGGGAATTTCACTTCATACACCCCAATCCCACTCACCTCCCAACCCAGTCCCTCCATGTCCTTTCCTCACCCCTTCAGCATACCCCCCAAAAGAACCCCCCTCCAAAATTAATTAAAAACAAAACAAAACAAGGCAAAAAAAAAAAACAAACCCAAAAAACCTGCCTTGTTCCTCTGTCTTTCCAACACCTCCTCATTCATCCTAGTGGCATCGGGAGCCGTGGTGTGTCACATGGTATACTCTTTTGTCCAATCATCCCCACTAGCAAAATGTTCATTGCAATGAATCATTGGTCTCGTTCAAGGCCTCTGGCACATCATCACTGGACCTTCACTGAAACTCCTCTTGGATATCCTGCTGTTTCCCCAAGTGATGGGGATCCTCTGGTTAGTGTTCCGCAGGACCACTCCCTTTGAGCACTCCAGCAGGTCATAGATGGGGTAGATGTTAGGGTGAGCCAACTTAAGGCCCAGGATATGGGTCTAGGTGGTAGCTGAGCTGGTTGGTCCCGCCCTCTGGGACTGCCCCCCTCCGGAAAGGGATAGAGCCAGCCGTCTTAGGCCCATGCCGTCAGGACCAGCTCTCCCACATCCCTGGTGAGGGGTGGGGCCACCTCTCTCGAGTGCAGGTGCCAGCTCTGCTGCTTCAGTGTCCAGTGAAGGGCAAGGTCAGCTATCTCCGGGCCAGTGAGGGGGGGAGCTGGCTCAACACTAACCTCAGATTTCAACACCCATGTAGTAACACAGGGTATGGTCATCATCACCGACCTCAGCTTCGGAGAAAAATGGACCCAGACATGGGCCTAGACAGCAGCGTTGGGTCCACACAACACCATGGCTCTGTGTGTCAGCATAGGCCACCCAGATCAACATGGCTTTGGTGGAGGTATGGTCTCAGACACCAACATGACTGCAGGTTGTGGCCAGACCCTGGACATCCATGTGGCTTTTGGTGGTACCATGGGCCATAGACATCAACACAGATGCTGGCTGTGGCTATGGTAGGATCAGAGACCCAGACATGATCCTCAACAGTAGCCTGGGCTAGGATGCCACCTTGGCCCCCAGTGGCAGTGCAGGCCACTCAGATTAGCGTGGCCCCAGTGGCAGCATGGCCCTTGGGCACCAACATGGCCCCAGGTGTTGGCCCAGATTCCTGGCATTGGTATGGCTTTCAACGGTACCAGGAGCCATAGACATCACCAGAGATTCTGGCTACCATAGAGCCACGGACTCAGACATGGCCCTCAGCTGTAGTCTGGGCCCAGATGGCACCATGGCACCTTGTGGCAGTGCAGACCACTCAGATCTGTATGGCTCCAGCTGCAGCATGACCCTCAGATCCCTACCCAGCCTCAGGTGGCAGCCCAGACCCTGAGTATTTGTACGGTCTTCCCTAATATCAGGAGCAATAGATATCAACCCAGACCCTGGCTGATGTAGGGTCACAGACCAGACATGACCTTACACCTTGGCAGGGGTTCTGATGTCACCACGGCCCTGGGTGGCAGCACAGGCCATTCAGATCAACATGACTACAGCAGTGGGGCCCTGGGACACCAAGATGACCATAGGTGGCGGCCCATACCCCAGGCATTCCAAGGCCTTGGAGGCAACATGGATGAAGAACATCAACATAGACCCCAGCTGCGGTAGGAACACCGACCCAGACATGTCCCCAGGCCCAGATTCACCCAAGTGGCAAGCAGGTCGCCAATCAGCCCATTTCTCATGGCCTTCACTTCTTCAGAACTGTCTCTTACCACAGCACACACACCATTCCACTCATCTTTCTCTTCTCCTTCTCCACCGTACACTTGCTCATCGTAAAGGCATTTCTGCCTACTGCCTTGTGATACCTGTGGATGACTACAGAGAAATAGAGAGAGAGAACAAATTACCCATCTCTTGGAAGTTTAAAAAAGTCTATTTTGTGTTGAGATGAATGATATATTTATTCTGCATTCCTTCCAGCCATCTAATCACTCTGGGACTAGTCAACTGAGTGACAGTCACTGAGCATGGCCCTAAACTTCTTATTGACAAGTGTAATTTACCTGCACTTTTCTTGTTTGATTAAATAGTAGCCAGTGGGTGGTAGTTTAGACCACCATATATATGAGTACACAGGAAGGCGTGGCAGCATCATCTACTAAAGACTGAATATTAATCATATTAATGCATTATTAAATTTCTGGTTTCAGGATGCTTCGTTTGGCACTGGATTGGAGAGTGAAGCTCTTGCTCTGAGGTATGAACAGGTAGCTATTGAGGGACATAATAAAGCCATCCACTCACAGGTCACACAGTGTGGGAAGATATTTTTAAAGTAAACACTTGAAGTTAGTTTTTCTATATTGTCTTGAGCTTTGGCCCTGAATACTACAATAGTGGCCATTTGCCTAATAAATATTTTGCCATGGTCAGCCTGGAAGAACATGTTTGTAATACCCACACACAGCAGTCTGAAATAAGAGAATCACTAGCCCAGGGCCAACCTGAGCTACCTAGACAGTTGTTTTTTCACAGCAAACAAGCAATCCACAGAAAAACAATGACTGAATATTTTTGTCTATTTGATTGAGGGATGTCATTAAGAATCAACAATTTCTTTTTGAAAAAATAAAAAAGATTGTGATTAAGCAGGATGCAGGGCCCTGCTGTGGGATGGTCTGTTTGTCAAGTGTGTTGCTAATTAGTCAATAAATAAAACACTGATTGGCCATTGGCTAGGTAGGAAGTGTAGGCGGGGCAAGGAGGAGAATAAAGCTGGAAAGTGGAAAGCTGAGTCAGGGAGACACTGCCAGCCGCCACCATGACAAGCCGCATGTGAAGATGCCGGTAAGCCACGAGCCATGTGGCAAGGTATAGATTAATAGAAATGGATTAATTTAAGATATAAGAACAGTTAGCAAGAAGCCTGCCACGGCCATACAGTTTGTAACTAATATAAGTCTCTGTGTTTACTTGGTTGGGTCTGAGTGGCTGTGGGACTGGTGGGTGAGAGAGATTTATCCTGACTGTGGGCCAGGCAGGAAAACTTTAACTACAGGGCCCCATGCAGGCATTTACTGATAAGAGCTTTTCTACCATAAACTAGTTTTAGGTGGGTGATTTTTCTGATTTTATTTAGAAAATGTGTGTTTCCCACACATTATCATAGCAACCCGTTTAGCAAAATTTGTTGTAATTTCAGTTATAAATTCCAGTTTCCCCCTCTTCTGTGACTAGCATCATAAGTACTTGAGCAGAAGGTCTCCAAATCAGGTCTCGGCCTAAACGTGACTATTTTCAAGGAAGATTATTTTTTCTTTTTTAGTGATACTAGCTCACCAATGTAGAACATCTATGAAACCAAGTGAAAAGTGAATCTGAGAAATACTTTCATTTTGATAAATCCACAATGCTGAAACTTTCAAGTTTAAAATTTTCCTTAGGGCACCATAAGGAGACAAGTTTGAAAAGGATGTTATAGCATTTAGACGTTATAAATAAATTAAACAACATAGGTCATTGCATAAATGAGCGTTAACTCTTTCTATCAGGCTTGAAACTTTCATGACCTCCATCTCCCTGCCTGGTATTATGGAGTCTACACCCATTCCCAGGGCTCTTTCATTTTTTGTTTTCTGCAGAGCTACTCAGGCTGCAGGAGAGAGGTGAAGCAGAGGAGAGTTAATGTTAATGGGAGGGAGGGCGTCCTCATGCCACCTCCCATTTGCTGTCCATTTCAGAAAACGAGCTTCCCCTTCCACAAATGACAGTCGGGCATCTCCTATTATTCAAAAATAAAGCTACATCCAATTAAAGCAAGAAGGAAATGATTAATGATAGCAAAGGAGGGCAAATGTTTTGAGGTGTAAATGCATTTCTCGTTCCCGATCCAGGAAGATGACTGAAGGAGGTAAGACCACTTGCTGTCCGAGCCTTACAAGCCGAGTTTGATGTCAGGATCCTCCAGTAGAAGGAAAGAACTGATCCCTGAATGTTGTCCTCTGACTTCTTCATGACTGCTGTGGCACCACCATGCTGCCTGCCAACCACTAATAATAAAATAAAAGTATTTCTCCTTTCCTGGTAATTATAACAAGCTCAAAGCTATTTCCAATACCAACCCGCCCTGAACTGTGATGTCTCCCATGTCTCTGCTTGCGGCCTACTTAAAGTATGCTCTTGACTTGCAAAACTGCTGTGCCACATTCTCTTTCACATTAAATACTGAATTGACTTCCACAAAAAGTTTCAAATTAAGAGCCAGGTAACATCCAAATAGTCCACATTACTATGTGTCCTATGCTTAGTTAAAACATTCCAGGGCAAGAGTGTCTGTGAGCCAGTAAAGCTGTAAAAATAATGATCGTATTTATTTTAATCTCCATGTCCTTCTTGGAGGCGAGAAGGAGCTGGAACACTTTGAGTACATATTTGTTAAACGGTTGACAGGATGATTGTTGGATATTTTCTGGGGCAGCAACTAATAAATCCCATGGAAAAGAACAAAGCCGAAGCCAAAATGTGCAAAGTATAAATATTCAAAAGTTTCAGAATGTCAAGTTACTCAAACTTCTGAAGTGAGTTCTTGCCTGCTGACACTCCTGAGCATTTCCTCTCCTCTGTTCCTCGCAACTCCCAATTTCATATCATTTGCAAATTCAATTACCTGCTCTTTACTCCAGCTATGTGACCCATCTGACCTCCACTGGCTTTCTGCTCCATTTCACCCTTCTGTCCCCACAGTCTTCTCAGAACAGAGGGATAAGTTGTGTAAACCTTATTCAGGTCTCCTAAATCCTGGCGATTTTCTCTGCTGTGCTCAGAGAAGAAGTATTATGAGAGTTAATAGACATACAATTTAAAACTTGAGTAAAATGTCTCCAGAATGATTGTTCCCACTCATTATTATTTAATCTATGCAGAAATTCAGAAAATGTATGCATAATTAATGATTTTATTTGCAGCATTTCTATATGCATTTACTGCATATTATTATTGTTTACCAATGCCATGAGGGAACTTGATGTTATATGCTTACGGCATCACATTCATATCATGCATCTCAGCAAAAATCAGTTTGTCTTGGAGGCTAATCTACATGTGTGGTTATAGGAACAAATATTATTATTAAATAAAGGATATTTGTATATTGGTGTTGACCTTTCAATTAAATGAAAATGTCCAGAGTCAGCCATCTATCAATGGATATTTACACAGCAAATAATTATAGGGTAAAGACATCATTTCAGGTATAAAATCAGAGGGCAAGTGAGAGAAACTTCACAAACAGAGCCACCAAGTAATCTGTGAGGACATGTAATTGCTATATTTTTAACTGCCATTTACCAAGAAAAACTAAATTCTTTCAGTAAGGTTTTGAAGTGACTTATAATTAAAGGCATTAGTATGATTTTTAATTTCTTATTGATTAGAGTTATGGAATCTCTAATAATATTTACATTCTTACTAAGCACATAAAATACCTTCAGAGTGTCTCAGTATAAAAAATCATTGCATAGTACCTACTCAGCTCCATTGTTGGAAAGGGAAATATTTCCAAGTTGTCCAGGATATCACTTCAACTCATACTGGTTTTGGCTCCAGAGACAATATTGCTTACCTTCCAATGCCCTAAAAATAGTATTTATTATATATTATATAGTTCAAAAATGAATTAGTGGACTTATAGAGAATTGTCACAATATAACTAAGAATTTGGTTATTTGATGCATAGATTTTTAAAAAGAGCAAAACTTCAAATAAAAGTGTTTGAGTCTTGGCTCCCGACACTGGGACAAATCTCAAAAGAGAATGGCTTCTTCTTGTTCTCCTCATCTCGAGACTCACCAAAACAGTTACAGATCGCTGTTCAGTCTTCCCATTCTCTAGTTTCTCAACCTCAAGGTGCAATTCATGACTGATTGCTATGGGTGTGATGATTAAAAATAACATTCAAGCAGTGCATTTGCCGAAGTCATTTGCTCAAGTTACCTCTCAGTTATGTATGTAATAATGGATGGTTGTTATACCATCCCACTGTTAACTCAATTCCCATGGGGTTCGAATTCAGACTGAGTCTATCTATAATCCTGAAAGTTTATGAATCTCAAGGAAGACAAATTCTCCAGAGAACTCACTCTATCAACAGGAGGTTTTGTATTTGTTTGGCTGAGATGTTATTGAAATTGGATGAAGAATGTTAACAAACCTGGGCATCAAATTAAGACACTTTCAACTGTGAGTCAAGTGAGCTAGTAAGCTGGGAGACAGAGAAGATGTGAATAGTACAAGTAGAAATTAAAAACCCTTCAGTTTGACTCATATCTACTGAAGCTATCATTAAGTGATGACTAGATGTGTGTGTGTGTGTGTGTGTGTGTGTGTGTGTATGTGCATGCACATGTATGTTATTTAAATAATGAAGCATTCAGCTATTTGAGGAGGTAGAATTTTTAGTTAATAATTAGACCAAATGTAGATGGTATTAGTAAATATACAAGCACAGACAATGAGAATCTGTTACAAAATCCCCTGTTGTCAAGATTCCTAAGTCCACTGGCACTCCCAAGGGTTAAGACAAAATAATATTGAACATCAAAATGATAATTAAAAACAAATATTTTCCTATCATTCGAAGTTAATAACATTGAACATGTTCTGTATATCAGGAAAATTCAAAGTGCTCCACATCTTTTCTCACATTACCCCCTTATGTGAAACTGGGAAGCTAAAACCTAGAGCTACAAGCCTCAGGTGTGGACACTCTGACACTGATGAGAGATGACCACCAAGGGGATGTCAGCTTCACCAGGATTGCGGGCTTTGGTTACAGCTCTTCTTCCTCTTTCATTATTTTCCCTCATGACAATAACCTGCAGAAAGTAAAGGTGTGTATGAATTTGCTTTCACATTCTAAAGAAAGGTGGAAAGAAAGCACGCATTTTGTTATTAAAATACATACACAAAACACTGTGAAATATAAGTGATTCCCATTGTTTTTTCTTCTTTGCTTAAACGCTTCTCATAAAATTGGTATTTCTTGGCAATAGAAATAATTTTTTCCTTTATGTCAGAGTCATCATGAAGTTCCCATTTCTGTTTGCAAGTTCTGTTTCCAACTTTCCACTCCAGTATTAATCCCCACAGCAAGAAAAAGGAAAAAAAAGGAACACAATTTGCATATTGTGCTTATGTAGTGGAGTAGCTGTCTAAGAAGCTTCAAGGGGTTAGAAATCATGAAAATGCACACACACACACACACACACACACACACACACACACATTGTCACAGAATACTAATCCAACATATTTGTACCCTACTTTTATGTATTTCTCTGCTTTCAATTAAGATGCCTTATTAAATAGCATTCAAATATCTGAAAGCAAAGACAGAGCCTGACAGAATTTCAACAGGTTCTGTGCATTCATACTGCATGTCACCTCTTAATTAGCAACCAAAATGCACTGAACAGATTGTACAGTTTACCATCCTCGCTGAGCTCTTGCACTTGCTGTTTGTGCGTACACAGCATATTTAAAGAGACCCCCATCCAGCGGAATTTTCAGGCTAGCTTCATCCCTGCAACAGAACCGCCGTCAACTAAATGCCACTTCATGGATGCCTTAGCCTGCAGCAGCAGCTGGCATTACCAAGCAGTTGAAAGGACATTTTAATCTCCTGTTTAATGCATTTTTCTCCACCTGGGATAAGAAGCCAAAATTGCTGTTAGCAAAAAATGCCTTAGTCATTAAGTGAAAGTGCCTCTTTTAAAAGTGTTCCATTACTCCCCTACTGGGAAATTTCAGACTTTATTAGCATTTTTTGAATTTGTATTAGTTGTACCTGAGTGGTGAAATGCAACGGATGAACACTTAGCTATTTTCCATGGTTTTGCTGTTGGACTTTTCTTGTACTCAGGAGCAGGAAGAAAAAAGGAAGAGGAAGGAAATGGGTCAATATATTTCATTCCAACTTGTCTCTCTTGTCTTCAAGTCAATAGTCAAATAAATCCTCTAATTTTCTATTATTCTATACCTGCTTGCAAAAAAAAAAAAAAAAAAAAAAAAATAGATCCAAGGATTGATGGACTGTCTTTTACCTAAAGGCAACGGAGAAGATATAAAAAGTTCCTGAAATGCAAGTCCTGTGTGTTTAAATCTCACACACGCTGAGCTGGTGCTCTGCCCTGGTGGCCAGCCTGCAGGAGAGAGGAGCTGTGCTACCTATGCATACGCTGCTAGTGGGTAGGCTGCTGTGGTATTTCGGAAGCAGAGACCTAACACCAAAACATTTAGAGCATTTGAACAGAGATTTGAATCAAACGTAATCTACGCAGGAATTTGTTCGCATTTGTGTTTTGTGTCTACCAAATACTCAGCTAAACTTTCGAAGTCTTAGGAAATAACAGGTAATCCTGATAGAGCTGCTCTTTGTTCTGTTTAGTTTCTGTAAGGACTGAACTTGCTAGTCATAGGTTAGAATAGCTGAGTATATAAGTGTAGTTTAGTCACTGTTTTTCTATATTGGAAATATATTTAAATTCTCTACTAAAATACTTGACTGCGAGCAAAGACTCAAAAGAAAAAAACAGAAACTCAGCATGCATTTGAAAATACCTTAGCCAATATTTTTTTCCTTGCTTTAAAATCATCTCGAACAACTCATCTTACATAACTGCCCCAGAGACCTTTCTTCCTGCAAATTTGGTTTCCAATATTTCCTAATTTGGTAACCGAGCAAGCAAACTCCCTTTGATATGCAGAAAAGTTGACTTCTTTAAGGTGTGAATGAAAGTGAACTCCATTGCCAAATGTTAGAGGCAGCAGAGATAAGAAACAGACACTGGATTTAATGAGGATTAAAGCTAACAGTGAGATACAGTTTCCAAGTACATGGAGGCCTGTATTATAGAACACACAAGAGATATATCGGTAAGAGAAATGACTGAGTATTTTCTAAAAATTTCACTGTGTTATTTAAATACAAAAAAATCTTAACTGAAACTACAGAAAGTCGGGAAATAATAACGGCTTGACATAATTATTCTACACCAATAAATTGTATCCTTTTTATAACTCTGTCTGCTTCTATGACTGAGCAAGAAGCTCATATGTGACAGGTCAATTCAAATGGCCAGTTTCACTTAGTTATTAGAGTTTGCAAGGAGGAAGGGAGAGAGGAAGGAGGGAGGGGAAGAGGAGAGGGAGAGAAAGAAAATGCAATGCGAATCAATTCTTCTGAGGTGTCAATCTCCCCAGAACAGTTCTCCAAGTGAGTCATCAGCAACCCGACTACATCTGTTATGCAATATGGATTCATTGTGCATTATTCAAAATTGTAATAGAGATTTTTAGAGTATCCAATTATAACTTCTCTCTTATAATTTAATTGAAAAGTTTCCATAGTTAGAAGACCACAAACACATTGTGGCCTTTGAAGTGGAAGTCAATGGAATACTTTTCCTAGCATCAAAATGAACTCTCAAATTCTACTTCCAACCACATGGGTGTTTCTGAAATTTTAACTCAAGAATTCCTCCACAGAATTGGACCATTTTCAGAACTCATCATGTTTTTAAAATGTCCTTTGTCAATTATTCAATATTAGTAATGTGACAAAACATTATTTCAAGAAAAAATGAATATTTATATTGTCAATATAGGGAATATTGTATTATAAAAGATTCAATTTCATATTCTGATAAGGTGCAGGGAATATAAAGATTTCTACAGCACACAACTTTAAAAGATTAATAGTACTTATATTCTTTATTGATATTAAGAAATCTTTATTTTAAACTAATTTATGAAAACTAGCATGTCACATTTGACTTGAGACTTAAAATCTGTCAGCACATAGACTGAAATACAACTTTTCAAAAAGAGTAGACAAAATTTTAGTGAAACTAATATTTTGAATTTTCATTAAAAACTTGACACTTTATAAACCAGTGTCCACAAATGCCATGCCATGGATATTGAGAATCTTTGTTTTAATAGATAAGACACAAATCAGATATTTGTACCACATTTTTCTTCTGACATCAGCTTTTTCAGTACTAGAAATAATTATTGATATGTAAATTCATTCTGTGATCAGACGATAGTGACTAAAGACCATGACAGTTTTTAGCATTATAATGTATGAATTTGTCATTAGTATATCATGCTTGTTACATGTGGTAGTTTGAAGAAGAATGGTCCCAGAGGTATATATATTTGAATCCTTGGTCCACAGTTGGTGGAACTGTTTGGCAGGATCAAGAGGTATGGCCATTTTTGGAGGAGGTGCATCACAATAGGTGAGTTTGGAGAGTTCCAATTCCATGCCACGTCCAGTTATCTCCCTCAGCCTCAGGCTTCTGGACTGAGCTGCTGTCCCTCAGCCTCTGATCCAGTGTGCATCTGCCATGCTGTCTGCCATGATGGACATGGGCTCTGATGTTCTAGAACAACAAGCCCTAAATAAAATGCTTTATTTGATAAGCGGCCTTGGTCATGGTGTTTTGTCACAGTAGTGGAAAAGTAACTACGACACGGTGTTTCCAGCCTTTTATCTGTGTGGCATTGTATATTAAAGGGACAAGGGAAATACCATATGACTAAGAACATCATTTGGAATTATACAGTGGTCAATCATCCATTTGACATGTTTTTCATTGCTAAATATATTAAATGACTGAATCATAGAAATCGCATACCACTGTTTTTACTTCCAAGGAGTGGTTCAGGCCACATCATTTTGAAAGTAGAAATATTAAGTAATACTTACCATTTTAAAGTTTTAAGTGGTGGCCAGGGACACGGCTCTGCAGATATATTGATGCTAAGGCTGGTTACCTGAGTTTAATCCAGAGAGAACACACACACACACAAACATAAATAACACAATACATTTTAAAAATAATGTATACACTTCAAGTGCAATCAAGCATTTGCTATACCATTAAACATACAATGCCACACATGAATGTTTTGAAGAGGGTTAATGTTTTGGAGAGGGTGAATGTTTTGGAGAGGGATAAACATTCAAATTCAAGTAAACATACAATTAAATTTAGGGTCATGAAGACATAGCAGATGAAGTCTTAAGTTTCAGGATTTTGATCCTGCTTCGACACCCTGAGACTGTGTTAATAAAGTTAAACTTGAATCACAGGGCAGAACCAGTGACTAGCTGACAAGAACTAACCATAGAGAGATATGGAGGACCCAGGAATGTGGATAGAGAGATGCACAGGAAGAAGAAGAGAGTGAATTTGAGATTCATGGTCTTTGTGGTCTAGGAAGTGTGGAAGGAAGTTCAGTTGGTGGCTTCTCCCCTGCTTCTTTGATTTACATTGTTTTTACCCCAATATATGACTCCTGAGTCTTTATTGGTAAACAGAACAACAAGAATTAGTTAAAACCTACATATTGCCACCACAAAAGAAAGGGGCTGAGGGATGGAAGCTCTCCAGGCTATAGCCTGAGGGACCAGCGGGGTGTTTACTGTAGGCCATGGGGCCACAGGCAGTTAAAATATCATTAAATTTGTGTGCAGTTGCCAAGCAAAAAGAAAACCAATGTTCTTATGTCAGTCAGTTTTGGGTAAAACATTTTGGTGTTTGACAAACCCTATTTTAAAGAAAATCATAAGTGATAGATCTAAAATTCTTATAAAATATTGAAAATCTTTGTGTTTTCTTCCTTTCAAGCGTTATTTGTTGGGTTGTGTATATATGCTGGGAAATGTGTATTCTATGGTATATTTCTTACAAATCACAGAAAATAATGATCTTTATATTTGAGAAAGAGAAAACTATGGTATCAGATAGACAGGGTAGACTCTGAAGAGTAAGAATTTATGCTTCTTTTCTTCTTGTCACAGGCAAGCTTGTGTGATGTGCATGCTTCTACAAATGTTTGCATTGCTTGAGACGTGTATGTGGGTGTGTGGATGTCCAGGGCCAGCACTACTCAGGAATCTCCCTCACTTCCTCATACCTTAGACTTTTAAGGCAGATTCTCCTCAGTCAAACCTAAAACTTGCTGATGTGGCTTGTTCTCTTAACCAGCTTGATTATGGCATCTCTACTTTCTGCCTCCGAGGACTGGATTAGAGTCAGGCTACCATACCTACCTAACATGAAGGTTGTTTGTGGGATCCTAACTATGACCCTCTCCTTGCTCAACAAGTAATTTAACCACTGAACCATACCTCCAAGCCAGGTTGTTGAGTGTGAACTACTTTAGATTTTATGGGGTTTTTTTTCCATCTTAAAATAATATTGGCTCTTGTCATTAGAAATTTCAATTAATCTTCTCCTCACTCTTCTCTTCCTCAACATTAAGACCTGAATTTTAAAGTCAACTATCAAAGGTAGATATGAGAGGCCACTCAGAAATTTTTTTTCTACAACCTAATATATTTCCTAGAGTGACATTGCTGTCTAAATGGGAGGACCTGATTTAGTCTTTGAAACATTTCACCCCAAACATGGTGTATTAGTTACTGTTCTGTTTCTGAGATAAAATAGCATAAACAAAAACCTAAAGAAGAATTTGTTCGGGCTTCCAATTCCAGAGGGTTAAAGACGTCATGGCGGAAAGCCTGGCATAGTGATAGGAAGAGAACCTTCCGATCGTATTTCATCTGCTCACATGACACAGAGAGATCAAGCAGGAAGTGGGTCTTGGCTACATACTCTCAAACTCTGACTCCAGTAACTTGCTTCATTCAGAAAGACTCTGCCTCCTAAAGATTCCATAACTTCCTCAAGTAGTTCTACCCACCTGGGCTGGAGGCCAAGTGTGCAAATATGTGAGCTTATGGGGCCAGTTCTCATTCAAATGATTCTGCAGTTCATGGGATGCTCTAAGTCATTATTGAGGGCAAAATAGAAAAGTTATCTGAAATACCTCAAAGAACATTAGTGAAACAGCCAAACAATCTCCACTGGAACTTAGGACCTTGAATGTGAACCCCCCAAAAATAAAATGTTCTGATGGTAAAAAAAAGGGAAGTATCACAAAATTCAGAACAGGTGTGAGGAGTCTCACTAGATGCCCTATGCATGACAAACTCACTGGGTATAAGTTGTTCTACCAAAGATTCTATAAAATTCATTCATTTAGTTTCTGATGATAACTTCACTGTTAGGGTACTTGTCTAGCATACACAGGGGTCTGGGTGCAATCTCAAGCACTACATAAAACCAGGTGTCACACTATTAAGGAAATTTGAACAAACATTATTTATTCAAAATAGGGAATGAATGACAAACGAAGTTGGATAGTACTAGACTCGAACTTGGTTAGCCAATGTGCTTTGCTGAGATTATATACAGCAAAACACGTGAGAAGTTACCTACAGGAGCAGAAATGACTCAAAAATAGCTTAGTCGCCAAAAGCCCACCCCAGCATGGTTAACAGCTCAGGCAAACTGGATTCCCAGAGCACAATGAGAAAACTACAAGAAGCTCAACAGGTTGAAGACTGTCCTTTCTAGGTTGTTCAGTTGATCTGGGTTTCTTCCAGGCCGTTTGGCTGGTCCTGTGTTCTTCCCCAAAGCTCAGATTTATTACAGAGTATCTCTTAAAAGGACAGTTCCTACTGATAACATATGTTTGTGGACAGTGGGACCTAGCAAATCTGGTCAGTTTCAGGGACTTCCTGAAACCTTTGAATTGTTTACTTTCTGAATTTAAGGAATTTCCCTGTAGGATGGAAAGTTTTGCCTCCTCTTAGAACATCCCTATTTCTTTTTTTTTTTTTTTTTTTTTTTTTTTGGTTTTTCGAGACAGGGTTTCTCTGTGTAGCTTTGTGCCTTTCCTGGATCTCGCTTTGTAGACCAGGCTGGCCTTGAACTCACAAAGATCCGCCTGGCTCTGCCTCCCGAGTGCTGGAATTAAAGGCGTGTGCCACCACTGCCCGGCGAGAACATCCCTATTTCTTAAGGAGCTTTCTTCTAAAACTGAGCAGTTCTCTCATGGAGAAAATGCTGTACAACAGAAGCATGTGTCTATAATCCCAATGCTCAGGAAGTAGACACAAGAGAATCAGAAATTCTAGGGTATCCTCAGCTCCATAGTGAGTTTAAGTTTAAGGACAGTCTGGGGAAAGTATCTCACTTTTTTCTCTTGTAAAGCTGTGACTTATAATAACCAAGAGATTATTGCTCTTGTTTCATAGATAAAGATCTCAACAAATAAGCACATTGTCTAAAGAAACAGCAAGTAAATACACATTTCTTCAACCCTACAGAATCTGGGTCTAAATGCTTGCCTGCCCAACATCTTCATTATAATTTTCTACTACTTGAGATTTAGTAAAATAGCTGCCACACTTCCCAAAGATAGAACATTGGGAATATTTATTTCTATTGACAAATAATGATGATTTTCTAAATAATTCTATGAGGAAACACCCAGAGAAATGTCTATATTTGATATCAAATATCTTGGTGTCAGGAATAACTTATATCAGTGTTACTAATAGACTTCCTTTTTGATTTTATTTTCAATCCCTTGGAAAATATGTTTTATAATTTACTGATTATTGTAATTTAAGATCTTAAATAGTCGGGGCGGTGGTGGTACACACCTTTAATCCCAGCACTCAGGAGGCAGAGCCAGGTGGATCTCTGAGTTCAAGGCCAGCCTGGTCTACAGAGCGAGATCCAGGACAGGCACCAAAACTACACAGAGAAACCCTGTCTCGAAAAACTAAAAAAAAAAAAAAAAAAAAAAAATCTTAAATTTAAGATAAAAGATGTAGTTAAAATGCCAATTCAATCTAATCAGTTTTATTAAATAAAAATAATTCTATAGCCTTTGGAGAAAAATTGTGGTTGAGAAATTCCACATATTATTAAAGAAAATAAATTAAAAGTCAAGATAAAAAAAAATCTAGTAAAAATGGCCAAGGAAAATTATATAGTTAGCAAGAACATTTTAACACTAGAAATAATGGTAAATGTCAATGTAAAAAGAGTCCAATAATTTTAAGAGTCTTATAAGACTCTGTATTCTTCTTATCCCTACTCCGAGAACATTGCTAAATTAGATGCCAGGCTCTTTCTTCTTGCTTTCTCTATTCCTTTACCAAAGCACCTTTTTAAAAATTCATTATAAATATTACTTCCAAGGTAATAGCACAATAATAGTCCGACTCACTAAAGATGGCTTTGTGTTTTATGAAACTCCCTTCAGTGCTTCAGTCACATAATTAAAAGGGGTGGGAAGCAGCCCAGCTAAACGAGGAGTTCAAAACAATACCCAGCAAGGTACGTGCAGAACCTATTACCGTCTCCTAAAACGACAGAATATTGTGCAGGTAGAGCAGAAAGAGCCAAGTCCTGGCTGTCCTGCCTCTTGACAGAGGAAATAAATCACCCTACACACCGGAGGATACCTTTCCAGACTGCACGCTGGGAACTTCATTACACAAGCTGTGCCACATATTACTATGCATATCGCTGCCGATTGGACATAGAAACACATCCACAACCCAATTCTGGTATTGTCTTATTGGGGAGATGGCCATTTTTTTTTTTCCATAGACAAATCCAAGCTTGAAAAGGACAAAGAAAATTGTCTTGTATGCCCAAAAGTCCTTAACCATTAGCAAAACAGGCTCTTTATTTGTTATTTATCTCACTTGCCTTAACTCTTTCTCTTGACGTAGAAAGTATAGTTATCACACGATCTCATTTGATTCAACATAGGCATAAGCCTTCTTGCTACTGGTCTCCACTTCATTGGAAGAGGGTATTTTCCCATAGAAGAATTTTCAGTCCCTTCTTCCTTATAATTGGTAATCTTTTAGCTCATTCATAAAAGACAAATTTTATTTACTTGGTTTTGGTGATATTCTATGAATATCTAATTTGGTTTGATCTAATTTGGACCTAGTGTTCTAATGAAAGAAAAATGGCAAAGTAACACTTAGAATCTTCGGGCTGGAAGCCTAGTGTCAGTTTTGAAGGGAGCAACATAAAATTAATGAACCAAAGGAGATCAAATTAATGAACATAACTATTAGCAAGCTTCCTGTTGTTTGAGAACACTAATGTAGTTTTACATGTAGAGCCTTCATATTTTAGTCTTTTCTAGGGGAATATCATGTGGTAAAATGTTTTTGGAACTCTTGTTTTGATTAAAGAATACTGTCCATTAAAAAGCTCAAGTAATCTCCTTGTGACACTCCAAAGAAATACAAAATTGGGAAAGCAGGTACTTCTTTGAATGCCAAGTGAAATAACATTTATGAAGAAAATAAAACACCTGTAGCTTCTATGATCAAAGCTGCCAGTACTCAGACACAAAGGTCCCCTTTCACACCATTTGATGGTTTGTAAACATTGCTTGTGGGAAAATAGTTTATATTCGGTGTACTGCTGCTTTTTGACTAGCTTGATTTGTCATTATTTTAAATAAAAACATTTTCACATTAATTGTGTGTGTGTGTGTGTGTGTGTGTGTGTGGTGTGTGTGTGTGTGTGTGTGTGTGTGTGTGTGTGTGTGTGTGTGGTGGAGAGACACACGTTTCACGGCTGACCATTCTGCAGGAATTATCTCTGACCTTCTACCACCATGTGTTCTGAGCATTAGACCCAGGTCTTTGAACTTGGCAACTACAGCCTTTACCCACTGGCACATAAAATGCCGTTTTGATGTAGGTTTTTGAATTTTTAGAGGGGGGTTCCCGTTTCAAACATACTGCAACTTTGATTCCTGTCATGGGACCCCTCGTCTAATAAATGCTCCCAAATCTGTGAAAACGCAACCCCAAGTGATATCATCAGAGTGGTAGCTGCCACTCGATGCATGTATGCAGTCAAAGTTTTCAAATTTTGAGTATAAAAGTGGATTGGTACTTTACTAAATATGAGCATTATATAGATTCTGTTGATTGGCAGTTGAAGTCTGAGTTTATTGATTTTGGCTTTCACTTTGATTTTGTGAGTGTGTATGCATTCTTAATTCCCAGAAACCATGGAGAAAAAAAAAACCCACAATTTAATACAAACTTTTCCCTCAAAATATTATGGTTTTCTCAAAAATATTAGGGTTTCTTGTGTCTCATTCTGTGATGTTAAAATGTTAGGAAGAAAGCAGCTTCCAACAAATTCAGTAATAGAGAAAAATGGAGGAGTAGACATTGAACATTTAAAAATTTGCCCATCATTAATAAATTCCAAGTACTTTGTCCTATACTTTGAAAAATCAGTATTACTTTTTTGTTTTATAGATAAACAAATTCTAGTATATAAATTAGTGTTATGAATCACAGTTTCATAACCTCAATATGTGTTAAACGCTTAAAATATTACCTAATATTTGAACAGGTTGTGGTGCATGCCCGTAATTCCCGAACTTAGGAGGTAGAGGCAGGAAGATCAGTTCTGGTTGTTCTTAGGTAGATGGTCAATACTCATGGCATGTAAGAAACCTTGTGAATAAACAGTATTTAGGTAAAACACCTAAACTCAAGTTCAAATTCTTTTTCCATAGTTGGCCTGCCCTACTTGGCTGTATCTGCTTATATTCACCAGTGTCTTGTTATAACTAACTGAACTAGTTGGCCAGGCATGCCAACTTACGCTTGAAAATAGAATATATAACCTGTTTATTCAGAGCTTTCTTGTATTACTAAAATATAGATTTAAATTTATTTTAGGGAACATGATAATATTATTCTTTGTCCATTGTCATCTGGCAATTAGTTAATTTCATCTATCTGGGTTTTCAGAGGCAGCTAGCACAATTCTTAAAGGTATGCAGATGTTACCAGTAGTGCTAGAGAAGCCATAAAAACAGTGCACTTTTCAGAAGACCTCCAAAATGTCAGTTGCTCCTAGACTCTTCTCTACATGGCTCCATCTTCATAGTTGGGACAAATTACATTACTTAAATTTTTAGGTTATAATAACAGAAGATCCTGACTGGGAAACTTAAATAAGATAAATGTGTTTGTTTGTCATATAGGGCCAGAAGTCCAAGATGGTTACCAGCATGACAAGGTATCTGTAAGCATCATTGTCCTGGTTTTCAGATGGCCATCTCTTAGGCAGCCTCATGTACTGGAGAAAGAGTACTCTCTTTTGTTTTTCTTATGCGGGTACTGATGCCAGCATGTCATCCCATATCTATGAACACACCTATGTCTAAGCACCTTCTGAAGACACTTTCTCTAAATATGATCACAGAGGCAGTCATTGGAAGTTAACCTATGAAGACTATGGGAGGTACAGCTCTTAGCTGTAACAACATTCTGTTTGGAATTAAATTCATGTCTATTGATTCTTCATAAGAGAAATTAAGATATATTCAGTTTTTCTCAGTGGAAACTCTAGAGAATATCTTAGGTGTTTTCAAATTAATTACTAACTCAAGAACCTAAAGCATGCAAAAGAAACTAAATTAAAAAATGTATCATAAATTTTGTCCTTGATGACCAGTCCTGAAATTGCCTAGTGAAAATTCTACTGGTAGAAACTACTGAATCATATTCACTGGCTATGAAAATAAGCATAGTGTACACACATGCAGTAACCCTGTTCTGAGGATTATAGAATAGGAAAGCCACTGATAGCTACCATTAGCAGTTGTAAGACAACATTTGGCTCTCACCAGACCTTTTTAAAGCTATTCCTGACAAATATTCCTCCCATCTATACTGTTATTTATTCAATAGTGTTGACTGAAAAGATAAATTCAATAATAACCAGTGAACTAAAGTGTTGTTTCCAGGGAACTGCCTTCTGAAAGTTCTGACTAGGTAGACTTATTTTAGCAAATAAATATCATTAAGGAGGCAATAATGCCAATACCTAGCTGTGAATTCTTTCTTTATGGAAACATCAGGTTTTTTTCCCAAGTATATTACTTGGTAAATCATTCAATATTTTTCAAGGCTCCTTTTATTCCAATTTTGACCTAGGTGATCAAAAATGCCTTAGTATAGATGATTTACCCTTTGTACTTTAGAAAAGAATCTTGGAAAGAATCATAGTTCACCTGTGTTGCCCTGTTTAATACAAGGACCGATAAGCAACCCTTAGGTAGTTTAGATTTTCACAAAACAACTAAAGCAAAGCAATAAAGTGTCTCTTCTGATTTGGGACCCAAGGAAGAGTTAATGAAATATGTGCTATTTTGATATAACACTCAAGTGATTAACAAGTGTTATTAGTTACCAATCATCAAATGGAATCTAAGCAGAGGCCATCATAGAACAAAACTGAAAATCAGGAAGGTATCAGTATCTTCAGGAAATCCTGAGCACTTCTGATAACATATCACATCAATAGGGTACTATCTAAGAGTTGAATGAGAATAACCTGGAGAGGCTGTTACAGAATAGAGGAAACAGTGAACCAAGACCAATATTTGGCACTGGGGACAGATACATAATATGAAGCCAGTAGATGAATCTGGCATTTACACAAGATATTTGGGGATGAGAGAGACTGAAGGTCGAGAACTTACTGCTATGATTCAGAAAAGATGCAGCAGGGACCTGTTTAGTGTGGTGCCCACTGTAGCAACACTAATAATACCTAAAAGAAAACAGTAGTCACACGTGCAGATCTTCCACAACAGAACAGTCTTTGCATGCTCTCCTGCAGTAACATTTATAGCAACTCTTTGAAAAAATGTATGTGATATCTTCATCCTCATTTTACAAACAAGGAACTAACTGAAGATTATATGGCAGAATAAAGGTTTATACACATCACTTGCTTCTTCTAATTCTTAGCTTTTAGATATCATCCTATACTACCCTATACAGAAAGACACAGAAATAGCGCCCGTAGACAACCATAGTTCACAGGAAGGTGACGAATGGCTTGCTGGGTATAAGAACTATGGGTGGAATCTAGGACTGTACTCAGCATGTGGGCATAAGCATGGTAACTGGTAGTTTTTGTTTGTTTGTTGGTTGGTTGGTTGGTTTTATTTGGTTGTTTTCTTTTGTTTTAATGGGACAGTTTGGGAAAGGAGTAGTTCAGGGAACATCCCGGAAGTGGCATAAAAAGGACAGAGATAGCAGAACACGGGATATTATGGGGAAAACAAGGAGGGAGCTACAATGTGGAGGGTCATTACAAAAGGAAAGGGAGGAATATTGTGGTGGTTTGAAAGAAACTGGCCCCCAAAGGGAGTGGCACTATTAAGAGGTGTGGCCTTATTGGAGTAGGTGTAGCTTTGTTGGGAGAAGTGTGTCACTGTGGGGGTGGGCTTAGAGGTCTCCCATGCTCAAGCTACACCCAGTGAGAGAGACCACTTCCTACTGCCTGTGAGTCAGGAAGTAAGAATTCTCAGCTCCTTCTCTAGCACCTTGTCTGCCTGCATGCTGCCTTGCTTCCCACCATGACGATAATGGACTAAACCTCTAAATTGTAAGCAAGCCACCGTGATTAAATGTTTTCCTTTATAAGAGCTGCCATGGTCATGTGTCTCTTCACATGGCAATAAAAAACCTAACTAAGACAGATATGTGATACCAAGGATTTTGACAAATTCTCAAGTAATCAAATTATTTTACATTTACCTATAATTATACACAATATATAAGCACATTATATATATATATATATAATGTACATATATATTATACAATGTACATATTAAATGATTAAATGAAGTTATGCCACTTAAGCTAACAACACTCTCAACAAGATTCATAAAAAAATAGTCACAGGCTTGAGAAAGTTGCGCTTGAGTTATTGGTAATATCTAATATTTATCTTTTTGATCACAGGTAAGTGTGGATCTCACCCCACATCAAAAAGTTTCTCTTCACAGCATATTACAGAAATATTACAGCAAGTTACAGATCATTAAAGAAAAACACATCTGGACACAGTGCAGGGATCAATAGATTGTGGGGAGTCTAGACCTGAAAGATACATCTACAGCATAACCCCTGAGGCTAAGGCTCAGAGAATATTACAGAAGAATGGGTGGAAGTAGTGTAAGAACCAGAGGATCAAGAAGTCTGCTGTGAGATTGTGTCTCCTAGAAATGACAGGGAAACTACATTCCTGATAGTTTAACGATATGGCTGCTTAAACAAGACCTGAAAGATGAAGAAATCTACAGACTTGATAACTTGGAAGGACAAATTTCATTGGGATATACCCTGAGACAAAGAACTATAGACAGCTAATGACTGCTGAGAAAGAGAATTAGCTTCTCCCACTGATGAGCCCCCAACTGGCTATCCAAAAGAAAGTGGTCAGCCTGGAGGTCACATACACACAAGCCACACTAACGGGACTACGCAGAGTCTATGTGTATATTTATGCATATGTATGTAATAATAATAGTAATAATAATAATAATAATGAAGCAATCGATTTAAGAGGGAGGGAGGTGGGGGACAAAAGAGAGATGGGAAGGAGGAGGCATGGGAGGGGGTGGAAGGAAGAAAGGACAGGTGGTAAGTGATGTATTTATATTTTACTTTAATTAAAAATAAAATACATAAGTTAAAAGTAAAATTTATTGAAAATTCTGTTTAATTGGAAGTAAATCGAGGTAGCAGCTGTACTTCATATGACAGCTATCCAGATAGGCTTTTGATAATAGATTCAAAGGTTGCCCCATATTTTAATGCTGTATATATCAACTATCTATCTAGGTAGAAAATTTAGTTTCTCTCCTTTGCTATGAGAAGAAACATTTTTCTATTTTATCCTGCTTAAAGAGGAATAGTAGGTTTTGTTTCTTTATTTCATTCTCACTGATATTTGTAGCATTCTTTAAAATAGCAATTATGTTCTAGCCCTTTGCTTGCTCTAATTAATGTCTACTTCAGAGGAAGAATGCCTTAAGCTTTACTCATGGGTAAGGAGCAAATGAGTTACAAGCTAGCGATGATGGATCAGCCAGGGGACTAATCATTACGTGTATCTCGGTTATGTATAAGATAAATTTGTCTTCATATTATTTAATGAAGATCATGTTTGTTCCTTTGTCTCTTTTTCCATTCAAGCTGCTAAGTTCCTTCAGATGCCATCTGAAAACTAGCTGAGAATACAAATGAAAGGCAGATATAAGAGCTGAGTTCAGCTTCAGGCTACTTTGGGGTTAACAAAATCTGACATTTCCAGTGTGTCAGACAATGTTTTAGATGATTTGCATATATTAATACCTCCATTTATTTTATATTTTAAGCAAATACTGTTATTGCTTGCTACTTTCACCCAATGGAAAAGGCAAAGCAGTGTGATAGTTGAATGAATCAGTGGTAGAGCCAAGTTTAAATTGAGTTACCATGAGCACCGAGTTCACAGCATCATATTGCCTCTCAGGCCTAATTCCACTGAATACCAGCAACACATTTAATAAATATGAGGTTAGTTTACACAAACCAATAAAATTCAATATAAAATATAAAAGTTTATTCTTATTAGTTTTTTAGTTAATTAAGTTTCAAATAACATATTTTGACCATGTTCACCTCCCTTCTCCCAACTCTTTCCTAATTTACCTCCCTTCCCCAAGAAATTGCTATAGAAGGAACAGTAAATGTTCTTCTGAATTGTTTAACTTAACACAATCCACTAGAATTTTTAGTACACTATCAAAACTTTTGAGATTTTGATAACTGAGTATATGACGATTGTTAATAGGATTTAGCACATAAAATTTCAGAATTGTAATACTTTACAATTTCTATACTACAGATTTAGTAATTTAATTAGCATCAAATATTTTCCATAAAGAAGAATTTTTAAGTAATTTTTCTAAATTTTTTGATGTGGAAATTTAGAAAGTTTGACTGTCACTTGCTATGATTAAATCAAACATTTTGTGGTATGGTCAGCACATACACTTTTTTTACAGCTTTGGAAAATCATGATTTCTGACAATCCAATTGTTTACATTCTTCCTAGGTCTTTTTGCTTTGTGACAGCTTGACCAAACAGTAAACACCAGGAGAACACGCTTTGGAGATGCAGGTATCAGTTACATAGTGAAGTGCCTCTCTTCCCCTGATGACAAACTTCTGCCGGGCACCCCAGGCATCAACCTAGCATGCCTCTATTGCCCAGGGAAGATTCTAGAGTAGCAGTTGATGTAACTCAAAGATGGGCTCTCTTTTTTCTTCCTAAAAAAAAAGTGTTTTCTGTCTAGTCTTGGCTCCAGCAAAACACATTTATTTCTTATTATTTCTATCATTTCCCTGGACTTTCATCTATCTGATATCTTCTTAACTTTGAGTACCTAAACATCAAAGAATTTCTCGCAAGATAAAAAAGAACAAAGTTGATTCAAAACAAACATATTTCCTATGAATCCAAACTATCTCTAATGTTAAGAACTAGTCACAAAGCCATCTGCCTTACCTTCCAGTGCCTATACTTCATACAACAAACCATACTCAACATGTCAGTGGATCAACAAATATGCAGCTCCTGTAAGAACCAGTAGAAAACTACATACACATCACGAATGTGATGATGGTGATGATGATGATGATGATGATAGTGGTGATGATGATGGTGGTGATGATGGTAATGATGATGATGATGATGTGATGATGATGATGATGATGATAATGGTGATGATGATGGTGGTGATGATGATGATGGTGATGATGGTGATGGTGGTGATGATGGTGATGATGATGATGATGATAGTGGTGATGATGGTGATGATGATGGTGATGATGATGATGATGATGATGGTGATGATGATGATGGTGATGATGATGGTGATGATGATGATGGTGGTGCTCAGGATTGAGTCTAGTACCCCTTTCATACAAGCACTTTACCACCTATTTGTATACCTAAACCATCAGTGTTTCTGCTAATTAATCCTGTGGTGAGTGATATTTTACACTCTTTATGTGGTTAAAGTCTAACTTTTGTGGGACAGTAGCCATTGAAGTAGAAGTCTGCTTTACCAGAGATATGAACATACGTGAGGTCTTTGTCAAGATGTAAAATTTTTCTGGGGCTAAATATCTAAACTTTGACTTTTCCCAAGTGTTTTGCCTTGATTTATAGTTTGTCTTGTGTTTCAACACCATTCACTCTGGATTGAGTAACAATTCATTTTAGGTGTAAGACACTGCTAGGGTAGATGAAGTTTATATGGCATTGTATATGTGTTTATATTATGTCACTGTTATTTTCTAATGGGGGAGACAAGTTAAATTGCTGTGTGTTACTCAATAAATGTCAGATTTTACATAGCCTTTATGTGTCTCATGAGCAGATAAATTTTCGAGATAGTGGTGAATGATTTGGAAGTCATTAAAAAATGTACAGAGTCTAACTGAGGTTCATATTAGCATTTCACAAAAGAAAACTCCCTGTTTCCTTTTAGAAATCTGATAAATAGAATGGATCATTATATGCAATCAGATAAAGCATCCTATAAATAATAACTGCAATACACACTTTGTTTCCAAGAAGTGAATTGAGAAGTTCATTTTCATTCAAACTATAGTTCAATGCTATCAAATAATTATTCCCTGTCCTTTTTAAAATTTTTTTGAACAGGTGAAAAATGGACTGTTCTAGTTTTTGTTGCTGTAATTAAACAATGACCAAAACCAAGTTGAGAACTGTTTATTTCAGTCTATATCCTACAGGCCACTATAGAAGGATCCACGACAGGAACTCAAGGTAGGAACCTGGAAGCAGGCACTGAAGCAGAAAGCATGAAGGAGTCCTGCTTACTGGTTGCTTCCTCTCGTTTGCTCAGCCACCTTCCTGATCTATCTCAGGCCCCCTTGTCTAGGGATGCCAACACCCACAGTGAGCTGTGCCCTCCAACATAAATTAGCAAGTTAAAAAATTGCCTCATGACCACATCAACTCTGATGGAGGCAATTCATCAGCTGAGGTTCTAGCTTTCCAAATATGTCTAAATTTGTGTCAAATTGACAAAAATTAATCAGCATTAAAACTTGTTAATCAATTCCTGTATTGTTATTAATTATAAAAAACAGTATCAAAAGAAAAGATACACTTACATCAGCTTTACTTCTTTGTTATTTTTTGTCCAAGGATTTAAGTATCTGAGTGTGCTAACTCTAAGAAATTGCATAAAACTTCCAAAGTCTCACTCATCCTCTTACCAAATAAATGTTGTTTATCTCTCTTTCGGTTATTTTTTCCTTTGTCTTTTATATTGATATTAATGAATGCATGCAGAGTGAAGATACTGATGTCTTAGCTCAGGTTGCCAGAGACTTGATGGCTTAAATAAAGATACCCATTTCGCACTCTGCTGAAGGCTTGAAGACTGAATCAGAGTACCATTATGGTCGGTACTGAATGAATGCTGCCTCCTGGTTTATACTAGACAATTCTTTGGTCTGCCAACAACAGAAGACACAAAGACCAAGCACTCTCTCTCTTTTGTTGTCTTATAAGAGTTGATTTACATTCTGGAGAATTACATTCTTCTGACTATATTAACTTTTCAAAGTCCCACCTTCTAGCCCCATCACATTGGCTGCTAGGATTTCAGTGTCTTAGAGAAGCAAACACCCATTCTGTAATAGTTAGCAAGAGGAAATCATACGCCATGGTTAAAAGCTGAGATGAACTCCCCTAACCCCAGCATCTCAGAATGTGACTGTATTTGGAAATATTTCTTTAAACAGTAGCTAAAATGAGGCCATTAGGGTAACCCTCCTCTACTGCAACTGGTACTGTTGAAAGAAAAGGGGATCAGGACATAGAGATTATATGAAACCGTAAGGAGTAAGCGGCCATGCGGAAGGCAAGGGACGAAGGCTCAAAAGAAACTTACTGATAATCTGATACTGCACAAAGTGAGAAAATAACATTTCTATTATATAAGCCACTCAATATGTGCTATTTTATTAAGGAAGCCCAGACTCCTCACTATCAAATCCTCCTTATTTAGAACAAACTTTAAATGACTGTTGTAGTCTTAGTGTGAGTGCATTACCTGGTTATACTGTTAACCAGTTATTCAGGTAGCATTTTAGCACTGCAAACCCTTGAAAATAAAAACATTTTCTGCGGTCCTTACACTGGTGTCCAGGAAAAACATCAGTGCACTGGAATGATTCTGAATGTGCACCATCATCAGTAAAGTACCACTCAGTCCAAACACCTCATATTTTCAATCCAGTCTTCAATAAATACTGACGGATCCTCATTGTATACAGACAATCACCCCGTGAGTTAGGGCAACAATTGCCAAAATCCTTTTAATATTGTTGTGAGAATACAGCAACGGCAAACAAAATTGAGTGGAAATGCTCTTTTCTCCCCTTTGTTAATAACTATCTTCTTTGTTCCAAACTCTGTTTGCTCAGATTATTCATCCGAAAAGAAGAGAAATTGTTGGGGGGAAAAACTGTTTTTGTTACTGTTTGAAAGGCAGATAGAAATGTAGGGAGTATCAATGCCAGCAAATTTCACATTTGTTACATCGACTAACTTGAAAAGTAGCAGTTAGGTGGTTCACAATAGTCTAAATCATCCTATTTGCGTCACCAACATATCACGACTTCTTTTACATTGAAATTGCTCTTGATTCAGCATCCTACACAAGTGAAAGTCGGAGAGGCAGCAGAGAGATCTGCAAGCTCGTCATTGGTAACTGCTTCTCCTATGGCTGTTAGCAGGTTCTGTAAAATCTTGTTTAAAACATGGCTATAAGTTATTTGATTCCTCTCACATTAAGAGATGTTTACCATGCATATTTATTATATTATTATTATTTCCCCAAAAAAATATCAGGGACATTTTCTACGGCAGCTCATGTTCCTCGTTGCTGAAGTTGTCATGACTCATACCGCAGTCCTGTGCGAGGTGGTTCAACCTTTCCTGTGAGACAATAATTAGAGGCTGTTGTTACCAGCACCGTAAAGCACGCAAATAGACAAACCAAACCTCCGACTCTGTGAAGTAGAAAAATGCCTTCATTTTATTCAGAGGAAGAAGCATGAGGCTAATATGAATTGTGATATTCTATTTAGTTCATGCTGTGGGCGCCACACTATCACAGAAATGAATCACTGTTTATAATCTCTACTCCTGAAAAGGTATTTTTCTTTCATTCTCCTCTTATTATGTAAAATTCAGTCATGATATAACAGCACTGATTCAAGTTGCAACAAAATGTAAGGCCTTATATTATTTGAACAATAGACTATACGTGAAGTAAGACCAATAAATCTACTTCTCAGTGAATAATACCTGACTGATATGAGAATACCAGGGCACTAGTATTAATGGGTCATCACACTGCATAAGCTCATTTTCATCTCTAAAGAGTTACCTAGACATGCTTTGCCTTTGTGTATCTATATAATTCTACATCTGAATATAAAAAGAAGCTGTGGAGAATTTGTAGGTACTAATTGTACCAAATGTAGATGACACACTGTACCATGCTGGATGTCACAATCATTTAAGGGCATCTGCAGCATCTTCTGGGATAATACTACTCATTGATAAGAATAAGCAGCAAATCCCTATGTTCAAAGAAAAAAAAATGTTAGATCACTAGAACCCACTTGAATGAGGCAAACTTTTTACCTGAAAGCATGCTATAATTAAGTAGCTTAGCTCAGCGGTGGTGGCGCATGTCTTTAATCCCAGCACTCGGGAGGCAGAGGCAGGTGGATCTCTGTGAGTTCGAGGCCAGCCTGGTCTACAAAGCAAGTTCCAGGACAGGTTCCAAAGCTACACAGAGAAATTCTGTCCCAAAAAACCAATAACAATAATAATAATAATAATAATAATAATAATAATAATAATAATAATAATAAAGTAGCTTAATGTCTCCAAATAACATTGTTTGTTCCTTGAAGTGGGCATTTTCACAGATAAGCACCCTTCCCCTGGTCATTAGTGTCGATGCTTCAGATCTAGATCACGGTTGGCTTCTGATGCAAGAGAACTGAAGGGTGTCATGAATAAAGCGTCTCCCTTCCTTTGCTTCTCTCTGATGTTCTTCATACCCTCACTTTACGACTGAAGGTGTTACCTGAATTTTAAATGACCCATTTAGCAGAGCTACTTTGGATAAACATTTGATAACCAAAGGCAAAACGAAGTACAGATTTTAGAGCATTGAAGATTTTAGAAAATGGATCATTCACCTGTGGTTTTATCTTTTTCCTTTCTCAGCTGTTTTCCTTCTATTGACGGTTTAGGTAGGAATAGGATGTCCAAATTATACAAAGGACATTTAAATGAAACAATTTTAAAATTTAATCTGCAGAAACTTCTCACCTACAAAAAGCTTGGAGTGTTTCCAGAAGACAATATAGATTGAAGATAAATCTCTTTGGTTAAATTAAACTCAAACCAAAGACTGAAAAACGCTTTGACTGCCTACAGATATTAAGATGTAGTGAATATATCTATTTGCTTTTATTGTTAGTGATGGGTCATGATCATTTTGTGAGACACAAGTATCCAAACGTGACTGTGGAGCTGGAAAAGGTGAACAAGTTAAGCCAGGTCACTTTGATAGCTTGGAGTAAGTTTTGAACGGCTCCTAGTTTGTTTCAAGGCACTGTAGGATCTGGTCTAAAGACAGGACCTTTTGGTTCCTATGAAAAATGTTACCAGTAGAAACCCTTCTCTGAGTCTTTAGATGACATAACAGTTCTCACCACTCTCTGTATTTGGTTCAGTCTCCAAGATGCAAGGATTGTGTGGACAGGAAAATCTTTGCTTTTTGCCACCTTTTAAGCTTAATACATACAGATGTGCATTTCCCAAGACAGCACCAGGGGAGAATCTAAGGACCTGCCATATAGTTGATAGGGTGTCTTCTCTGAATTAAGAAATAAATAAAAAATAGTATCCAGTTAGTGGCTTTTCTTGTTCTTATTACCATGAAACCAGAAGGAAAGGTTGTACGGTTTTAACCCAGGAAGTATTTTTTAGTGAAAGGCATAGGAAACTGACTCAGACAAAGGGACTATTTATTATCATTCCCATAGAAATGTCCACTTCTGAATCCCTTTCCTTTCTTCCTACTCCTTCAGATTTTCTACAATTTAATGTCTAGAGAGTTTTGCTATGGCTCCCTGTGGGTTATTTCTTATTTCTAATTCTGCCGGATTATTGAGGAACTCTACCACAGACTAAGAGACTATTTCTATCTATTCATATCCTCCTTAAAGCCCTCCTGGTAAAACATGCACATGTTCCCTGTGAAGATGGAGAGAGGTCACTAACCAAAAGTGAGTACATGAAACAACATCTTTTAAACACTGTGCACTCAAAATGGAATTGAGCATCCAAATTTCTACACATTTTTCAGGAAAAAAGAAATCCCAATTATCTTTTTTGCCCCAGCCAGCAGGGCTTCAACGGGTTCTTGACCACCTTAAGGACAGAATGATAAGGACAGGAGACACAAAGGAAATACACCAAGGCAAGATTCTGATCAAGGTGCAACTTTATTTTTCTCCAGGAGGGTTTATATAGTTCCTGCAGGGTGGGGAGAGCAAGAAGCTGTTATCTGCATAGGGTGGGGCGAGCTAAGAGGATGTTTGTATAGGATGTTTACAGGGTGAAAAGGTCAAGGGCTCTGACTCAATGTTCTGTTGCTAGGCAACCTGACTGTAAGATGATCTAGTTCCCTGTCTTATGGGGGGGAGGGTCTGTATTTTTCCACTAACTAGAGATTCTGTCCTTGTCCCTGACACTTTTTGGGCAACTCTACTACCAAGGAAAGTAGAGCTTCCAGCAGGTACATTCCAGTTGCTGAGTATGACATTTTCCACACCCTGATGCCATTTCTAACTATTCTTCAAGGACTGTTTTCTTTGTAGTTCTCTAAACATGAAGAGAATTGTTCTCTGTATGCTTTGATATCTGTGTGTACAGAGGCCATTCTCATTAACTAAAATTTGGAGGATGCAACAAAATACTACCAGATCAATGACCTAAGGAAACTATCAAAGCTTTTAATTACCCCCTTTTCTCATTTATTCTTAAAAGATTATTCACAAACCATACCTCTTAATCATTGACTTGAATTCTTAATTTGAAATTTCCTTCAATTTCTCTTATCTAATTAAAAGAAATAATAGCAGCTATCATCTCTTTGGCACTTCCTTTATCCTAGGGAGCTTTCAACACACACACACACACACACACACACACACACACACACACACACACACACACTACAAGAGTCCTATTTGATAGATTTATATACTTTCATTTTATGAAAAGTTTATAAAGTTAACGTTAGACCTTCAGAATCTTCTTACATCCATAATTTTTGTACTTTTTGACCATGAACATGAAAATTCCCTCAGGCTTGACTAAATGATACCTTTGTGACTATAGGCACCTGCTAACCAGATCAGATTGCGTTGAAACTCAACCTGTAGAATGCATTTACTACAGCATTCTACAAGAAGATTTGACGATAAAATCTTCTTAACTCTTTCCGGAAAAAAAAGAATAGAAAGCTACTCTGAAGTTCCACAAGCTGGAAGGTTAGGCCAAAGCTCTCCTAGACCCTCAGTCCCTCGAGGGTGCCTTCTTTGCCCTCAACAGAGGTAGACACATTGCCTACTCTTTGCAGGCATGATAGATGTACCCAGTGAACATCTTGCATTCTCAGGAGAATTCTTGGAATACACGACATTGTTAATAATAATAATGGATTTAAGAAACAAATGAATCCCCTGCCTCTTCCACATGAGAACAAAGCAGCCCTAATTATCTAGCGCTAGGAAGTCCTTGCCAGTGTGGATTTATGTTCCCTTCCAAACTAGAATATAGCATCACAATTGATTTTCTTTTTCCAATTCTAATTTTCCAGACTTATTAAAATGACTCTGAACCAAACTGCTTTGAAAGAAATAATATTGGCTTTCTCCCATTATTCCTCCTTTTCTCCCCTTGTCCCCTTTCTACTAAATCAAATTAATCTACTTTAAAAATAGAAAAGATAAGTGATTATATAATCTTCTAAGGGAGCCAGGAAGCCATGGGACACAGGCACTGTGAAATGTTCACACATCGGCATATTTCTCCACTCTGCGTGTAGATCCAAGTCTTCTATGGCCCAGTTCTGTGGGGATCCAGACAAATGCAAGTCAGGAGGTTCTTCCCAGTTCATAGGCACCTAGTGGTATAAAGCACCTTCTGAAGAAAAAAAAAAAAATGTCTCTAGAAGCACAGGGAGTATGCCGCCATGCTGCTCTGAGCTCATGACATTCACAGCCTGAAGGTGACTTAATCTTGACACAGGGGAGAAAGAAAGAATTTGTACCAGCCAGTTAGCTTTTACCATTATTGTCTTTTTAAAAACCTGATTTAAGCCTCCCTCTTCACACACATACTCTAGAGAGAGAAAGAGGGGGTGGGGTGGGGAATACACAGACAAATCTCAAAGCTACAACCATAGAGTCCTATCAGGTAAACAATGGTGTTTCACTCGGACGGAGACAGCGTCTCCTCCGACTGTATTCCTAAGGCCAGCCTTCATGACTACCTCCAGCCTAACAAATCAGAGTTCAGATTTTGTGACAGAGGTGCAAGCTGAGGATGCTATTCTGTGTGAACAGAGTTATTTTAAGAAGCAACCAGAATTTGCATTTCCAAACTATTAGGAGACAAAACGAAGGGAAAAAATTTAAATGCATGTACATTTACACATGTTTTAAAATCTAATTTGGGGTCACAGCTGTAATTGGCCAAGCTTTGGATTGTATGTCATGCTGGAATAATGTCATGTTAGGGAATGTAAAGCATTCAGCATTACTTCATGCCTCACTGCTCCCTAAGTGCGATGCTATTTCAATACAACACCTACCACTTTTAGCTCTTTATGCTTAAGTATGTCTTGCTGGATGAAATCAAGCTACAAATTGGATGAAATTGGGTCCTCCCAGTGATTCTTCTCCTACAGACTCCAAACCAACTGTTATCAAGGTCCAGTTCTCTGAATTCAGAATTTAAATGATCATGATTGCTTGCACTGAAAAAATAAATAGAAAAATTCAGTTTGAGTCAGAGATAAAAAGCATATATTAACACAAAAATAAAATTAATTCTTTTTTTTTTTTACACAAGTTTTAGAAATGTTTCCAAGATGGAGCAAACGATGCTATGGAAAGCATAAACTACAAAAGCTGAGACATTGTGTATTGTTGCTTAGGCAAAAACATGTCCCACAAGTGACTCCATACTTCCTGAAAAAGTGTTACGGTTCCCTCTCCTTGCATCTTTGAAGCTCAATTCATACTGCTGGCGTTTCAATTTGTGGTTGCAACAAATACCCCTTTCTCAATATTCAGGTCACAGTGTCCTTCCCCCCGGCAGCTAAATGTGCGTTTGGAAAGATGACTATGTTCATAAAAGCTGGCCATTCTGCCCTCAGAGGCTTTATGCTTCTCTGAGTTGTACAAAGGTGGTGGGATGGGTTACAGATTTGCCGTGCTGCAGAGAGTTAAAACTGAACCCGGCCAGAAACGAATCCAAGCTTCAAAGGCAATTATTACCGCTGTTTCAGAAGATGGTTAAATTAATTTTCAAAAATATATTCATTGTGAAGACAAAAATCTCAAGATAGTGGTATTTTGCCTGGCAATATAATTGGTGAGGCAACTCTCACAAACTGAACTGTGCAAAACAGAAGTCCTTGTTCCACAAACCTAATTCAATTAAGCTAAGTGAATGCTGTGTTTTTGGAAGAAAGAAAAAGTAACTTGAGAAATATATGGTACTCGCCATGGATAGATATTATAGCAACATATACAAATTTACTATTGACCAATGTCATTATCAATAATTTAATTTTCCAATAGCTATATCAAAAAGAAAATATACTAAAAATAAAATATCAAAGAGATGTGTTTGGTTTCATTTGAAAATGAAAGAGAAGATATTTTAAGAACATACTTGACTAAAATCATTCTGGTAAAAGAGAAGAGCATTGTGCAGAGATTGCCCCATTCATGTCATAGACTATGATTCTCTGATCCAGGTATTCATTATTGTAGGAAAATAAAATGATTCAGGCCAGGTAACTTATGCATGCTTCAACTGAATTAGCTTGGTCTCATAGAATAAGAATTGTCATCAATACAGAATAAAAATAGTTCATTACCATCATCACCACCATTTTGAGCCACTGCAGAAGTAAAGATTGAAGGAATCATACAGGTACAAATGTTTCCTAAGCAGTACAAGACACAATCCTCACTGTGCCACATCCAGTAACAGCCATCCACATTAATACTTGGCATTAGGCAACAACCCACAGCAGGTCTTGTTATGTGGTTCTGAATCTACTTACACACTATACCTGCCTAACTCATCTTTTCTTTTTACCTTCCTTTCTATTTGCCCCCTCTCCTTGGAAACTCACATGAGCGTTTGTTCCCAGTCATCTAGTGGCTTAGTGTAGGCCTGCCTTCTTTATCTTAAATACATCTGTCACAGATACTGCTTGCTGAACCTTTAGGACACACTCAGAAAACTCCTCAACTAGGCAGAACAGAACAGTGAAAGTGGTTTGTTCACCTTGCTTCCTGAAGGAAAAATATCCCACAAAGAACCCAGAAAAAAATACAATGTGAGAGGAAATTTATTCCAGTGTTTGTACGTGTGTGTGTGTGTGTGTGTGTGTGTGTGTGTGAGAGAGAGAGAGAGAGAGAGAGAGAGAGACAGAGACAGAGACAGAGACAGAGACAGACAGAAAGAGACAGAATTTATATGACAAACCTATTCCGGTCTGCCTATAGGATCTTCCTTCCTTATGGATCTTATATTTGTAAATTTATTTATTCACTACACATTATTGTTAATCCTCAGTCATACTAACAACATGTTTTTGGTCATCTGGAAACATGTGCAGATACATTATTGTTAATTCTCTCATCATACAGCACATCCACAGTCATCTGTTAACATGTGCAGATGGGTGAACAGTTGAGCCTCCTGATGTCCGTGATACCCACAGAAGCTGAACAAGGCTGTACTTTCCCCTCCTACATCAGCTGTACTATCACAAACAAGCATCCCTTATAGTCCTCCTCCTCCTTATTGTGGATAGAGGTTCACTGTGTATCTCTGTCTGGCTTGTACCTCACTCTGTAGGTGGGGCTAGTCCCGAACCCCTGGAGATCCACCTCCCTGCCTCCCCATTGCTGGCACCGAAGCTGTGCAGGGCTGCAGCTGCCTCCTTTTTAGAGCCTTTGACAGCACAGTTTCCTCTGCCTGTGCCTCTTGTTGATTTCCCTGTATAAAACTGTCTCAAGTGTGGTGCGGATGTGTGTCTGCTGTTCATCAGGACAGGAAAGCTGGGACACCCTTCATGTAGATAAGTTCTGATTAAGAGGGAAACAGCGTTACTGGTCTGAGTGCAATGTTAGTAAACACCAAGGTACACAACATGGTATCTTTAAACAGAAACACGTATAAAATGAGGCTCTGCATTGATCAGTTGATGAAAATGTGACCAGAGGCTTTTAAGAACTCAGTCTTGTTTTTCTTCCTAGAGAAATGGCCCACTTTCTCTTAATCAGTATTTGGTGACTGTATAAAGCATGGCAAGACCTGATGTGTCATCTGTGTGTGTCTGTGTGTCTGTGTGGTGTTGTCTTCTTGCTATTGATGTGACACAGAACATATTACAGGAAGAAGAAATAGCTACCAATAAATAACCCATAATTGACCATGTTAAAATATAATGTAAATATCAGTAAATGACAAAACCCACAATAACTATCAATTATGATTTCTAAACATGATATGAAAATCAAATGGTTATTTAAAACATCTGAAAGCTAATGGTCACATATTTTGTAATATGCTTATTTAGCTATTTTGAATATAAAGTAAATCATACAAGAAATAGAAACATAGTTAATATACATATATAAACTCCATATAATAAATAATAGCAATGACATGCTTAATTTTGTGACATATAACCCAAGTAAAAGGAACATAGATTTAAAATTATGGTTTTAAAAACTATACACTTAAAATTTAGGACATAGAATAGAAATTAGTAAATACATCAAGAAAAAACTCCTGGGAATATAAATATGGTCTCAGTATATAAAGAAGAATTTAATTTTCTTGAATAAGACAAGTTGACAGTAGAAAAGGTCAGTTCTCCCAAATAAATGTACAAATTCAATACAGTTCAACATTTATTTTCAATTGGATGTTTCAATAAATGTACTTAAAACTTACATAGATAATAAAAGCATGCAAATGCCACTAAGTCATTTCAAAAGAATAATGAATGAAGACTTTTTCAACAAGATAGGAAGATAAACTGCCTGATTATCACAACAAAAGTTATAGATGAGCACAAGAACCAACAAGTGAATCATTGCATCAGAAGAGAGCACTTGCAGGGAAGTTAATACACACTTGAGCAAGATTTAATTCAGCACAAAGGAGATGGCATGGTATCAAACTGTGGGGGGAGGGGAGTGGCTCATTTTGTGGAGCAAAATACAGCCTACTGTCAACCAAGCCTTCACTCACAGCAGAAACTGTGTAGAAAAAATGGGGCTAGAGAGATGGGTCAGCAGTAAAAGCATTTGCTGTTCTTTCAGGTGGCCCAGATTTCATCCTCAACACCCATAACAGGTAATTCACTCTCCTGTAACTCCAGCAACAAGAGCTCTGATACTCCCTTCTGGACTCCAAAGGAGCCTACACACATGTGTGCATATGACTTCCCACACATGCACACACAAATACACATAGCTAAAAATAAAATTAATGTTTTCAAAATATTTGTAGGAAAATTAGCTGGTACTTTAATAGATGATAAAAAGTATTTTATAATATTGGAAACATAAATCTTGTCAAAAAATTATAAATGAACAAGTAAATATACAAAGGAAATATTAAGGAAGGGTATTTGCAGTGTGTGAAACAGTGACGATATGTAGAAAAGTATAGGAACTCATATGTGTGTCTGTATAATTATTCATGTTGGATTCACAACAACTTTTATTTGTCAACTTTAGCGCAATTAAGTGTAAAAGTTTAAACAATGCAAAAACAATGAACAAAAACTTTATAAAACGGAAAGTTAAGGAAAGCACTAACAAACAGTAATATGCTCAAAATAATTAAAAAATGAAAATTAAAACAACAAAGTGACAACTTACTTTTTAAGAGGAGAAATGTTAGGAACCTTGAAGTCACAAAATGTTAGTGAAAATGTAGCCATATGCATGCAAATGTAAGCTATTGTCACTCCAACGAAAAACAGGACATGATTTAGTTAAGTTTAGTGTATTTACTTGCAGTGATCCAACAATTCCAAAATTATTAAAGGGTGTCGTGACACTTACTGCTTCATAACTTTGGAGGAAGTTACCATATCTTTCATTGTGAGAATATGGAGGGAGTTAAAATTAGGTAAACAGACACATCAAAGTTCTATGTAGTAGTTAAGAACAACATATTAAATATACCCATAGCTACATAGACCTTAAAAATAGAACCTCAAAAGAAAACAAGAGGAAAATACACACACACACACACACATCATTCACAAAAGTTAAAAATGAATGTAATGAAAATGACAGCACAAATTTGCATTCATCAATAATGAGAATAAGCAACGGGTGAACAGAGCTCACGTGACTCCCAAATAATGGGCTAATATTCAAATAAGCAGCTGTCAAACTTGTGCCAGAAACTGACATCAAAGCTGACCTCCATACCCAAAGATAACATTTTTGTGTACCAAATAGTTTTTTATGGAAATAATATCTTTTTAAAGAAAACCACTTGTTATGTTTTTCATAGAACCTTCCTGACAGCAATGTTCATTCCAGATTTGGGATTGGATCAACGGAGTTCATCTTGTACAGTTTGGTTGGGGAGGACTGCAAAATCTCCAGTATAGACAACAGGGACATACATGCAGCATTTTACCAGAAAACATGGTGAGTCCATGTATCTCTATTCAATTACATTATAAACTACCATATCGGCCAGGAGGTGGTGGCGCACGCCTTTAATTCCAGCACTCAGGAGGCAAAGCCAGGCAGATCTCTGTGAGTTCAAGGTCAGCCTGATCTACAGAGCGAGATCCAGGACAGGCACCAAAACTACACAGAGAAACCCTGTCTCGAAAAACCAAAAAAATAAAAAAATAAACTATCATATCAGAGGAAAGAAAGATGTTACAAATCACTTCCAAGGGAAACAACAGAGACCACCAAAACACATGGGAAATTTCTACTACAGAGAAAGGTTCACAATACACATTGCTACAGAATAGGATTACTGCTTGTCATATTTTAGAGGACAATAAAGATGTTATTTAACCAATGTAGAAAGACACCCATCTTGTAAGGGAGTGAAGAGAATGGCCCAGTAATGTTCCCTGCCTCATTCAAATATGGCAAATCTAAAGGCTTTAAACAGAAAAAAAAAAATCTGTTAAGCATTTTGTTTTCTTTTTCTCAATTTTGGATCAAGCAATGACTCTGGTGACTGAGTAAGTTATTGGGTTAAAAAGAAAAATATAAACACCCAGAAAGTGACTCAAGGCTTCTAACTGTCTGTGGACTACTGAGAACATTGGTGTGTCTTCCTCATTCACCCATTTTGACTGAATTTAGTAGAAGGCACTTTGATGGCTCCAGGTATTTACTTGTCCATGAGTCTATTTTCATACCTATGATTAGCAGGTTTCCACAGCCATGATTATGGACCACAGGCATCTGTTTTTCACAGGCATCTGTTTTTCTCCACTTGGTTGAGAAAAACAACCCTAACGTGTAAAATATGCAGAGGTGGAAACTCCCTATATCAACCTTATGATTCAAAATTCTGTAACAAAGTTGTTCCTGATCCTCACAGCATAAGTCCCCGGGTACCAACATCAATGAAGTTATTAGGGTCTGATCTTCCTTGATGAAATGTCAGGACACAGTGCCCGAAATACTAACTTAAATGGATTGAAATAACAGAATATTCTGTGTTTTTCCTTCTTGTAATGTCCTTCTATGTTTTCTCTTTCCTTGACTAAACTTAAATATATCTTTTTGTATTAATATATTTGTAGGAGTAGTTCTAACAAAAGCTGGAATGTCAATGATTTTAATTTTTAATTGAAAATTCAAAAATATATTCTAATTAATCTTCCCCTCTCCCATCTCTTCCCAGATCATCCCTATCTTTCCACCCACCCAGTCCCATACTTTCTTTTTCTCTCTCTTTAGAAAATAAGCAGGAAAGTAAGTAAATAAAACAAAAATAAAAACAATAATAAAAAACAACAAAACACAGGAAACATATATACACATACACACAAACAGAACCAGTAAAATCATAAAAACTGAAAACAATAATATACAAGCACTAATATAAAAAAAAAATTCCCAAACAGATCAATATGAGACAAAAAAGAAATCCCTACAAAAATACTAGAATTCACTTTGCATTGGTCATCTATGACTGGATATGGGGCTCACCCTTAGGTGTGGTTTATATACTCAGTGAGACTCCACTGGACAGTTTTTCCTTTGGGAACAGTTGTCAAATGGAGATAGCTTCTTGGTTAGGGATGGAGTCATGTCCACGTCACTCTCCTTTCTCAGCACTGGGAGTGTATCAGGCTGGATCCTGTGCAAGCCCTGTGCATGCTGCCACAGTCTCTGTGCATTCATATGTGCATCAGTCCTATTGTGTATAAAATACAGTTTCCCAAGAGTCACCCATTGCCTCTTCTAAGTCTTACAATCTTCCTGTTTCCTTTCCCACACAGCTCCTTAATGTTCTAGTGGAAAATCCACCTCAACTCCCCTCCCCCATCTCTTTCCCCAAACCTGCCCCTTCGAAGCCCACCAAACATGGCTCCTCCCTCAGAGATGCTCAAGACCACTCCCGTAGGGTATTTAAGCTGCATCCCAGAAAAGAGATAGGTGGTTTTCCAGTCTCTCATCCAGTCTTCTCTCGGGGGTGGGGGGGGGGGAATCACCTGAGAACACTTTACCCACTAAACCAGGTCTTTTTCTAATTTGGTCTGATTTGGATTGCTGAGTCAGGCAAGAGGCCTATGGGGTGCAAAATCCTTAAACCCTGACAGGAGGGATTTGATTAGGACATCCCATTCAGGACTGTGTGTTCACTGCCTCACACCCTCTGCACATTGTCCAGTTGTGGATCTCTGTATTTGTTCCCATCTACAGCAAGAGAAAGCTTCTCTGATGAAGACTGAGTAGTGCACTGATTTATGGGTATTATAATTTCAAAAATTTTTAAAGTTTAATTTTCTAAATAAAATGAGTAATGGCAAGTCCTGAGTTACATATACATAAATGCTCTAGAAAATGTCACAGTCAGGATTTCTCAACACAGTAGTGTTGATATGAGAGTTGAGTAAAAATAAAACTCAAGACTAGAAACACACAGTAGAGTTGTATACGGATGTGCTTGCTGTCTGGAGTGGATCAGTACTATTACTATGTTTAGACCCCACTTAATATCTTCCAAACCTATACCGTGTGTTTTACTGAGATGATCACAGAAACTTTTTAAGGATTATGAACAGGAAAAATAATGACACCAATAAACTAAGATTTGTAATAGCATCTGAATACATTGTTGAACTCAGAATTGTTTTAGGAGGAGGCCAGAACAGATGGCTAGGGGTCAGCAAACAACACACTTCTCTTCAAACCTGACCTACCACTTGTCATAATAAATAAGTACTGTTGAAATACAGCCATGCTTATTCTTTTACACATTGTTGATGGCTGCTTTGGTGCTACAAATTGGTTGGGTTGTTGTATCGGAAATCTCATGGCCCAAAACACCTGGAGTATTTAATCTCTCACCCTTGTAAAAGGGCTTTGCTGACTCCTGTTTTCCTTGGTCCTCTGAGGACTAGGGAAGCTGACTTTGAGATCCTTAGTGAATCATCAGGTATTAACTATGCAAAAATATTGCTAAAGAAAAGGTACAATACTTAGATGCAAAGGAAAAATGCTATAGCTTTGAAGAGGACTCAAGAAGAAAAGCTTTAGTGAGGGCTTAGGAGTTCTTTTACTAGACATGTGTGTATAAAAGATGAGATGAGAAAACATGATCTTTTCTATCCTAAAGCTTGGAGTCAATTCATATAAACATGAATAGAAAACCATAAGTGCTATCACTTGGAGTGATGAATGAAATGAACGCATTCATTTTATAGTGGACATTTGCTAACTTTCTCCTTAATTAGTCTTTTCTTTGGGCTAACAGTAGTAGTAACCTGCTTCCTTTGAGTAGTTACTTATGCTCCACACTTATTTGAAGCTTCTGGAGAGGTTGATAATCCCAGCATCTCTTTCTCCACAGAAGCTGGAATATTACACCAGCCACAGAAACTGGAGTAGCTCATGTTTCTGTGTACATAGTGTGATAGATGCAGGTGGAATCCCATTGTGTGAAGCTATAGAAAAATCACAAACCTTCTTCAGGACATATGTGATCAAAGAGAGACAAAGAGAAAGAGGAAAAAGGAAAGAAGGGAGAGTGAAGGAAAGGAGAAAGAGGAGGGAGGGAGGGAGAGAAGGAGGGAGAGAAAGGAGAGAGAGAGAATGATATTTATAATCTTAATTCAACTTTCAACTGTTTCTGAGATCAAAAACCAGTAGAAGCTGATCAGGAAATGTTGGAGTGTCCATATGAAATATCAGCATGTTACACTAGATGTTTATCAAAAGAAAACACTGGTTTAAAATTGAGTTTACCTTGAAATGAGAAAATGGACAAAAAGTTCCTAAAGGTATTCTGCATATAATTGTGAAGAAGTGTGTGAATGCACATGAACATGTGTATTCACACGTGTGCATGTGTAGAGAGCAGATGTGAAGAAAAAGAATAGGTGTGAGGTATGGTAAAAATAAATATGCATACACTTGAGAACATGTGTTTTTATTTAAAGTAATAGTAGGGCCAGTAAGATGGCTCAGTGAGTAAAGGCACTTGCTGCTGAGATTGATGACCTGAGTTCAATCCCTAGGTAGAGATTCTCTGACCTCTACGGCATGCATGTTCATGTGTGTGCACATGTGTGTGCATGTTTACATGAAGAAACAATGTAATATAAATACATGCAATTAAAAATAATATTCAGGTGATACTTCCATGAGAATATATTATATCCTGCCTTCAAAAATTAATTTTTGCTGAAAGTAGAACAAAATACAAGAAGCAAATAAAAGAACTCCTGTTACGGACAAGAGTTGGGAAATGAGTCATAAACAAAATGCATAAAGTAAGATTAAGTGTTCATGGCTTTTGGGTCACTTTGACTTTAGGCCACGTACTTGAATGTTTTATGTATTTAAAAACAAGATAAAATATCTGGAGATACAGTTTCTTTTTATACAGGAAAATGGCTAGTTCTGTTCTCTCAAGAACCTCCAAATAATCCTAATTCTTAATCTGGTCAATCCAACTTCTACATGTCATTGTTCTAGTTAATCCCGAATGAAAGACTGATGCTAAATTCAACCATCAATCTGTTGTGACTTTTACCTTCCTTCATGTCATCACACCATTATCTATGCTCTCATTTTGGAAACACTCCCTGGACTTTGAGAAGACTGATTGTTCATTGGCATCCAACCCTTCCTTAGCCTATCTTTCTAATCTTCCTGTGGCCACTTCTGTGTGTGCTCACTCATCACTAAGGCTCCTGGTTATAGTCCAGATCCTCTTACACCCTCTTACACAGATCAAGGTGTAGAGGGTGTATTATAAGTAACTTACACTCACCAAACCCACACCCACTCACAAGCATTATTACCAATATATTTAAAGATTCAAAGTCAATATCTTTATTTTAGAGTACTCTTATGAATTCCATAAAAAAATTTCAATATTTGTTTGTGGCTGGTTTGAAATAAACTCCAAATTTAACATATAAATCAAGGGATTACATATTTTTTTCAGAGGTAAAGCCCCCTGCACTTCCTACAACATGTATAGCTAAGTATAATGGCTGACATGGGTATCTAGACGTCATTCTCTTTCTTTTCTTGATTCTCAGGATTCCATCTGGTACAAGTCCGGGGAGTTTATAACAGTGTCCCCTGGCCAGTAGCTGCCATATTACCTGGAAACCTTAGATATACAAATTTTTCAAAACATAGATGTACCACATTACTAGAATCAAAGCCCTTGGAAGACTGAGGCTAGAAGATGACCAAGTGTTAGTTCAAAGCCAGTCAATGTTATATAGCCAAACTCTGTCTCAAAAAACAAAACACCAAAACAAACAAACAAAAACCAACTCATGGCTGCTGTTCAGACTAGTAGGGAGAGCACAAATACTCATTGATCTTTTATTCAGCCAGTACTGGTTACATGGAGTATGTGATATTAGGTCCTGGGAATTCAAAAATTAGTATGGTTCTGGAATTTTCCTATGCAAAGATTTTTACCTAATCTGAAGATCTGGTAAATGGCCACTAATTTGTAAGAAGTTAGCAAATAGAGAAGTCTTCTGAAGGGAGCAAGCAAATTATTGTAAAGAATAAGGAGAAGAATTTTAGGTTGACCTAAAAGAGACAGGCTGTGAAAGAAGAGATGGCGGGCAACTTGATAGCAAAATAAGAAAGGGAAAGAGGAACCCACCAACCACTGGCGCCTCTGTCCTCCTCAGGTGGAAAGAACAGCACAGCTGGAAAACCGTGTTCACATGAGTGAAGGGGACAAGGAGAGAGAGAGAGAGAGAGAGAGAGAGAGAGAGAGAGAGAGAGAGAGAGAGAGAGAGAGAGAGAGAGAGAAGCCAGATCAAAGGAGTCAGCTAAGTCACATAGAACAGTTTGCATTCTACCCTAAAGACAACAGCTAGATGATTGTAGTTACTCTCTGAAAAAAACACTGACAAAGTGATATGGGTGGCTCTATTTTGTTTTACAATATTTTATTAAAGATTGATTTGATTTATTGTGTATGAATGTTTTGCTTGCATGTATGTATGTGCACCGCAGCCTGCAAAGGTCAGGGAGTGGCAGATCCGTGGCTCTTGTAGTTCAAGATGGTTGTAAACCTCCCTGTGAGTCCTGAGAACCCAGCCTGGTCGCTCAGGTGTTCTTAACAGATAAGCCATCTCTCCAGCCACCAACGGAGAGCTCTGTTGACCTCCAAGGTCAGGACGTACAATCAACACTTGCTTTGTTTTGTTGTTGATGATGGTTTCGCTTTGTTAGAGGCTGGGGTCAGATCAGGGTGTCCATTTAGATGTTAAAAAGGAGCTTAGGGTTTCTATATTGACACTTTAAGCAGTGAAGTTCAATGTTTCTTCAAATGTGCTTTCTTTTGTTGCTGTTGTTTGTTTATTTTTAAACCTGTGATCTCTATCATCCAGAGAATCAATTTGTGATGGTTTTCAGTTCTCTTGGCTTGGACATCTCATTCCCATATTGCTTTAATTTATATTATATTTTAAGCTTGATTTAGCTCCTCTGTTGTTCTCTTTCACTTATTTAAATGTAAGTGTGCTCAGCAGGTGGGTGACTATATTTGTCAAGCCACCCCCTGGTCTTCCTAAAAATGAATAAATAAATAGCTTTTATATGATGGAAAGATAAACTGTATAAATTAAGTGGATAAACTATTTCTCTCTTACAAAATATCCTTTTTTGGATCTCTGTCTACTTTGGGGCTACTTTTGATGCTGTGTGGAATGAGAACAGAGTTGTGGATAATACACCTCCTAGTTGGTGTAATTGCAAGAGCTCTGGATTGCTGGGTAGTGTGAGGTTTTCTTCTGCATTATGTGGGCTGAAGGAAGCAGATTAGATTCAGAGGAGAGCTCCCGCTCCAGTTCCCTGTGAAGGGCTGGCAAAGCCTGGTAGACCCCACCTCTTACGAAGGGGGTCCCCTAGTAAACAAGTTCTAACCTGGATGCAGTTATTTCAGCTGCCCCGCTATTTCCAATTCAGGAAATGTTTTCCAGTGCAAGGAAAAAATAAAGATATTTTAACTACTCAAAAAGAAAAAAGAAAACACACAAACAGAAACAAAACGAAACAAAAACAACTTTGCTTTGTTCTGCTCCTGATGTCAAAGCAGATTCCCCAACTAATTGGGGCCCTGAGGTCTCAGCCAACTGCAGCTTTCCAAAGCCTTTGCCTTGACCTTATTTACAACAAGCAATCTATGAATCTATTCCAATTATCAGCTGGGCTAATTCCTAGCTCAGTTTCTCCTAACCAAACAGGCTTTGTTTAAAGTCACATATAACCAATTTAACCATTAGGGTAAGATTCCCAGCTCTGTGGATGGAATAGTAGGGTTTAAAATCTGTGTTTTTTTTTTTTTCTTTTTTTCTTTTTTTTTTTCTTTTTTTTTTTTTTGGTTTTTCGAGACAGGGTTTCTCTGTGTAGCTTGCACCTTTCCTGGAATTCACTTGGTAGCCCAGGCTGGCCTCGAACTCACAGAGATCCACCTGGCTCTGCCTCCCAAGTGCTGGGATTAAAGGCGTGCGCCACCACCGCCCGGTTTAAAATCTGTCTTGTGTGTAATTTTTGACAAGTAGATCAACCTCTCTTGACCTGTCACTATATTAAAATACAGGATATTCAGGTATTAAATTTCAAAAAAGCAATAAATAAGTTTTAATAAAAATATATCTCTTTTCTTATTTGTCCAGATTCAACTTGACAACCCCTACTTGGAGCCTCAGTTTTCTTGGATTCATAATGAGTAGAGAAAGAGAATTTACAATTCCAAAGAGAAAGTACAATTTATTCTGCTAGAGCATTGTGGCCATGGTGCTTTGCCGCGTAGTGAGCTCCTACTAATGCTTAGCTGCACTGTGGTTATAACCTTGTCTTCTGAGAATTGGCTTCACAGGAATATTTGGATAGACTTCCCCATATGTTGGGCACAAGGTAGACTCAGTACCAGGGACACTTTCACTATATCAACACACTCTTTATTAGAAATAGCCAGACTCCAGAACTAAGTATTCTTCTCTAAGTGGTATGTTATTCTTGTTGTCAAACAAGAAATGGGAATCCTGAGAGTTGGAGAAAATTGATAAGAAACATAGGTAGGTTTTGCTGAAGCTGGAACTGGTTTTATGAGATTCCTCTATTCTGATTTGCAATCCAAAATGAGAGAAAGTTTAATATTACTCAAAATAGATTTATAAGACTTTGCATTAAAGGGAAAAATACATTTATAGTGAGTATCAGCATCAGAAAATAATAAAAATGACAGTTTAAAAATCTATAATGGGCACTCGGGAGGCAGAGGCAAGTGGATCTTTGTGAGTTCGAGGCCAGCCTGGTCTACAGAGCGAGATCCAGGAAAGGCGCAAAGCTACACAGAGAAACCCTGTCTCGAAAAACAAAACAAAAAAAACTATAATGGGCCATCAATATTATTTGATTTAATTGTCTCACAATGAACTTATAACATTTATAGTTTTATTTATTTATTTGTTACAAATGATGGATGCAGGATAAAGCTGTGTCAAAGTCAGAAGTGAGACCCAATTGCTGTAGTCTCCTGGGATTGCTGCAGTAAAGTCCCTCACGCTTGGATACTCAGGAAACAGAAGTGCAGCTTCTTCCAGGTGTGGATGCTGCAAGTCCAAGAAAATCACGTGTCAACACAGTTGCTCCTGAAACTTCACCCTAGTGTTGTTGGTTGTTTTTACTCTTTTGGGGGGCCCACCACATAGCTCCCAAATAAATCACACATGGAGGCATAGTCTTAATTTGAATGCTCAGCCTTAGCTTGACTTAGTTTCTAGCCATCTTTCCTTAACTCAAATTATCCCATCTACCTCTTGCCTCTGGGCTTTTCCCATTCTCTTACTTCTGTAAATCTTACTATTACTCCGTGGCTTGCTGTGTAGCTGGGTGCCTGGCCCCTGGAGTCCTCCTCCTTCTCTGGCTCCTTGGTCTCCTCCTCCATCTCTTTTCTTCCCTTTTTTCCAGATTTCTCCTTCTGTATATTCTCACTGCCTGCCTGCCCCAACTATCTCTCTTTCCTGTTTTGCTATTGGCTGTTCAGTTCTTTATTAGACCATCAGGTGTCTTAGACGGGCAAAGTAACACAGGTTCACAGAGTTAAACAAATGCAACTTAAGCAAAAGTAACACGCCTTAAAACAATATTCTACAACACTCTATTTTGGCTTCATATTACCATCTATTGATGTGGGCTTGTTTCTTTTCACATTAGTTCACAGCCTTTAAGAATTCACACAAATTCAATTACCACTTTAATGGGCCAATCTCCAAAGAGTCATTTTTATGACAGAGGCTTCTATGAATGAATTAAAAAACAGTACACCAGTCCATAGTGCCAGATTTTCTAGTCTCTGGTGCTATCCATATTGCTAGCCACACTACCTTTCTGAAAGTACTTTAGGGATACTGCTGTTGTTATTTTTAATGGTGAAAGAAATATGTGATATATGATAAAAGAAATATTTACTATGACCATTAACTAATTTTTATATATAAAATTTAACAATTTGCATATACAATATTTACATACTTGGTTTCTGTTCCATTGCAACAGTATAGTATCAACATAGTATCTTCATTGACAAAGAAAGGATCAGTCTCTGAAGAAAGATAGCTAATGAAATGACTCATTCATGTGTCAAGAAATGTATGGAATTCAAAATCTGTTCCATCCATGTTTTAGAAAGACACAGTGGTAAAATATGTAACTTTTTTTTTCTACTTGAAATTTTAAAGTGTAGATATGGTCACCATCTATAGGTCAAGCTAACCCCTTTTTGTACCTACAAGAGGTTAGAGAATAGCTAAATTCTTGTGCTGAATGACTCAATGGATGATTCACGGGCTACTGCATAGGCTTGAAATCAGGTGGACTAGGAAACAGCCTGATTTGTAGGCATTTAGTAACAGCAGGGACCTAGAAAGAGAAGTGATTGAAGTAGCATCTGGAGAAAATCTGTAGGAAAATTGTAAAAAAAACAAATCTTTCAACACTTAGTGAACGTAGGTAGAAGGAGTTTAATATGGACATCACTATAAATGATTTGAGCTTCAATATTGGTTTTTAAAAACACAGTCTGTACAGTGGTATTTTTATAGTCAGTGTCAAGCACAGTTGTTTTTAGTTACAGCTTGCATAACAGTTCAAGATAAATCAAAGTGAACTGTTCTCAAGGAAAAAAAAAAAAGCAGCACAGATTTTCTAATACTGTGATCATTGCTTTGGCCAAAGGCTACTTTGCACTACGTCTACATAACACCCATTTAACAAATATTTATTAAGTGTTGATTATTTGCCAAATACTGTCCGAGATTCTGAGAATATATCAATGACTAAAACACAGTCTCAGCCTGCACTATGTCTTTAGCATCTCCCAAACAAAGCACTAACAACACAGGATGTTAGAGCTGAAAGACGTAACAAGTGCATTCTCTGGATTCTGGAGAAGGGAAGTGGCATCGCCTGTTTGCCTGAAGAAAATTAAGGTAGGTGTTTTTGCAAGATGATGGCTAAGCTGAAAACAAACACCAGATCGCAGGTCATTACTTCAGTAGGGAGGAAGAGCTTCTGAGACTCAGGCTATGATCTGCACACTGAAGGGTCACAAGTGCCCAGAAAGGGAAGCTACTTAGCATGATTGGACAACAGAATGGGAAATGAGGCTTCCAGTCTTCAGAATGGAAGAGTTATTAAGAGAATGTACATATAATGAAGGTGAATTTGGATTTCATCCAAAATATAATTGAGTTTTAATCACTTCAGAATGGAGTAGTATGTTGTGTGCTGTGCTATGCTCTGTGTGTGTGTGTGTGTGTGTGTGTGTGTGTGTGTGTGTGTGTGTGTGTATTGGAGGGGATGTTTTGAGAATTCACCCTGGGTATTCACTCTAGGTCCATATGGATTACCCAGGCTCTGGGGTCAGATGCTATGTCGGGTGTGGGATATCTGAGGGAAAAACAATCTATGTACACTATGTTCTTATGTCTGTTAACTTTATTCCTCTAAGACAAAATTCCATCTATTCAGCTACAGCTCCATCAGGCATTTAGGACAAGAATAAATCTAGATACACCAAGCTCTTTGTCCATCTACTTTATTTCTCTGGGATGAAATCCTGTCTCCATAGCTTCATTTCCGTCCTGACACTCAGTTCCTCTTTGTCCTCTCTTCTACTGTTCTCTCATAGTCCTGCAACAACTTAGCTCTTATGCTTCCAGCCTCATCTTCATCCTCTGTTTCTTCTCCCTCCATCTCTGCTTGCTCTCTACTGCTGGCCCTGATGAACTCTACAAGAGTTCTGCCTTACCACCTACATTTCTTCTGTGTTCTTCTCTTCTCCCTGGTCATGCTGTTCTGTCTGTCTACAGAAAAAGCCTGTTCCTTCTTCACCTGGCCACTCTGCCTCCTCAGGAATGTTGCTCCACCTTACTTTCTACCTTGATATGTAAAAACCTCTTTTGTTCTTAGTCAATTGCTCAGGAGAGTCACTAGGACTCAAGGCAAGGGGATGGTCTGAGCTTCATTAGCACAAGAAACATCCAGGTACTGGCTCAAACAGGGAAGTTCACATACACATTCTATGGGAATTGTGAGCACAAGAAATTCATAACAAGGCACAGCTGAATATTAAGCTGTGTAACACCAAAATAGTCCATGCTAGATGGCTTGCCACTTGACTGACCCTTGGCCTGGTCAAGGTATAGCTTTGATATACAGCTGGACTCCTTGTAACATATTTTTGTGGCTCACCACAGGTGCAATGTATATAAAGCTGGATATGTCAGGAAGATGAGCTAAGGCTAGTATCTTAATGTAGGCATAAGATCATGTTAACCTGAATAAAAGCATAAAAGAAACCAACTGGTGGCCCTTTAAGGAGGTAATATTGATAGAGTGAGTGGTGATTGGGTCATATGAAGAAGGAGAAGTAGTAAAAAGATTGAATACATTCCCTAGTATTTTGAATTTGGCAAGTTGTGAGTCATGTTGCTAATAAGAACAAGGAACAAGTTGGGGCAAATGAGGTCAGTGGTTCTTTGTAGTATTTCAATGCATTCTTAGGTCAAATTCCCTGATGGCAGTTCAGATTGATGGCTATAATAAAATACGATAATCTAGGTAACTCAAATAACAGAAAGTTGTTTCTTATAGTTCTGGAGGATGGGAGATCCATACTCAAGGCATGAGCAACTTGGTATCTGGTGAATGTCTGTTTCCTAGTCTTAGGTGCCCATTTTTTTATGTATTCCCATGTATGGAGAGATGGGGAGCTCCTGGTGAGTGTCTGTTTCCTATTCAGAGGTGACCATCCTTTTGTGTACTCCCATGTATAGGGGAGATGGGGAATCTCTCTAGGACTTGCACTGCAAGGCAGACTTGGAATGAACATAATGGGCCTGCAGGTTATGATGGGCTCTCTGTTAAAGATTCTCTATTGCTGAAGTACTTAAGCCATAGGTCTATGATAAAAATGGCAAAGAAAATGACTCTGAATCACTTTAGTGAAGAAGCAAGGCCATTCCTTGGTTCTCCAGGTATCTGTAATGATGGCTGTGTAATATTGCTAATGTCCTGATTAACAGCAGAAAAATATCACAGAGTAGGTGATGCTTTAAAACCACTCACTTCATTAGAATTCTGGAGGCAAAAAGGTTCAAAGTCAAGACATAGGAAAATGGAGCATCTATGACTCTTTCTAGGTTACAGATGGCTATCCTTTTATTATATCTTCATACAGGGAAAGTTAACTACCTGCAGAATTTTCTTGTAAACACACTAACCCCATTCATGAGGTCTCTGTAGCCACAATCTTATCATTTCCCAAAGCCACCCCTCAAGGTTTCATCACAGTGTAACCTAGCTTTCCACAAGTGAATTTTAAGTGAACGTAAACAGTCACCCATGTTATTGCAAATCACATAATGGCAAGGCAATGTAGATAAACTTCCGTTGTTCACAACTGTGGTACTTTGAATATAATTGGCCCCCATAAGTGTATAGGGACTGGCACTATTAGAAGGTGAGGCTTTGCTGGAGTAGTGATGGTCTTGTTGGAGGAAGTGTGTCACTGTAGGGGTGGGCATTGAGGTTTCCTATGCTCAGGATCCTGCCAAGTGTCTTAGTCTACTTCCTGTTGCCTTCTGATTAAGAATTAGCCAGCACTATGTCTGCCTGCATGCCACCATGTGATGGACCAAAGCTCTGAAACTGTAAGCGAGTCACCCAAATTAAATGTTTTCCTTATAAGAGTTGCCATGGTCATGGTGTCTCTTCTCAGCAATAGAAATCCTAAGACAGAAGTTGGGGTATTGCTCTGATAGACCAAACCATGTTTTTGTTTGGAGAAATATTGACTTTGGGAAATTGGATTAGGAAAACAGTGGAATGCTTTAATCACTGCTTAATTGGCCATACTAGTAGGAGCATGGAAAACAGTGATGGAAAGTGTTATTTGAAGTGTGAGGTGCTGATTCAAGAGGTTACAGAGGAGAAGAATGCTAATATGTGGACTAGAGATCTTTCTTGTGATATTTTGTTGAAGAATGGCTGCTTTTTGCCCTTGTCCAAAGAATCTGCCTGGGGCTAGAGTGAAGAGTTTTGGATTAATTCCATTGGAAGAGGAAATCTCAAAAAAATGTAGTATAGACTCTGTTGTGTGATTATTAGTGTTAACTCTGATGAAGATTTATAATGAAAAGGAGCAAGCTGAACAAATAAAAATATAAAATGTATATATTGAGAAAAAAAAGCACCAGGAAGTAGAATAGAGCTAAATCAATGTTGAAAGAGATAAATGGATTAAGAAATGGAATAAAGGGAGTGGTGACCTCAGGGCAAGATCCCACCCAGCTAAATTTCCAATTTGTGAAAAGGAAGTAAAGAAAAACAGAGCCAGGTGTGGTGGTAAACACCTTTAATCCCAGCACTGGGAGGCAGAGGCTGGAAATCTCTGAGTTTAAGTCCATCTTAGTCTACAGAGCAAGTTTCAGGACAGCCAAGGTAAGACAATGAAAGAAAGAAAGAAAGAAAGAAAGAAAGAAAGAAAGAAAGAAAGAAAGAAAGAAAGAAAGAAAGAAAGAAAGAAAGCAGGAGACGTAATTGGGCCATGTGTCCAAGCTAGTAACAGAACATGGTGCCTCCAGTCACGTGATTCTGGAGTTAAGGATATAAGTAAGGAGCTATGGAATTTTCCCCAAGACTAAGGAGAGCTGCTGAGGCCAGGCATGTGTCAGGGGTGCCCGTTATGGAGGTCTAGAGGCCACTGCATGAAGCTGTGAAGTTGCCTTGGAGAACCTAAGATGTTAGAGATACCAGAGCCATGGGATACCTGCCAAGTTGAGCTGCTAACAGGGAGTGAAACCAGCCCAAGAGAAAGAAGTGGGTGTATTTCAGTCAACAAAGCTGAATGGAGTTGGAGATGCAGAGTTTGGAGTTTGCCCAGCTGGTTTTCCACCTTGCTTTGGTCCAGTACTTCCTCACTATGCTCCCTTCCATATGTTTTGGAATGGTAATGTGCCGCGACCCGCAAGGCCTGGAACTCAGAACTGGCGAGGGACGTCGAGGTTAAGCAGCACTCAGGACACACCGTGGTTCGTCATTCAAAGAGAGCCCCTTTATTGACTATCCATCAGCCTTATAAACCCTGCTACTTCCTACTCTCCATGGGATCAGGGTACCGTCCTCAGGTTCCCATCCGCGTCCCAGCAGCTCAGCCAAACAAGAAGACCGCTCGCAGAGAGCTGAGTCTTGAAACAATGTTCCAGCAATAGCTATATCGTAAACATCCTGTCACTTACTGACCACAGGAAAAGAGGAAGGACAGAAGGGTACCTTAGGGCAACTTAGGGCAAGCAAACAGGCTATGCACAAGGCCTGTTCAGCATCTGCTGCCAACAGTAATGTATTTCCTGTGCCATTCTATGTTGGAAGTATCTGATCTGCCTTTTGACTTTGATTTTATAGGGGATTACAGTTAAGAGATTGCATGAATCTCAGAAGAGACTTTGAACTTTGGACTTTTAAACATTGAGACTGTGGTAGTCAATGCAGATTTTTGAAGTTGGACTAAATATATTTTGCTTTATGACATTGTTAAAATTGTATGGAGGCCCGGGAATGGAATGTAGTAGTTTGAATGTAATTGGCCCTCATAAGCTCATAGGGAGCGGCACTATTAGGAGGTGAGGCTTTGTTGGAGTAGCTACTGTCTTGTTAGAAGAAGTGTGTCACTGTGGAGGCTGGCTTTGAGGTTTCCTATGCTCAGGATCCTGTAAAGGGTCTCAGTTCACTTCCTGTTGCCTTCATATCAAGATGTAACCAGCACCATGTCTGCCTGCATGTCCATGTGCTCCCTGCCATGATGATAATGGACCGAATCTCTGAAACTGTAAGTAAGCCACTCCAATTAAATGTTGTCCTTATAAGAGTTGCCATGATCATAATGTCTCTTCATAACAATAAAAAGACTAAGACATCAATCCTCCAACTTCCCTAACTGGAGGGAATGATCTTGTAGACAATGCTATTCACTGAGATAAGTGTGATGGTTATCAGTATATGTATATTATTTGACATCATAGGAGAGGATGAAATTATATATATATATATATATATATATATATATATATATATAATGTTGTGCAAAGGAAGAAAATGTTTAATATTTTTAAAAATTCCACACATAAGAAACAACAAAAAGAGGAACAGAAGTGGCAAGATGCATAGAGGAAGACCAGAGAGAACAGTAACTGAATGTCAGAGAAGCCGTTGCCTGGTTCTGAAGATCATAGGCAAGGCCACCTTCAGCTACTGTGATGAAATGAATGACCTGAAAGCTTTACTGACCACCCAAATCTCTTCACCATTGGGTTACAAGAACAGATGGAAGTGTCTATAAACTCACTGAAAAGAGGTCTTGTGGTTAGCAGAATAGTCTTATGTCTCCAGAAGGAAACTGAATTCTAGTCCATCATTAGATTACATAACTAACTAAAGAACATTATTTACAAAATAATTCTTAAAATTGATAATATCTTTAATATTTTCATTTGTTTCTTTGCTTCTGAGACAGGATCTTACTCTGTAACCTACTTAGCCTGGTCTGAGACTTAACTCTCCTTTACTTAAGTTCTCAAAAATAAGGATTATAGGTATAAGTCACCATGTCTACATAGTCTTTAATAATTCATCATATTTTAGACTCTCCTATTTCTATCTCAGATTACCTCTATTTCTATCTTGGATGCTTTTGAACAAATAAATTCTCACAGCCATCATAACAATGTTTATGAAAAAATTACTGGATTCTAAGTGCCAGACAAAATGACCTGTATGCATTTACTAAATTCAATCATCACAAAAATCTTTTAAGATTATATAACTCTTGGTAACTGATATTCAAAAGATTTAGTGACTTACAAGAGGTCATATGGCCGTCATCACCATGGAGATTGCATTGGAAGGAAAATCTGCCTGACTCTAAGCATGAGTTCTTTATATTTGGTCTGTGACTGTATCTCTGCTGAGGTACAGACCTTTGGTTTTGCCTTTCAACTGGAAGTTGTGTTGTGTTCAGGATCAATTTTAATCTTGTGAAATCAAGGAATATATTGTTACATTTCATTCATCAAAATTACATAATGCCTTCATCTTGTTAAACAGATAATTTCCATTAGAGAAAAAAAAATCCACACAGTATTTCTCTCCTGTGAATTTTTTAAAAGAGCTAATTGATTCATAAACAAAATTAAATAAAACCACCCATCGTCAGTCAGGTCATGTTGTTCATGTCAATCAATTCTGACCTGACGGAAGTAGATACCATCCATTGGGATGGTGTTCTCATTCACCTACAAGAGGCAATCGTGGATGAAAAGTTATTTGCTAGAGATAGTCAGTGTTTCAGTATTTGGGTTCTGTTCATGGATAATACCAGTATCTTTTTTCTTTCCTTAAATTTTAGATTTCTCCCTCATGTCCTTAATCACCTACCTGCAATGGTGGTGATCTTCAGGCATAATCATACTCTTTTCACCCTGAAAAGCAAGGTGTTCAGTGGTGCTTCCTCCCAGAAAGCAATAGCTGTTACCATTTGTCATGGATTAATTTTTTCCTTTTCCCCAAAGGACAATAATGTGATGATTTCCTAACCTTGAGCACCTCACAATATGACTTGTCTTATTTAGGAAATAGACCCACTGCAGGTATAAATACTTATTAAAGTAAAACAATGCTGGAGGAGGTGGAGTCAGAATTCAGTGTAACTGAAATTTTCCTAAGATGATCTTACAAACATACAGGGGTAATGAGACCTGAAAAGACACCAAATGGTTTCCGGAAAATCATCCCAAGTGTTTTAGTCCATTAAGGCATCCATAGAATAAGTATTTGATACTGAACAATTTATATGAACATAAATTTATCTCCCACAGTTCTGCAATCTGATAAATGCCAAAACAATGTCCTAGCACATCAGGTATTTGTCAGGACACCAAGTTGACTTGGAAACTGCCACCTTCAGCTCTCAAGTTCTACCTTCCAACATTATTGCCCTGGAAATTAGGTTGAAGAATAACTTTTAAATGGTCATAAATATAAAAATCATACCAGAAGTCATGGACAAGGAATGAGACAGTTTTTTCCCTATGTACTTCAAAGAAAGATAGCCCTAGTGATCCCTTGGTTTTGAAATTATACCCTCTGTAACTGAGAGATAGTAACCATTAATTGTTTTAACTCACACAGTTCATGTTTTTTTTATTGTTATTACAACAGTCTTAGAAAATCAATTTATACATGGTGTTTGGCCTCACAATGAATTTGCCTCATAGTACTCTGAAAGGTTCTTGCATTTTTATTTCTATTTTTATTTCTTGAGACATTGTTGTGCTCTATAGCTCAGGTGTACCAGAATTTGCCTTGTAGCCTAGGTTTGCCTTGGATTCTTAACCGTCCTGTCCCAGTTCTTGAAACTGTAACTATCCTGAGTCCTGGATTATAGTATATACCCTGTATCTGGCATAGAGGCAGATCACTCTCCTAAATGCTGGGGTTACAGCATGTACCCCATGTCTGGCAGGAATTTCTAATCATTTGAAATTGGCTGAGAGAGAAGACTGACTTCAGGTCACACTCTGGAGTGCTGGGGTTCCAGTATGCACTTCTGTATCCGACATGCAGCTGGGTCATTCTCCTAAGTAGTGGGTTACAGCAGATGCCCCTGTGCTAACCATTTAAAATGAGCCATGAGAGAAGAGGGACTTCAGTTCACACCATCTGATCTTCTGTCACAGGAATATATATATATATGTATATGTATTCCTGATGAATGATCATATTTCCTTTGCTTAAATTACTAACAACATAATATACCTGTATAGACATAATTGGAATGGGGGAGGTATATACCACCTGCTGTCCTCCCAGAATTTAAATATTTTCCTGATGGAAGAATGTATTAGTAAAATTTATTAGTAAAATACCCAAGTCTCTAGTAATAAAATTCTTTATGATAAATATTTTAAAAACAAATAACTCTAGATTGCTTAAAATAAAAGTGATTAATTGCTATATTATAATATCACATGGGTGGGTCAAATCCTAGAAGCACCTTGACTGAAAACTAAATTTATCTGTTTACAATTAGTATCCTGTAGCCAGACTTGGTACATACTTGCCATCCTCATATTTTTGAGAATAGGATAGGAGGGTTGTTGTGACTTCCAGACAGTCTGAGATATTAAGTGAGACTTTGTCTTAAAAACCAAACAACATAGAGATCTCTTGATCTCTTGGCCATGCTTACCTTGTAGCATGAAGAAGCTGAAAATTAAGTTTTATGTGGATTATTAATTTATCCTTTGCCTCAAACCATAGAAATCTTCCACTGAAATTATTTCACTGAAAAATTTCCCTGAACTCCGTGTTTTCTGCATATTTGTATTTTGTGCCATTCTTTGGTTTTAGACCCCAAGCTCCTTTGGGTAAGGACTTTGTCATTAATTTAGTGCAGCTGAATATATTACATGGTGCCATGTGTATTTATAGAGCTTTGCTAAGTAATGATTCAGATTTGGTAATCAGCACTCGCAACCATCATGTGGTTATGCAGATCAACACTTACTATGCAAAAATCATTTCTATAGGGCAGATGTGCTGGTCTCCCTCTTAGTAAATTTTTAGATCAGTAAATTTCTTGCAATGTAAAAGTCAATTTAGGATGATGCCTTTGATTGTCTTCTTGTTACCCATAGCAACTGAGAAAGCAGTACCTTTCTCCACTTCTGGCTGATGAAGGTTAAAAACACCACTGGCTTTTAGCAGCAATGTGATCCAGCAATTCAGATAAAACAAAATGCCTTTTCTGGATCAAATAGCTTGGAGACATCAGTTCACTAAGTCAGAAATTTATATTTAAAATACTTTAAATATTTATAATATGGTCATTCATTATAGTTCCTGCACTGAATTATACTGAGATTCTCCCAGAAATTGGAAGGGATCATTTTACTACATTTTTGGAACATAAAAGCTGCTTCTCAACTTTGGAATTTTCTCTAGTCCAATTGATTTATTTTAAAACACAAGAAATACCAGTCTTTTGTCAGTCTTAAAATATTATGACTATTTGTTAAATTGAGTAGATATGTATTAAATGCTAGATTTTATCAACCTAACATAGATACATATTCAAGTCAGGAAGAAAGGAGAAGAGCAGAAGTTGTTGGTCGTGGAAAGAAGCTAGGGTAAGATGAGGCTTTGGGGGGACACTTTTGATTTCTGGACTACAGAATGTGACAACATGGCAATATAAACTCCTTTAGCAGGAAGCACATCCTTTCCTAGTGAAATTCAAGTTCATGTTTTCATTTTTTCACATCCTTTCAAGTGAAAATTTTCCGTATCTTTGTCCATAACTTCTTAGTCCTCACTCCCCGCATTTTTCATAATTACCACCACGACGCTGAAGTCTTTGTGCTGGCAACTGATTTGCAGATGATAGACAACCATAACCCAGGTTTTTTTGAAGCTTGTAATTAAGTGACATTATATTATTCATCCTCCTCTGCTCCTAAATTCCTCTTAGCAACAACATGAGTATGTTCAAGTATCTGTTTACATTCTGGGACACACATATTTAAATATCAGTGCCACAGGAAGTATTAACAGAGTGATGGCAGGTCTGCCGTACTGGCTGCTGGACTGCCAAATGTCCCAATCCTGCTCTTTTTTGTTTCCCCTGCCCCATGCACTGTGGGAAGGGCTGGACAGGAAGGGGCTATAGAGAAACAGTTGCTGGTGGGAGTATATTTGTGTGCTTAAAATTCTTCTCATGTTCTTCTTTGGAATCAACAAAAAAACCCTAACAATTTCTTCACTATTACAATGGTTTTCCTCTTTCACTTGTTTTTATTGAAATTTTAAAAGACATACATGAAGGAACACGTGCTCTTTATTTGGAGTTTGGTTTGAAATGTGAGTCTTTCTGAACTTGATGAGTGTGACTAAAAAGAATATGAAATCAGAGCCCATCTAGATCACGACGTACAGAATTATAAGATTCACTGGCACACAGTGCATTTCTCCTGGTCCAACATAGCTTAATTAGACAGAAGATTACTGCAGTTGTGTTACATTAGAGATATAAGTGAACTGATACTTTAAAACTGTACTCCAACCCCCAGAACAGGTAGACTGAACTGGCAAACAAAAGGAAGAGAAACCAGGCAGGGATCTGACTTCCATCCCTCTGGACAATCCCATTATGTTCTAGGGTCTCTTGCAATATTGAGTCTCATTTATGATCAGTTTCCTAAAGAAAATTGCCTAAGTAGTACCACTGTGTCTTTGCATACTTAGATGTGTTAAGGCATCAACCATTCTTTCATAGATTTCACAAAGCTATAAAATTATGGCAGAAATGTTCCAATTTGTTACTTTTACTGGACAGAATGCTAACATAGGATTGGGTAGGAAATATTTGTGTTACTTCAGAAACGACAAACCTGAAAGGCGAGGACTTACAGTGCTTCATTCAAGCTCATAGTTGAATGGGTTTTAGGAATTTAAACATTCTATAAATATAGGTGCAAGTTTCTACATCAGGACCATTGCTGCTTCCAGTGCTTAAAAATTTCTATCATTTATAACACTGACACAGAATTATTTTGAAATAACTAAAAGGCAGTAGTATAAGAAATATAATTTTTGTAACATTCTCAAAAACATAAGCCTGCAATGGTCATTTATAACAGTTACCCTGTGGGGATGGAATGATCGTGGGTTTGATATTCCTTACACTTTGCTCATTATCACAGACAGGAGGTGAGAGGGTGTATTGAAGAGTAGAACTACTCTAATTTTAAAAAATGGCTTCCCCTCAGGTGAAAAACAAAAGAACTAAATTTTAAAATTTCTTTGCCTTTATTTCCTCCTCTTTCTCACACACTCATATTTATAGCATCATTCTTAGGTAAACTTTCTGGGTCATGTACTCTTAAAGGGTAAGTCAAGGTCTGGTTATGCAATCATCAAGCCCATCCACTGTTACATTGTTGATTTTAGTAGGTAAACATAGGTAACTGAGCCTTTTCAACTTCATATAGTGAAACAGATAATAGGTTACAAGTTTCAAAACATCCATATATGCACACACACACTGAGTAGATTCGGCCTCTGAGACTGACCTCTGAGACCTCCAGTTTCATGGCTAGTCCTGGATGCCAGCTCAGAATTTCCAGACATCATGGATATTGAACGTGTGTATGTTTGTTTGTATGTAACTCTCTGTGGCCTATCAGTCACCAAGCATTTGTGAAGTACATGCAGTTGTGCCGCTGTCTACACAGGTAACTAAGCAATCAGCAGCTCATCGAGTTCTGAGACTTGGATTGGAGGATCCAGTCAGAATTCCATGTCAGAGCCAGAGAATCCCTTTGTCCTATTTTGGCTGTTGACTTACCCATCTTCCTGCACACCTTGATCTCTTCCCGTGTCTTTCACAACTTTCCTTCTCCGCTCTTTATCTTTCCACTTCCTTATAGAAATGCTGTGGTAGATATCTAGCAGTAGACTCTCTTTGTCACATGGTAACTCTAGTATTTAAAAAAAAAAAGACTGACAAAATTATTTCCAGAGTGGTTGCTTTATCTTATGATCTCAGCACTGTATAAGAATTCTCCTTTTCCCACATGCTTGTCAACACATTGGAGAATCCAGTCTTACGGAGATTTATACCTAGATTTTCTCTGAGGACTTTTTATGGTTTTAGTTCTTACTTTTCTTTGTGTCATCAAATTCTGACTCAATTTTAGGGCTCAACTTTGCCCTTCTGTCTGTATGATATCCCTTTCTCTCAGCCTTGCTGGAAAGATTGCAGGCATTTTTTGTTTAAGTAGTTAACTTTTATCAGCCTTCTAATTAAGAATACCAGATATTATAAAAACTACACAAAATGTTTTTAGGACACACACATGCATGCACGCTTGCACACACGAACATATATATGTATGTATGTATCAATGTGCATGCGAGTGTGTGTGTGTGTGTGTGTGTGTGTATTATTCATACACATAAAATGTCATAGCTAAACCCATTGGTTTGCACAATGAATGCATGGTAATTTAAAAATTCTATTTTGGCAGAAGACGGAATACCATGGGAATTCAGAACAAGAAACTGTTTCAAGGGGAGTTGTACAGGCTCCACTGTAACATGTAAACAGAAGTCAAGGAATTAAAAGACGAAGACCAGTAAGTTTTAGAAAATGTTTGCAAGAACTCACTTTGTTTCAGAAGTGTTTGTGTGATACCCACCCACCCACCATGACAATGCTTTCAAGAGAGTTGCTGATGAGAAGGAGTAACAGCTGAGGTAGGGGGAAAGCTGACTCCTGTAATGTGAAGTCACATGTTTCAGAAGTAATAGTCTTACAGGATAAAGAAAGACGGTATTTGGAAGAGTAGTTATTAGTGAAGAGAAACAAGGTGTAAGGGAAAGAACAGTTGATAGAAGGGACGTAATAGCAGGGACTCCAAAAGGGCCCAGGCTTTGGAGTAGCTCTGTAGTCAGTGCCCATATTCTTAGACAAACTTTATAGTAACAGCCAAGACGTTAAACATCTTGGTCAACAGATAATTAAATGTGGTATATCTAGCATGAAATATTTATCAATATAACTAGACGCTGAATGGGCAAATACTACTCTGAGGAACAACCTTCTAAGTGTCATGCTAAGTTAAAGAAACTGGTTACAAAATGCTCTATGCTAAACAGTAAATCAACAGTTTCAGCAACCTAGATGCCCCTCAACCTATGAATGAATAAAGAAAAGGTGGTACATATACACAATGGAGTATTACTCAGCTGTAAAAAACAGACATCATGAAATTTGCTGGCAAATGGATAGAACTAGAAAATATCATTCTGAGTGAGGTAACCCAGACTCAGAAGGACAAACATGGTATGTACCCACTCATAAGTGGATATTAGATGTAAAGCAAAAGATAATCAGACTATAACCCACAGCTCCAGAGAAGCTAGGAAACAAGGAGGACCCTAAGAAAGACACATGGATCTCCCTAGGAAGGGGAAATAGATGAGCTCTCCATGAGTAAACTGGAGATGGGGACACAATGGAGGGAGGGGATGGGGGATGATAACATGAGGGAATGGGATGGTCGAGCTGGGGGAGGGACAGTGTGGGAGAGCAATGAAAGAGATATCTTGATAGAAGGAGAGATTATGGAGGTATGGGTGCTAGGGAAATTCCCAGGAATCCACAAGGATGACCCTAGATTGGACTACTAGCAATAGTGGTGAAGATGCCTGAACTGGCCTTCCCCTGTAATCAGATTGATGACTATTCTAAGTGTCATCATAGAGCCTTTATCCGATATCTGATAGAAGCAGATGCAGATATCCACAACCAAGCACCAGGCCGACCTCAGGGAGTCCAGTTGAAGAAAAGGAAGAGGGATTATAAGAGCAAGGGCAGTCAAGATCATGATGGGGAAATCCACAGAGACAACTGAACCAAACTGTGTCAGCTGTGGAACCTGCATGGGCCTGGACTAGACCCTCTGCATAAGGGAGACAGTTGTGTAGCTGGGTCTGTTTGAGGGGCCCCTAGAAGTGGGATCAGGATCTATCCCTGGTGCATGAGGTGGCTTTTTAGAGCCTATTACCTATGGTGGGATGCCTTGCTCAGTCTTGATGCTGGGAGGAGGGGGCTTGGTCCTGCCACAACCAAACGTACCAGGCTTTGTTGACTCCCCATGAGAGGTCTTACACTTTGGGAGAAGGAGATTGGGGGTCAGAGTGGGGAGGCTGGTGGGGGGAGCTGGAGGAGAAATGAGAGGGGGATCTGTAAATGAGAAATGAGAGGCTGATATGTAAAATGAATAAAATTTCAGGAGATGAGGACTCCCAACTAATGGGACTCATTTCAGGGTGATATTCTAATATGAGATGAATTGATTGCTTGGGCAACTCCATAAATGTCCTAAAATTGATTGAACCGTGCTCATTACAAAGGTAAAAATCTGTTATATTAATATCTCTGTACAGCTTCTAGAAAATATGTAAGAGACTATAAAGTCAAAAATAAAATTCATCCATGAATTCAGTATCCAGAGAAGGAACTAGAGAAAGACAGCAGATCTTAGAGCCAGTCATATCTGTGTGAAAACCTTATTTGCTAAAACAACCTCAAGAAAGCTCTTACATTTCTTTGAATCTTTTTCCATGTATAAATGGATACATTAATTACTATAGAAAAACCCCTGCTACCAATTAGTGTCTGAAATAAGTAAATATGAAAAATGTATCAGATGCAATGGGTCTGGTGCTGGCTCATCACAGTCCAGCAACCTGCATTCAAGTCAGTGACTCTCTCTTACTGAATTGAAAACCCACATTCAGTTTGGATTTTGGCTTTGCTCTTGTCCAAGGCAAAAACTACATTTAAAAATCTAGACAGTAAAGATCTCAGGCTTCACAAGCCCTGAGGACTCTGTTGCAATTATTAGGTTATGTTGTCATGTAATGAAACAAACGCAATGTGTAGATGAAGGGACATGGCTATGCTTCAGCAATGTGCCTTCCATACATACTGAGTCCACAAGTCAGTCTTATGATCCACCAGCATCCAACTAGCAACCCCAGGAAAGCCGGAGGAAGTAAACTGCTTCATAAAATATTAATTAATTATACCTACAAAGATTCTCTTATATACTCAACATCATGTTAAATTTCCTATAATACTTGGCATACAAATTCCGTTATTTTTAACATAAGCACGTGTAAGTAATTCCTGTACTGCATTGTTCAGAGGATAAGTAAGAATATGAATCTGTATATATTCAGTACAGACACAACCCTTTACAAATAATTTTTCTCCAAAGTTAGTTTAATTCATACTTGTAGAATCTCTGGGTATATTACTGAAGGCTGACTGCAGTTTCCATGGGCCTTTTCTGTTTTCAAGTGTACTAGATTATTGGTGAACTTAATAAAATATACAACTAGGGTGATTTATAAGACAGACATGTGCCATTTCAGCTTTCTGGAGGCTAGAGGTCTGAAAACAATGTGTTAGCAAGGCTTCATTCCTACTCTGAATCTAAGAAAGGAAATCTGGATTGCTTGTGTAGTTCCTAGCATTGAGAAAATACCTCGGATTTCATTTGTGTCTCCAGTACTCTGTCTTCTTGTAACAACGTTTATATGAAGACAACATTTATATCGCTTTAGGAATTCCAAACACCAGTGATTTTATTTTAACTAATTAAAATTTCAATAATGATAGTTTTTAAGACTATCACATTCTAAGATACTGCTAGTAGTTAGGATTTATGTATATATTTTATTTTGTTGTCATATTTGAAAGAGGATGCAGTGTAGCCCAGCACAGTCTAGAACTCCCTAGTAGTCAAGGGTAACCCTGAACTTGATCTTCTCTTTATCTCCTAGGTGCCGAAATTGTAGGCTTGTGCCCATGACCTTTTGTTGTTGCTGCTATTGTGTTTAAATGCGGTGCTGGGGGTTAAAGCCAGAGTGTCACACATGCTAAACAAGCAGTTGACCCTCAGAGGTCCTTCTACATCTCCAACGTGTCTATTTTAAAGGAAACAATTAAGCAAATGACACCATGCAACAGGTGCTCTGGACTTACTTGCCAGATCATAACTACAGCCTTTCTGTTAATTTGTAAATATTAAAATCCTTTATTATTTAAAGACCTTTCAAAGACCTCAAAGCTGTTTTTTTTTTTTAAAGTATGGCAAGAGAAAGCACAACTTTAATCCTAGCACTTGGGAGGCAAAGACAGGAGGACCTCTGTGAATTCGAGGTTAGCCTTGTCTAATGAGCTAGTTCTGGAATAGCCAAGACTGTTATACAGTGAAGCACTGTCTCGAAGAATCAAAAATAAATAAATAAATAAATAAATAAAATATGACAAGAGTATAGTGCACAGCACTTTGAATTGGAAGCTAACTGCCCTTTGTCCAATGATTTGGTCTCCTCGCTCTCAGATTTCTCTCTGTTAAAGAGAAATCATTGTATAGACTCCTTGGCACTGTTCTGAGTATCAAATAAGGTTTACAGAAGAACACAGCAACCATATGTTGCTGTGTAATATAATGCATGTAACATGTAATGCCTGGCATGAAGCCTCAAGGTTGTTTCACTAAAGATTATCTCTCAATTTATAATCCTAATCATACTACTCAATGGAGAGATGCCTCTCCTTGTTCCTAAGGAGCTCTTAGTAGTTACTTTCTTTATGAAATTTTGAAGGCAAAAAGTGTGGTAAGTGCCAACCTTCCAAAATAGCACAGCTCTGATTAAGAAAAGAAAATCAGGCCAAAGAGAAATAAAATGAGTATTTGTGGCCAGATTGGGTTCATTAGTAGTCTTCTATTTATGAATCATTCCAACAACATTTAGCTCATATTGGGAACATGGACAGTATTTCAAAGTTGACTCCTGAAGGTAACAAAAAACATCTATTCTTTAGTTTGAAATTCTCTTTAAACAATACCATTGTTTTGAGTGTCAGGATTTACTTGCTTGTAATTTTAACAACAACAATTCTTCTGCATTGTTTTCTCACAAAGAAGGCACAGAAGTAATCATTGTTAGTCATATACCATCTCTCTTCCAGTATATGAAAATGTCCACTGTAGTTTCAAAACTGAAAGAAGACTAAGTAATCATCTTATAAGTAAGGACATAAAGCTTGGGTCACTTGTATGGTTGGCATTGTGCTGCTAAACAGTGAAACGACTGGAAATATAAACCAGGATGGTGCCATCATCTCCTTGTCAAAATGAGTGCAATGAAGACAAAACCTATGAATTACCTAGGACTGTGAGTGCTGAGTGGAAATCCCTTTACCCTAGCTCAGTCTTGCAGAAAAGTCATCCTGAACCCAAACATTAATAATGTTTACAAACAAATAAAATATCTGCATCTGTGAAAGCTAACATTGAATCTTAGAGGTGATAGTCTATTCAGGAACAAAGTAATTTGGACACTAAAGATTGAATGTATCTCCCTCTTTCAGCTGATGCAGTATGTTTTAAGCTTCAATATCCATGTAAATCTCCTGATAATGTTGTTAATGGAAAGTGATGGAGCATACCCTAGGACAGACCCTGGCAGACTGCATTTAAGTTGCTTACAGGTGGTACCAATACCCATAATTCAATGACACCCTTATTTTAACATCTATTTTATTATGTTTTGAAAATTTCATGTATGAGTATTGCTGTTACATCATTTCCACACTCTTTCTCTCCCTTCCATCTTCTCCCATGTTCTCCCAACTCTCTCCCAGCTTCATGTTCTCTTCTTCTTTAATTATTGATAACTATAAGAATACAAATGTGTGTACATTACTTCTGAGTCCGTTTTGTGTAGCTTATGTGCGTATATGCTGAGGGATGAACACTTGGGTTAGGACTTATCAGAAGGCATATCTCTGGAGAAGATTGATTGACCCTCTAAGCAGCTATTAATTGCCTTAAGTTTCTCAACTAGAGGTGGAACCCTGTGAGATCTCTCCCACCCATGTTGGGATGTCAACTAGTGTTGACATTGTGTAGGACTCAGTTAGGTGACCATGTTGTTAGGATTTCATGAGTGTAGCTCTGTGTCATATGTAGAAGACATTCTTGTAGTAGTCATCCTGGCTCTTACAGTCTTTTTCTCCCTTCTTCCATAATGTTCTCTGAGCCTTTGGTGTAGGGTTTATTTTTTGGATACATCACTGGGTCCAGGCACCCCACTGTCAGTAGTTCTCCACATTTTCTTCAGTAATTGTCAACATCTGATGCAAAAAAGATGCTTGCTTCTCTGATAAGAAATTGGTAAGAAATGAGGACTGCACTTACCTGGGACTATAAGGATAAGCATTTAAAATAAAATTGAGAATTATATCAGCTTAGGAATGTGGCAGTAGTAGGTTCTACTCAAGTATCCATAACCTCACAAGACACAAATTATTGGGTAGGTTTTCAGTTCAGGTATGAACTTCCTTCTTTGAGTGGGCCTTGAGTCCAGTTAGGTAGTTGGTTGCGCACAAGATATAAATACCACTATTGTACTGGTGGGTTTATCTTGCCATGCTGGTCATTGTGATTCACAGGCTCAACAGATGAGTACAGTTTTATATGTTTTTTGCTCCTTTGGCAGATGCATAGCATGTTTTACTAAAATGAGGGGGGGGGCCTCAGGGAGAGGGCTTCCATGTTAGTTTCAGAATGATTTCTCTAAGACCTGTGTCCAAAGTGTGTGGTATCTTCAGGAAAAGGATCTTTTCTTCAAGTTATGGAAGGCAACCAAGGACAAGATCAATAACTTATACTGTTTTGGGAGTCTCTGGAAATCCTCTGACCAACAAACCAAAGGGAGGGTTACTTGCACTTAACTGGAAGAGTATTATCACCCAAGTGATGTAATTTCATTAAAACAACTTATACATGTACACTTACATGTATATTATATAATGCAGTTTCAGTAAACATAATAAATTTCCCTATATTTTTCAGTCATACCTAGTGTTCTTTAAGAGAGTCATACCTCTTCCTTCTCTCCCTCAGTATTTTCCTTCATCCCCTCTTCACAGATAAAGTCCCCCCCCCCCGCATCATTTCTATCCATTTACTCTCCATAAATTATATACTGAGGTCTAAAGATTTGGACCTAGGATACACAAATAAGGGAGAACATGAGGTGTTTTTCTGTCCAAGTCAAGGTTACCTCACGCAGTATAATGCATTCTAATACCTTCCACTCACCTACATAGTTCATGCCTCATTTTTGTCTACAGCTGAATAGAATTCCATTCTGTGTGTGTACCACCTTTTTATTGTCCATTCCACAGTTGAAGGTCCATTACATTCTGATGCCTTCCACTTACCTACATATTTCATATTTCATTGTTGTCTACAGCTGAATAGAATTCCATTCTGTGTATGCACCACCTTTTTATTGTCCATTCCACAGTTAAAGGTCCAATACGTTGATTCTGTTTGCTAGCTATTGATAATAGAGCAGTGATGAACAGAGCTGTGGATTAGGATGTTGAATCTTTGGAGCATATACCAAGGAGTGGTATAACTAGGTCATACAATCCACTTGATTTTAATTTTTTTGAGAATTTTCTAAACTGATTTCCAGAGTGGCTGTACTAGTTTACAATCCCACCAACAGTGAATGAGGTTTCTTCTTTTCCCATATCTTCACCAACATTTGTTGTCATGTGTTTTCTTGATATTGGTCACTCTGTGTGCAGTAAAATAAAATCCCAAAGTTATGATTTATATTTCCCTGATTGCTAAGAATGTTGAACATTTTAATAGGTGTTGCTTAGTGTATATGTCTATCTATATATCTAAGATATAGATATAGATTATATAGATACAGATATTGGTATAGATACAGATGTCTGTTGGATCAAATTCATAGCCTATTTTTAAATTGGGTCATTTGTTTTGTTAACTGTTCTTTTTAGTCCTCCCTATCTTCTGGATATTAATCCTCTATCATATGCATAGGTAACAAATATCCACTGGCACTGTATTCGCAGCCTTTTCAGTCAGTGGGTTCTCTTCCTTAATGCACAGAAGCTTGAAGTGTTATAAGGCCCCTCCTATCAGTCATTGGAATTAATTCTTGAGCAAAAGGAGTTCTTCTCAGAAATTCCTTTCCTACACCTCCATCTTGAAGAGTACTGCCTATGATTTCTCTAGGAGTTTCAGAGTTTGAAGATTCACATTAAGGGCTTTGTTTCATTTGGACTTTATTTCTGTGCAGAGTGATAAATACCGGTCTAATTTCAGGTTCAGAAAATACATTTGTCCTTCTTAATTTTGCACTATATTCTGACATCCAAGGGGGAAAGTAACAATAAAAACATAATTAATGGAGAGCAGGTGCCAAATTAATAGTGGGGAGCAATGACTAATTTTACAAGTAATTATTCTAATATTATATTTTGTGTGATGTATTTTTATTTCATCTTATCTTTCTTAAAATTGAGGTAAGGCAGAAATAAACACTTATATAAGAACCATCTAGTAATGTAGTGTTTTGCTGAGCAACAAAGAACACATACATTGACAGAACATTCTTCTACATTTGTGTCATAGCGGTGAGAAAAAGAATCTAATTTTTTGGAGGCCTTGCCTTGGAGAAGGAGGGAATAGGGGATGGGTTTTGGGGGAGACTGCAGAAGCAGAAGAGGGAGGAGAGGGGGATCTGTGGTTGGTATGTAAAATGAATAGAAAATTTCTTAATAATAAAAAAAGAAGAGAAGAATCTAATTTTTTTCCTACATGAGGACAAAATAAGTTGGATGCACTTTTTTATGATATTTGCACATCCGGGTGACACCAGGGGACTCAAGGTCACTGGAAGAAACTGTCTTTGTTAGTTTTTTTCTGGCACAGGAAATGATAGGTCTAATGAAATTGTGTGACAAAATTTTATTCACTTTATATAACCATATAATGCCAAGGCTTTATTTGGTTGATTTCCCCCTTTTGTAAAAGTTTTGAATTTAAGCTAATCAACTGTCTCACTTATCCAGAGGGCCTGGTCCAGTTCCATGGGGGCTCCTCAGCTAATGATTCATAGTTCATGTGTTTCCACTAGTTTGGCAATTTGTCCCTGTGCTTTTTCCAATCATGGTCTCAACATCTCTTGCTCATATAATCCCTCCTCTCTTTTACCGATTGGACCCCTGGAGCTCCACCTGGGGCCTGGCCATGGATCTCTGCATCTGCTTCCATCAGTCATTGGATGAGAGTTCTATCATGACAGTTAGGGTGTACGGCCATCCTATCACCAGAGTAGGTCAGTTTGGGCTTTCTCTCTACCATTGCCAGTAGCCTATTGTGGGGGTATCCTTGTGGATTTCTGGGGACCTCTCTAGCACTTTGCTTCTTCCTATTCCCATGGGGTCTTCATTTATCATGGTCTCTATTTCCTTGTTCTCCCTCTCTGTTCTTGATCCAGCTGGGATCTCCCGCTCCCCTAAGCTCTCTTTCCCCAGACCCTTGCACTTCATTACCCCGCCCCCATCACGTCCAGGTTGTTCATGTAGATCTCATCCATTTCTCTGTCATTGGGCGATCCCTGTGTCTTTCTTAGGGTCCTCTTTACTAGGTAACTTCCCTGGATTTGTGAGTAGCAGTCTAGTCAACCTTTGCTTTACATCTAGTATCCACCTATGAGTGAGTACATACCATTTGCGGCCCCCAGGCAGTAGGATTGGGACCTGTCCTTAGTGCATGAGTTGGCTTTTTGGAACCTAGGGCCTATGCTCCGACACTTTGCTCAGCCTAGGTGAAGGGAGGAGGGGACTGGACCTGCCTCAACTGAATCTACCAGGCTGAGTTGAATTACCAGGGGAGGTGGAAATGGGGGGGGGTGAGTTGGGTGGAGGGGGGGATGGAAGGAGGGAGGACAGGGGAATCTGTGGCTGATATGTAAAATTAAATTAATTATAAAATTTAAAAAATAAAATAAAAAATAAATGTCTAACCTGTAAGAAGGTCAACAATAAAAAAATAGAAAATAAATAAAAGTTCTGAATTCAAATGCAGCATTTTTGAACCCAGATAAAATAAGTTGTACTCTAACAATCTTTCTTACATCTTGTATTTAAAGGGCTATGCAGAAATGATACCCAACGCTAGTGGAGAAACACTTTTTAATGTACATTAAGGACTGAAATCTGTAAAAGGGGATAACCCTCAAATAAGATGCATTGTTTTTCAAGGGTGACAATCTGGAAAATGAATGTCAGGGATGGCAGGCTAAGAGCATGCACAGCAGCCAACAACATCAACGTCTTTGTCCTTGATCACAAATAAAGGAGAACTGGAGAGCGTACAAGACTCTGGTCCCTGACAACTAACTACATGTAATTAAAGGAAAAGTAAGAGAAAGGCCACGATGTTAAATCAAAAGAAAAGACTCTCCACAGACCGGTGACCACAGCAACAAGTTAAGCACTGAGCAGTGGAATAAAAGATCCTTGAAAAAAAATCCTCTAGCATGCCAAGCAACATGTCTCCTCTCCCTTTCTCTTTACTGTTTCTTTATTTTATCCTTCCTTTTGGACAGGGCCACAAAGGATGTGTGGTCTGAAGGAAGAAGTTGAGAATAGGATAGTAACAAGTCAGTTAAAATGCTGACCAAGTGCCCAGTAGACCGGCAAGCATGGGGGAAGAGGACTCTGCCTTGGGTAGCTACAATGATAATGCAAAATGAGAATGCCCCCTGGAGTCTGAGAGATGGCTCCCTGGGTGGTTAGGGTGTTGTGCAAGACTGACTGCGGCATTTGATGTTTACGACCCACGTAGAGGTGGGAAGAGAGAACGACTCCACAAAGTTGTCCTCTGACCCCCACATGCATGTCCTGGCGAAAACAGACACAGAGATATGTACACACACACACACACACACACACACACACACACACACACACACACAGGTCCAAATTTTTTTGAAGAATGAAAATATCCCTGTTTTCTGAAAGGTTGTTGCTTCTCTCTCAGATATCATTCCGGGAGCTGAGCACAAGCTACATAACCAGTTAGACAATGCTCCTTTTTCTAGGGAAATTTCTTTTCTAGGGATCTCTACCTTAGCCATCATCTGTGTGACCAACGCAATAGAAAACAACTTCTGAGCACCTGGCTAGAAACCAGTTTCTCTTCTAGATCTTCGGTTCTAGTTAGATTTCCCTTCGTGCATGTTTCCATTTCTGCTGAAGGTTTCATTCTGTGTCAAAACTGTTTAATACATACCTGTAATAGTTGTTGTCTTTGTTCTCCACTTGCTGTTTACCAGACACCATTGAACTTGCTTTATAATATTAACCCTTTCAACACCCACACCCAACACTTCATGACAAGGGTATTAATGCCATCTAACAGAGGAGGAAAACATGGCACAGATAGGTTAACACACATAAGCCACATGATACCAAAGGAATAATTTTATGTACACAAGAGTATCTCAAAAGCCCCAGTAGCCCCCATGATACACAACCAAAGATCATCTGCATGTAATAATCAGTAGAGAAGTATTTCTTATTTGGATGAGCTTCTAGTTATATTTGTTCCCTTTAGTAAGTAGAATTCCCCCAATACCACAGAATACATAGAAGGCTATTTATTCTATTTTTCATTTCAAAAGATCATTTTGATCTATGCATGTTCAAAAATAAGGCAACCCAATGCTCAGTGTCTTCACAGTTTCAGGGAAATAATAAGTAAGACATTGCATATTTATCTATTTCAATTTAAAAAATTTTGTATTGGCCACGAGTCTGGATCCACTTTTTAGTATACTTTTGCAGTCTAATGCACTGGGGAAATGCAAGGCAACCAGAATGCAAAGAGAAGAGAGTGCGTGTCGATTAATCTTACATATCATTTGGGTTAAAAGCTGCCAGACTTTAACAGTGCTTCTAAAATTAAAGTCAGATAGGTTTGTATACTGATAGAAATAATTTTTATTCAGGTTATTTAACACCAAATTAGAAAAAGCAGATGAGGCCTCCTCTCATAAGCGAAGTGTCTGTTGTTCTGAACCACACTCCGGAGATATGATGCACATTCACTCAGATCTTTGGAAAGTGAATCATTTCTCTGAGGAAATCTGATCTCTTGATTCTCTGTAAAATATTTCTAAGAAAAACTATTATTCAAAGGAAAATAAATAACATTTTTTTCCTAGTGGGCCAAAGAAGCCACAATCAATGCCAGGGTTGATGATGACATCAACTTTTCCTAGACACTAAAGCAAGACACTGCTCCTCGCTCTACCATCTGCTGCAGATATTTTAAATTTCTAAAGCACTAACAATGATGCAATTTGCTACATTTTGAGCTGCATTTTACAACCCTCTCTTTGCTGAATTACTATTGATGACATTAAAACCCTTTACAAATCAAGACAACACATTTGCTTGCTGTTCCCACCAAAGAGTCGCTGGCAAGTCTTTCTCCACTGGAGTGTACCTGCACTTCGGTTTGGGTCAGTGATGTCCAGACACTTTGAGGGAATGAGGAACAGAACATAGTATCACTGTCTGTGTTATTCATTACTTGAACAGAGAAGGTCCAGGGAGAAACTGACCATTGACTATAGAGAAAGAAGCCATGGGCACAGTGAGAAATGATTATAATTATTTTTCACAATAAATCCATATTTTCCAGATTGTTGGAAACAAAATATTAAGACTAATTCGTGTAATGTATGCAATAGACAAGAATTATGAATCTGAAAGCTATGTATTAATGAGTAAAAATGTAAAAAAATCTAGATAATTATCCAGAATATTAGGGAGCTGATATGGAATTGCAATAAAGCAAACTAAGAATAACAATAAAAAATTTAATTTTTTCTTAAATTTGAGCAAGTACTACTTTTATTAATGGGTAGTTTCTAATGACTTTTTCAAATGTATTTTTGTGCGTGATAGTGAGATTTTGTGTTTTCTGAAATAGTTCTTGCTTAGAGGAAGAGAGAATGAATACCACAAACAATTACAAAGTTCAGCTGAACTTATCACCTGAGAGATGTGGTCACTAGTTTCAACTTTCAGAAGCTCTTAGCATCTGGTATTTTATAAACTTGACAACATCTTGAAACATTTGCCTTTGAAAATGGTACCTGTCCCCGCGCCCCCCCTCCCCCCAAAAAAAATCTAGCATGCCGGGCAGTGGTGGTACACGCCTTTAATCCCAGCCCTCTGGAGGCGAAAGACAGGTGAATTCAAGGCCAGCCTGATCTACAAAGTGAGTTCCAGGACAACCAGGGCTGTTCCACAAAGAAACCCTGTCTCTAAAAAAGCAAAACAAAACAAAACAAAACAAAACAAAAGAAAAATCCTAGTAGAATAAAGTAAATCTTCATTCATTTTACTCTGTGTGTGTGTGTGTGTGTATGTGTGTGCAATAAAATATTTTTCTGCAAAGGAAAGCTAATCATTTTGGACACTTTTAGCTCTTTCTTTCCTTTAATAGCTCTTTTAAAAAGATTTTCTTCTTGTGCTCAAATTCGCATATTAATTCATACTATGCTTGTTCATACTGAAATAAGTCTCTGACTGGATGTGCTGGGAAACACATACCTACAGTTGTCCTTGATTCAAAGATTTTTGTTTATTCCCTGGACACACAATATATTTGAGTATTTATATTAAAATAATTTATATATATATATATAGAAATACTTGTTTGTTTGTTTTGAGTTTTAAGATTAAGAAAAAAGAAACTGTGTGTTACATAATGCTTTTATTTCCCCAATCTGCTGTATAAAACTAGAGAAGAGTAAGTGACTTCATAAACAGCACCAGGTCTGAGTCACCATGCCTGGCAGTAGCACTGTTTGTCATCTTATTCTTACTACTGCGCAGTTAGCTAAAGTGAATGGGTAGTAAGGTTAGGAGCAGGTGGCTAGACAAGATGGGAATGAATCACTGGTGAAAAATCACTGACATCGCTTGTCATAAAAAGAAGACAATTGAGAAAAAGCCATCCATGAAATGATGTCACTGTTATCACCCAGGCAAGTATCCATCTTCAGAGATCCTTTGTCCCATATCACAGCAATAGAAACAGTCTTAGCAATTCCATACCTTGGGCGTCTATTCCATCCTCATCTGTAAGGTAGAAACTATAGAGAGATGATTTCCTCCCTCTGACTCACTCCTACACAGTGGGTATCAAACATTTTGCTTCCAGTGAAGGGAGTGGAGTTGGCAGAAGGGTGTGTATAGATCCCAGTTTTCTGACCTTCCTGTGCTTGCCCAGACCAACTCCAGAGAACACGTCAGGACACTTCATTGCTGCATGTTATTCCAATTGCATGCAAAGTTACTTCTGGGGAGAAGGTGAAGTAGGACAGCCCAAGCATGGAGACTTAATGAACTCATTTCATTATTTTGGCTAGGGCAATAGTTTAGTCTGTCAAATGCTTGCAAACAAGCGTAAAGACCCGAGTTCAGTGTCGAGAACCAGGCAGCAAAACCAGATACAGTGGCTGAACATTTAGTCACACTGCTGTGCAAGTGTAGACAAGAAGATCTTTCAGGCTTGCTGGCAAGCTAGCCTAGCTGACTCCGTGAGGCCTTGGTAAATGACAGACTCTGCCTCAAAAACAAGGTGGGTTGTTTCTGAAGATTTGTATTCAAGGTTATTATCTGGCTTGTACATGGCTGTGCAAATATGTGCAGGCATACCTCCTTATATAGAAACATGCAATACAATAAAAGGAAAAAAATTCATTATTTATTCACCTTGGAAAAGTTGAGAACAAGCATAGATATGCATAAAATATAAACTTTCAAAAAGTTTTTTGAAATTAAAATATAATGGTATCATTTTCACCTTTCTGTTTCCTCATCTAACTCATCTTTCCATAGATAGCCTTCTTTCTCTCTTTCTCAAATTAATGGCTTCTGAGCTCTTAACCCTGAAACATAGATATATACATACATATACATATACACACAAACACACATACATACATATATGCACACACATACATATACACACATATATACAAATGTATATATACACAAGTATGTACACCTATATACATGAATGCATATATGTGCATACATACATATCACACATATATGTATTATTACTATGACATAATTATATGTGAATGTTTTACACATACATACATACATTCTTCTCAGTTCACATATGTATAAATTTCTATGAAATTAGGTCATACAATGTGTTGACAAGCATGTAGAAAAATCAGAACTCTTATACAGTGGTAAGATCATAAAATAAGGAAGCCACTTTGGAAACTATGTTTTCAGCCTTGGACATGCTAGGCAAGCATTTTTCTACTTAGCTATATCTACATCCTGGAAATTGGTAATTGTTATTTAAATTATATCCTGTTTTCCTATCAGTACTTCTGACACTGAAGTTGTTGGATGATCTAGATGAATCAGATGGACATTGCTCTTCACTATCATAGTTTTTTACTTCTTCACTTTGTAAATGTTCAGTCAGGCCTGGGACTCCATATTCTAGTTGTTTGATTGGCACTGTGTTTAGAACTAAAACACAGAGTCAAGAGGGTGAAAGTGAAGTTTGTTCACACAATAATATAACACAGAGCAGATCTTTTCAGCTTTTGAAAAACCTGGCCCTCAAATTTACCATCCTTGATCCTGGCCAAAGAGGAGAAATCTACTGCAGACATCTGGGACCCTCCTTCCTAAATTCGAAAACTCAAAAGGAATGTTTTCAGTTTTACTGTCTCTTGTTAGGTGGGATACATTAACAATTACACTCATAGCCAGGCAGTGAGAGTGCACATCTTTATTCCCAACACTGGGGAGGCAGAAGTAGGCAAATCTCTGTGAGTTTGAAGCCAGTCTGTTCTACAGAGTGAGTTCCAACAAAGCCAGGGCTGTAAAGTAACCCTGTCTCAAAAAACCAAAAATAAATAGTATATAATAAATATATACAAAATAATTCTCATGTCATCACTGCTCATTTAAAATGTGGCCATAGGAATGTTTTTATCAATATGCAATTATTAATTCAACTGCTTCTGAAAGTTTTATAAAAATATAGTTTCTAGTTTATGATCAAACATGAATTTGGCCTTCAAAGATACTCCAATTGCATGAAAAATTCATGAGCTCCCTAGAAACAATTCCATAGGGTGACAATCTGAGGGAATACCCTAAGACTTAATATAATAAAGGGTCCATAATTATAAACAGAAAGACCCCCTGTAAGCCATACATGCTGAATTAGAGAAAGGCCACTTTCTCTAAAATGAATGTTGCAAATTCAAGAAAGGAATCCTTTAAGTTGGGCAATGTTTTGCTTTTTGTCTTTCTTTACTTGACTTTATTTTTTTGTAATCGTGCTGTAAATAGTTCATCAAGGAAATTTGTTAATGTGTTGCAGATGGTGCAGGGTTTGTACAGTGTTTTACTGCTCAGCTTCTTGGTCACTGAACTCTCACTAAAGTGGGTCTCAATATTATGTATAGGGAGAGGTTATTTTTTCTATTTAATTATTGTTCACAAAGGTAAACAAAAGGTTCCGAAGTAAAAACAGACACTAGGAACCCAAAATTTGGATAACTCTGGCTTAACTTAACCTTGTATTTGCCTGCATTAAAGTTAGGTGCATTTTCAATATTTAAGAATGATGAAAAGACACTGGCACCTCTTAATTTGCAACATACTCTGAAATTCTTGAAGTCTATAGAGCTTCTTACTACCAAACATGTTTGCAAAATCTACTTTTTATAGTGAAAATTAATGTCCTCCTCTCCTGAGTAAAAAAGACAGAAAGAGAAAAAATGAAGAAAGAAAAACCCCCGTTAGCTAAGTGACAGAATTCGGCATTGTCAGGAAAGCAATTTTCTCTTGCCTTGCCAATATCTTTGTAGGTCTCCTTGTTAATCATTTTACTTTATTATTTATTCTATATATATTTCCATGAAGAGTTCTTAACTTGATGAAAATCTGATTTCTTGATCCACAATCAAATCTCACTATGGCCAGCTGCTATGTCTTCATAACTGTGAAAATATTACATCTCTTTGCAAGTTGGCTCTAATACAAGAAAGGTTACTAAACTAACCCAATTAAATTGAGCATATCTGCAAGTTTAGATGATTATTGCTGTTGTCTGTGAGGGCTGGGATCTAACGTGATGGATTGCTGGCTACCCTAGTGAATTCTAAAGGGGAAAAATATCCCATTGCAGATTAGCTTGAATTGGCTTACATAAAGTTTTTATGATGCAAATTGGAGATATTGGACTCAGGAACAACCTACACTATCTGTTATGTCCTCCTGTCTCACAGTCACAGGATGCTTCCTGGAGTATGACGCTCCATCCTCATTAATAAGCTCTGTGTTGTACATCTTTGTCTGATATGAAGCTGCCATACCTTGTCACCAATTATAGAGTCTGAAAAGACCCATCTCATTATAATACTTAAATTGCTTATTCCTGAAGGCAATGCTTGGTGTGTCTCTTCTGCCTCTTGCCAACAGGAAAAATCACCCTTGAAGTGAATAGATGTCAGTCAAAAGCTACAAAAGAAAAGCAAAAAGAATTAATAAAAATCCCTAGCTAGAATATTTATCAGCCTATTGCCCAGAAAAGAATACAGATCAGACAAATAAATTGCAAGGATTAAAGAGACACTATTGGACATTTTAATCACATGAAATATATCTGTCCATGATATTGTGACCAAGCAACTATTGTCAACGTGGATCACATGTGGGAGCCAAAGTGAGCTGGTTTCCATCCTGTCATCCTAACACTGAATGAGGAGTGCAGTATTTGAAAACACGTGTGTCTCTCTTCCCATCACACCTCCTGGTGTAAGAAACTGAACACCATGGGGATTATAGCTTTGTATTGTAAGCCTAGCTCATCTATGTTTTTTTTTTTTTTTTTTTTTTTTTTTTTTTTTTTTTTTTTTTTTTTTTGGTTTTTCAAGACAGGGTTTCTCTGTGTAGCTTTGCGCCTTTCCTGGAACTCGCTTTGGAGACCAGGCTGGCCTCGAACTCACAGAGATCCGCCTGGCTCTGCCTCCCGAGTGCTGGGATTAAAGGCGTGCGCCACCACCGCCCGGCTCATCTATGTTTTTTAATAAATTATGATTGATCAGTAAATACAGATATATAGTGAATCACTGGATCACCAGGACATGGAAGCATTAAGGGAAATGCAGACCTGTTAAAGAGTGTCTCAACGGCATGCTTAGGAAGTGTAAAGGTACATAAGATATTTGAAATGCATTCAAAGACCAATCATTCAGAGCTGGGGAAAAGTGCTGTTTATTCTGTTTCATCTCAAAAGGGAAATATTGTATTTTCCTTACTGCCTTTTTGTTTCTGAAATGTATGATTTTATTCACAGGCTAAATCAATAGAGGCTATTTTAATGATGAAAACTATTCAAAATCACCTTGGTCAAATATCTCCCCATCTACACATTTGATTCAGTCAAGGGCATGAAGAGGGTGAACAGAATACCCCAGTAATTAGCAAAAGTGTAACCTGTCCTTTACATCAGGCTTATCCACAATAAAAAGCTAAAACAAAGCTTTTTCTTTTAAAAATTCACACCATCCAGTTAGCTAAATCTTTACATTTCATGAAAATACATAATGTTATATACCATCCATCTGTTTATATAAACAAATATTCAGGAAAAATAGTATGAATAAAGATTAGTCAGAAAGTGCATATGCTAGGAAATACCTGCATAAAATGTTTGTACAAGTGGCAGTGCACAATCCTAGTGTAAATGTCATGACTACTGTCACCATTACTTTCGTGACTATTTACTGACTGTAGTGACATCTGTTCTGATTCTGGTGAAGAGAGGAAAAAGTTCACTCTTCTATGGTGACCACAGCAGTTATGACATCGTGGCATTCTCATTGGATTGAAAGAGCATTCCATTAAATGGGTGTTTGGGACCCTTTACAATTTATTTAATCAGAGCCAGGAACTGAGAAAACTATCATTATTATCACTGTCTCAACGCTGTCACTGTAACACTACACAGTTTCATGGAAGTGATAAAGAACCGAACACATACTCATAGCTAACCTTGATCCTCAAAGACAGGTTAATATGCATGCAACACATTTGTCATTTAATTAAACATATGAATATTATTACGTTGTTGTGTATATATACTTATAAGTATTTGTAATATATATGCATATATACATATATATATGTGTGTGTGTATATATATATATATATATATATACACACACACAATTTTATCTAGATTGTGTATGTGCATGCCCTGTGTATGGGGGTTTCCCACAAGCTGGAAGAGGGCATCAGATCCCCAGGAGCTGATGTTGTATGTACTGAGTTGTTAGATGCTTGAGTGGCTGCTAGAAACCAAATTCTGGTCTTCTGGAAGAGCAGCAAGTTCTCTTAACTGATGAGCCATCTCTCTAGACGTTGCTTAAAAATATTTCTAAATATAATTAAACATAAATCCCAAAATAAGTAAATTGAAATTACATGTACCAAATAATCATAACTGTATTTATCCTAGTACAGGCAAACCCTCACACTTTTTTTGTTTTACGTCATTGTACAAGCTCTTTCACTGGCAAAGCTCATTTTTTCCATATGATTTTGATGTTAGGGGCACTTTTAAAATTCATTCAGTTTAATAGACAAATAATTATGTATATCCATGGTTTGCATTGTGCTCTGACACACATATTGTAGGATGATTAAATCAGGCACATTAACCTATGTCTTGCCTCAAACACTTGTCCTTTATTTGTGATGAGAGCATTTCAAAATTTATTCTTCCAGCAATTTCAAAGTATATAATGTATTATTAACCATTGCCACCACATTGCACAATAGAGTTCTATTTCCACTATCCTAATTGAACTTGGTCATTTTTAAAGTGAAGTTTGGGAAAGCATTTCTTCTAGAATAATTTTATATTTATAATGCAAATAGTATTATATTATCATGAAAATAACAGTTGAAAAGTCTATACTCTTATCATATGCTTCTTTTAAATTAAATTATTTGTTTTAGTTCTTTTTCTTGAGTTTCCTTGGTCAACAAATATATAAAATTGCTCTGTGTCATACTAAGTTAGTGAAATAGCAATTAAAATTATAATGAGACATCACCCCACCACAGTATTAATGTCAATTGTTTAGAAGAAAAAGTTGGTAGGCATGGAACAAAAATGAGCTTTCATATATTGATAGTTGAAATGTAATTAACATGTCCATCATGGAAATTAGTATGGGGGTTACTCAAAAGCTAAAACTACATTGACCACATGGTCAGATCAGTTGTCCTGCTTCTAGGTATACATGAAAAGAAATGGAATTAGCAAAGAGATACTGGCATGCCATATATACTGTGCCACTACTCACAGCAACCGTGATGTGAAATCAGCCTGGGAGGTAATCAACAGTGGATGGAAAAGAAAGCTCAGATATATTCATCCATAAAGATGAATAAGGTAATGTTACTTGCAGCAAAAAGGATAGAGCTGGATGATAAATTTTGTTAATGGAAATTATATAGCTACACAAGTACAATCTGTGTAATATGTGAATTCTACACATATTAACCTGAGAGAGCAACATTGATCACTTGGCACCAAGAAGGATAGCAAATGTGGAGATTAGCAAAGGGCAATTGAATTTGACCTTGAGTATATGTATGGACATACCACACAAAACAATTGTTTTTGCTATAAGGCCATTCAATCATTTATTTTTTCAAAAATATTGATAATTATTGGCAAGTATTATCTTCTGTTTAATAATTCCTAATACAACATAATCATGTCTTTAGGGATGTTTACAAAGAGGCTGGCAGGACAGAGGTGACCAGCAGTTCTAAAGAAAAAAATTGGAGTCCAACATGGGGTACCTACATCCACGTATGACCTGAGAAAGCTTAAAACAGGTTCTAAATGCACAAACATGGAGCCAAATGTGGCTTCCTAGTCTCATGTCTCTCATGTTGGTCACAGTGCACAGACATGTCTCCCAGCAGCTACCTGTGGGATGGAGCCAGCCACCAACCACCATGCGCTAGCACCATTCACTAAGTTGAGCAATACTGGCCCTAATACAATAATTTAAGATTCATCTCATTAATCAAAAAACAATGCAGATGCTCAGTAAAGGCAGATTCAGATGGAAAAAAAATCTCTAAGCATGTTACAGTATGTTTAAAAATATACATAAGCTTTGGAGAGAAAAGAAAAAAGGTATGTACAGTCACAGATTAAAAAATAGTTTAAAAATAATACAGTCTTTAAAAATGGAGTAAAGTAAAATAACAAAAAAATAATAAGCCATGTAAAGATGGGAAACACACAGAGAGTCTGGATCATGTTTGTTATTGTGTTGTCTTTGAATTTTTTGACTACTAATGAAGGAACAATAGCTCCTTAGAGACATGACATTATAAAAGCTGCTGGATTAAACTAACCTATATATTTTAAAATTATCTTGACTTCAAAACAGAAGTCAAAAGGTGTGTTGCTTTGGGGGAACTTTTATTTCCACAGGAAATGTGAGGCTATGGATTCATTCCAGGTTGATATGGATCAGGTTTGATCAGGGAAGACCCCAGAAAATTCTGACTACAGACATAAAGAAATAAACCTAGAAAAACTACAAAACACATAATGTATGTTTTACCTGCTCAAACATAAGACAAAAAAAATCATCTTTGGCTAACTTGTGTACAATGCACAGTCTGTACTTATATTAATGTAGGTATGTATGTTACTTTTAAAAGTTTATGTCTTTTCAGGTCAAGGGGACCAGATAACAACGAAAGTGGATGACCCAGGTGATCCAGCACCTCAAAATGCTTCTGTTACTGTTTCCTTCGAGTTCTGCATCCAAAACAGCTTCAGATCTGCCTGCTGAGATGATCCAGTGACACAATTTACTCCAGCCAAAACTTAACCATTATCCTAAATTTTCTCAGACTCCCTCAACAATGACAGTGCCCCCAGAGAATAAGAAGTAGTCTAGAAAAAACGACACCCACATTCCCAAAAGATTGGTTATGATTGTTTGTTATCATTTAAAATGGGTTGGTTACCAGTTGTTATTAGCCTCATCATTTCTATATCAAATCCCTCCTTTTTTCCTTTAGAAAAAGTTTTTTGAATTTAACTCTTTTGTTTAGCTTTTTTACACAAAACAACTATTAATCTCAAAATATTTTACAACGGTGTGGATTTTGGTTTATTGATACAAATTTAAAGACAATTTTGTTATACTGTATGTATGTTTCTACTATTGCTTGGAGTACTGTGCTTATGAAGCTCATTTAAAAATATAATGTATAATTAAGAAATACAGGTTAACAGTCATCTATAATTATCAAACTTGTAGTCATATTTGGTATATTTTCAAGGTTAAACAGATATATTTAGATAGATAGATGGTATTCAAACACTTCAAAGACCTGTAGAATATGGCATTTAATATGTTTAATAACCTAAGGCTTTTCATGGTGCTCCTGACAGCACCAATTTACTTCAAAAGAAGATGATGGCCATTGAAGAACCTTTCTACGGAGTTTACATTCTTTATGTCAAAAGCTAGCCATTTGGGTAAAAAAAAAAAAATGCCCTTGACTCAATTGCTGATAGTACACTGTCCAAACTAAAGCAGCAGGATGCAAAAGAAAGCAATTGCCAAACTTTGCCAAGACATGGTAGGAAGGTCCTTCAAAATTCCCTGTTTCTCAAAAATATCTGTCAGATATACTGGGTCTGTAGGTAAAATTGGAAGCCCCAACATTACAAAAGAATGTTGGGTGACTGTCCATATAGTCAGGTTTCCTTGTCATTAGGTAACATTACACCCTTCTGGGATCATTGATAGAGTTAAAGACTACACAATTAGACTTAAAGTTTCCTTTAGTTATGATAAAAGCTAACTTAGGTATAAAACTTTAGACTCATAAAGATAAGATAGATAATTGAGTATTTTCTCTAATTTTGCCAAATACAAATGGACTAGATATTTTAACTGTAATTCTCACTTGATATTTGTTTTAGTTATGTATGATTTTACTATATTAAAGTTAAAAATATTCCTTTTAATTGGACAAAAAGAGGGAAATGCTGTGGAATAATCTTTGTACAGTATAAATATATATGGCTCTCATTGATTAATAAAGAGCTGACAAGCCTATAGCTGGGCAGGAAGAGATTGGAAGGGAGAGCCAGATGAGGAGGATGCTGGGAAGAAGAGCAGCAGAGTCTCAAGAGTCACCAGCCAGATGCAGAGAAGCAACATGGGAAATACATAGGTGAGGTAAACAAGCCTCAGGGAAGCTCATAGGTTAATAGAAATGGATTAATTTAAGCTATAAGAGCTAGCTAAAAACAAGCCTAAGCTATCGGCTGAGTTTTCATAGTTAATAAGTCTCCATGTGGTTATTTGGGAGCAGCTGGTAGGACAGAGTTGACTGATGGTCTGAGGAAAAACTCCGCCTATATTTCTTTATTTAAGTAATATGGGAATATTTATTTATGTGTTTATTTATTTATTTTTCTAGAGATTGAACCTAGGTTCTGGCATGTGTTCTACAAGGATACTCCAACCAATCTGAATTTGCGGTCTAGGAAGGCATTTTCAAGCAGTCACAGAGCTTTGTAACTTTACAAATAACAATCATTTTTTAAATCACTGCTTTTTTGGTTTTTTTTGTGTGTGTGTGTGTGTGTGACAATCATATTTGGTGAGCATTAGGCTATCTTAGAGACTATTATTTCCTACAGTGTGTGACAGTATGGGTAACAGTAAGGGTTTAACATGTCAAAGTCTCAACATGAAGGCTGCAAACATCCTTAATAGTATATTATATATTACAATAGTATATATATATGTATCATATATATAATACTATATTATATTATCTTAACTGTATAATAAAATTTCATCTGTTCATTATCTGGTTAAGTCTGATATCTACAAGAACTATAAACATGAGCACATAAGAATTACCCCAAAGGGTAAACTTTCATGAAGGCTCCAGGAGTACCCCTCCCCCATCTAGATAATCTTGATTTTTTTTTTTAGGCACTGGATTTTAGGCATTATAGAAAACTAAGCAGAACTATCCGAGTTTCTCTTACTCATATAAAAACTGGCCCCCTTTGAAGATGTTTATAACTTTATTCGCCCCCAGAGTCTACAATATGATCACAGTTTAAGCTCCTATGTGAATGCTGTCTGACTGGCCATGTGATCGAAGATCAGTTTAGAGCTTTGACTTTGTTTGCTCTGTTGTGAGAAATGTAAGCATTATATGCAAAATAAAAGCATAGATCTGTATTTTCTTTGATTCTTTAATATTACTAAGCAGAATCCAATCTAATTCCTCTTCACTTGAATTTCCCTCTGCTTCGTGCTCCTAATGGATAAAGAAGTGAAAGGAACCAACAGCTTTTAAATACAAATTCAGATTCCTTTTTAATTGACATGATGACTCCTCACTGAGAATTCAAAATCATCTTGCTTTTTAAAGGGAGAAATTACTTTCTTATAAAGAGAGATGCCCCTCCGTGGGCTTTCATGATTCTATGTAAATTTCTTTTCTGTTGCCACTCACTCAAGTTTTCTTACACAGCAATCATTAGAAGCAAATTGCTTATTTTCATTACATGAAAAACACACAGAAAAAGTTGACTGAGAAATACAATGTAACTTTTATTAACAGTCAAGATCTTTTGAGTCCTACAGAGTAACCTAGAGATTGTACTTGTCTGTATCCTTTACAAGGTGAATGGATATGTTTTCAAAATTATTTTCTATTCACAGATCATTCAGCTAAACACTTATGGACCAATTTTAGTTGATGAATTAAATACTGTGCAGAAAATTATTAACATGAGAAAAATGATAAGGTAACAACTCAGGTAAGAATATTTAGTTCTAGCTGGGTGGTGGTGGCTCACGCCTTTAATCCCAGCACTCGGGAGGCAGAGACAGGCGGATCTCTGTGAGTTCGAGGCCAGCCTGGGCTACCAAGTGAGTCCCAGGAAAGGCGCAAAGCTACACAGAGAAACCCTGTCTCAAAAAACCAAAAAAAAAAAAAAAAAAAAAAAGAATATTTAGTTCTCATTTTTTGATTTTACAAAAACAATAGTCTCTTTTTTTTATTCTTTATAAAACTTCTGGTTTTGTTTTCCTTTGTATTTATTTCTGTGGCTCCCCTGTTCTTCATAAAAATAAATAGGAAAACACTAAGGACTTTCTTTAAAGAATGACAAGTCATTTGGGCCAGAGTCAGAGGACAACCAATAATGAAGTAAGACTCTAAAAGAACAACAGCAACAAAAAGTGGTTATGAAACCCATGGTGCTGGCAAGATAAATAGATCTAAAACTCCACATAAGACTTAGGCATTCTGGTCATTCTTGTAGAGAAAAAACAATGGTAGTAAGAAACTTCACTCTATAGTTTCTTTGAATACCTCAATTTCATGTCAGTGACAATAGCCATGTGATCAGAAAGAGCAGAAGAGGGGTCATAGTGGACCTGTTAGAAGATGATCGGAACTGTGAAAATCAGCTCCCTGAGCAGGAGAATCACTGTACCTGTAGACAATGCACTGAGAAACAAACGTGGTTCCAGCTCCAGGAATGGATTACATTTGATTGAGTTGTTGGCCAATGGTGTCGCATAGGGACCTTCAAATAATCCAGGCTGCTGTCAAGGCTATCGACAAAAGTTGCTTTCGACAAACTGATGATAAGGTCCTATTGCTGAAGATAACACCACACAACTCATTTAACTTGCGGCCTACCTAGAGCCTTCACCCTAGTTAACTAGTGTTCATGGTTCTGGAAAGTACTCTGCACACTACCAGAGGAGAAAGGTAAACACAAACCCAGTTACAAACCCTTCCATATTAATGGTAAGCTGACTATCAGATACACTATTGCAACAAGCTTGTGGAAATAACCAGTCACTGTCTGATAAGTGTTAAGGTCCACTCCCTGAGATGGAATCCATCTCTAACAGTGCTCAAGTGGCCAAGAACCTGAGTAGATAGGTCAGGAATCTAGGATAAAACCAAATCCTACTGTTCTGATAAAGGAGTGGAGCAATAAAATGGCTCCTTATGACATTCTGCTATATTTATAGGTCAGTGCCTTGCTCAGCCATCGTCAGAGAATCTACAGCAAGACAATGTGCAGAGAATTAGAGACCTTGGAATGATCAGTCCTAAAAGTGATGTTTCTGTGAAATCCCTCCCCCAAGGGCTCAAGGAATCCTATGGAAGAGGAGCAGAAACAGTGTAAGATCCAGAGCTATGGAGGACATCAAGGAAACAAGGCCTTCTAAACACCATATGACTGACATACATACGAACTCACAGAAACTGTGGCAACACACGCAGGGTCTACATGTCTGGGAGGAGTGAACACAAGCTCCCATGCCTAATGCAGACTCTGTCTCCAATGGATAATTGCTCAAAAAGAAAAACTAGTTGTTTTTTTCTTTTTGGTGATTTGGTTGATTTTTTTTCCTTTTTTTTCTTTTCTTTTCTTTCTTTCTTTCTTTCTTTTTTTTTTTTTTTTTTTTTTTTGTAACCTTGCAGCCACTTTGTGCATATATTATGGTTTCTGCTTTTGTGTTTTTACGGAATTTCTATGTGTAAGAGTGCATGTGCCTAGCCATCTATGTGTGTTTCCTGATTTTTTTTTTCCTATGGGTTTTTTCCTTCTGTTTGTTTGTCTGTTTTGTCCTATTCTGGTTTATTTTTATTTTACCATTTTTGTTATTTTTTTTTACTACTTGCTTGTTTTCTAAAGAAAGAAAAAAGTTTGTGGATTTGGGTGTATGAGGAGGATATGGGAGGAGTTGGGGAGAGGAAACCATAATCATAATGTATTGTATGTAAAATGTCTATTTTCAATTAAAAACAAAAAAGTTAATGTGGCCCCTGAAGCCTTCATGGTACTGCTGTACTGGACTTCAGCAAAACCGATGAGCAATTATATTGAGTCCAGCAAATAAAAAAATAACCAGCATTCCTATTCTGCTTGGTAAGGCAAAAGTGCTTTATGTCTACCAGAAAAACAAATAATTTGAAAATTTAACCATAAATGTCTAGTTTAGGTGTTAGAAATTTTTATGTTTATTTTATTAATATAATCTCCCTCAAATTCTAGATATAGTTTATTGTGCACAAAAGAACTAAGTGATGCTAATTGTGAAGCCATGAATAGGTTAGACATCTTTCACTTTTGATTTTAAAATTAGTTGAGTATTTTGAATATCTCAGATAGGTAATAAAATTTGGTCCAAAAGAATATATGTACATGTGTCTGTGCTTTTTAATAGTATATGATTTTTAGTGCATAAAATATATTCCTCCTGTTTTGTATTAAATTTAATCACTAAATGATGCCTTGTTACCCTTCCTGAAATCCATTGTTCTTTCTTAGTACTGTAGTTAGTTTTAACAGTCTTGTTCCCAACCCACTTTTAGATCTCTCCATGACACTTCATAAGGTAATGAATGCGTCATCTCATCTGCATATTTAGTGCAAACTTGCTATTGCACAGTTTCACCCAATTCTTAGCTTTTCACTCCAATTTCACTGATTCTCTATTGTTTGTTCTTCTGTTGTCTTTAACCTTTGTGAAAAATCTGGCCTGAGGCAGAAGGAACTCTATGGAATTGACAAAAAGGGAAGTGTCTTCTGTATGACCCTCAGAGGACAGTGCTGTGTGTCTGAGAAAGAAGCGCTAGTTTGACCCAAACAGCTGAGATGGATAGATTAAGTAATAAAACAAAAACCAATGCTTGGCTGTAAAATGGAGGTAGATTCCATGTCCCGGAAGCCAGTAGAGCTCCCCACTAATGTAAAAGACACTCTCCTTAGAAAACACAATGGAGTAGCTTCGAGCCACGTGTGGCATTGGAATATTTGAAATACGGCTAGTGGGGCTGAGAAATTGACTTTAAGTATTAACTGGTTTAAATTAATGCAAATTTAAAAACCTCATGTGGATACTAACTCCCATGTTTCACAGGGTACTTATTCTATAGTTAGAAGAGATGGTTAATTTGATGTGACTTTGGGATCTTTAAAATTCATTATAAAATATGTTGAATGAAAGGAGAAGCTTGTACATACACATAAAATGAGTATACATATTTATAGCATAGTTGAAATTACTTAAAGTGTTCCTTAGCCAGTCCCTTAACTATAAATTATGACTTATTTACAAGTTAATTCTAATATTGGTGCCAGATTTTATCTGTAAGCCAACTTTTCTACTTCACTGTGGTAAAACATATTCAATTTAAGCAGAATATAATTGAATCAACTCATTCATTTTCAACTAGAGATTTTATTTTTCTGTTTTGGTTGTTGTTGTTTAACAGGATGTCACATAGCATAAACAGGTCTCAAAATAGGTGGTGCCGACTCTAACTTTTCTGGAACTTCTGATATTCTTGTCTCTACCTTTAAAACTTGGTATAATTCTGTTGGAATGAGAGGCACACAGAATTATACCAAGCTTTACAAAGGAAGTTTCTGATATGTCCACCCATTTCCTTACATATTGAACTATTTTGAAGTACATCCCTGGATACCTACTGTTGTAAGCCAATCTTTTACCTCCTACACTTTGCTGAAGGAAAAAAAGGAGTCATTGAGTATTGTACAGACAAATAGATTCAAATTTTGGTTTTTAAAAAGTATGATTTTTCAAGGGTGGTTAAAAACTGGAATAAAAACCAAGAATTTTCATTGTTTCAGAGTAAAACAATATATAGATTCTGAATCATAGGTAGATTAAATAGTTTTGTGCTATATAAGGGAATATGTTTTTTTCACAGAAAAGAAATTATTCTCTTGACAAACCTAAGAAATGTCACATATAGCGAAGATTATAATATAAAAGCACATGAAGACAATCACTTCTAAGTCTCTTCCCAGTGCTCACGTTCTCTTCGACTTTTGTCAACTGAAGCCTCTTCAGGATCAGGGCTGTTTCCGTGAATAGACTGGCTGCTTCCCTTCTGAATGTTCACGGTGACTCTCTGACACTGAACGCCGGCTGGAGGAGGGTGCCTGGGAAGGAGCTTGTCAAGGTCTTTGACACCTTGCTGTCTTCAGCATCCTTCCCCAGTGTCCTCAGCAACCTTATTTCCAAAGATTTACTTCATAACACATTTTTTCTCTCAACCCTTGACTGTCTGTTTGTGAATTAATTTAACTTCGTGGATTTTTCTCAGGTGACATTTAAATTCCTGAGCTTCTCTTTATTTGTGTTTCTCCATATCACCAGTTATTGTTTTATTAAGACATTTTAAATTTTTGACAAAGTAAAATATAATAAGATAAAACAAAAACCATCACACTGAAGTTGGACAATGCAAGCCAGCAGGAGAGTAATAGCCCAAGAGAAGGCACAAGAATCAGAGGCTGAGTTGCTCACAAACTTGAGAGTCCCATAAAAATACTAAACTGAAAAACCATCTCCCTCATTTTCTTAACCTGATTTAACTTCAGAAGCACATGGGATCAATAAAATAAATCATTAGGACTCTATCCCAACCTATAGAATGAAATAAATAGTCCACAAATGTTAAGTATGTCTTTAAAGCTACTGAAGACATTTCTGGGTTTCTGTTGCTCTTAAGTAATAGTGTTTTAGGTCCTGTATATTTGGAGTGATGTTTACCTGAAAATATTTAACAGCAAATCTTCTAACAGCTGTTATGAATGAAAGAGCAGCCATTGTATCCAAAGATGTCTATCTTCTCTTAAATCCATTTAACCAATTGTCATTATGAAGGAGGAGGAAGATATAATGGTTGAACCATAATTTATTCATACAATCAGCATTTGTAAAAACTCAAATGGAGAAGGACTGGATGAAGTTGTTGTTCAGGAGATCTACCAGTATACAGAATATTCAATTAGCTAAGGAAAGTAATACAGGAATTATTATGCCATATATGCACATATATAAAGTAAAAATTCACAAAATACTATATATATGAGATAGATATAATACCATATACAACACAAGTACATATACATTATATATAAAACCACACATCAATTAATAGCAGAAATATGTTCAGAAAAATGCATTGTTCAACAATTTAATAATTGTGAAAACCTCACAGTGAACTTACTGAAGTCAATAGAATACAGCCACTATGTTCCCAGTATATTAGACTATGTTAAAGAGTCTACTTTGAGGCTACAAATCTGTACAACATATTGTTTACTAGACATTAAAAGCAAATGTAAAATAATAATAATTTTGTTTTGTATCTGAAAACCTTCTACACATAGAATGGATACATTTACAATACTAGGCAATGAAAATGTTTTTAGCTCCAATATGGACTACTGTTGTATATGCAGTCTGTAATTTATTTGTATTTTCTTATGATGTACATGACTATATGTAAATAATTTGTGTTTATATATACATATGTGTTCATAATATGTTCATATATTTGACATATATGTGTATATGTATATGTCATATACTTATAATGCTTTAAGATGTGCAGGATAAATGGGACAAATACGTATTTTGTATCTGATATGTGATTAATATATAGAAATTATAAGGCATCTTTGTAATTCAGTAATAAGAAATAGCAATTTTAAAGTAGAGGCAATAGATTTGAATAGACATATATACTAAGGTGAAAGAGACATAAAAGTTTTCTCAACAACATTAGTCACTAGAAAAATGCAAATGAAAGCACAATGAAGTAGCTTTTCATACCAATAGGATGTTGAGAAACTTAAAGACTCAGACACTCTTGATTTGGATGAAAAATGAAGTAGCTATTTCAGAAAGCAGGTAATTCCTCTAAATATAAAGCATAATTAGCACATTCTTTCACAATTCTAGAAGTATACAGTGGAAATAAATACATGGGCATAAAACCATATTGTGAATATTACAAGAGTGTCATGGATGACTCAAATGTACATCAGGCAATAAGTTGATAAAATATGAATGTGTAGATTGATGGACAGATAAATGTGTCTACAACAAAGCTGAATTCTATCCCCAGGACCTACATAGTAGAAGAGAATTGACTTCAACGAGTTGTCCTCTGATCTCTACATGTGTGCTGTAGTAGATATGTATGTGCATGTACACACACACACACACACACACACACACACTCACACACACAATGAATAAGTAAACAAACAAAATGTATAAAACAGAATATTTCAACAATAAAAACGAATAAAGTACTGATGACAAAGTGGATGAAAACTGCAAACATGCTAAATCCAAGCTGAGTGCAAAACACTATTTGTAGTGGGTAGCCATTCCAACCTTGATCTGGAAGTTCCAACCCCCATTGAGGCTTCGGTAACTGTCACGCCTACAAGGCGAGGCCAAGAGAGGATCCTGAAGACCCGAGATCCGGATGCACCGTCCCTCTTGGTTCCTGGATCCTGGACACTGGAGGTAGACTGAGCAGAGTTCTCCAGAGAACACCGCCGGACTGCGCCACGCCTTTCCTAGACCCTGCAACCTACCTATCCCTTCATTTGTAAGTTACTCCACTAAATAAACCTCCCTTTTAACCACGTGGAGTGGCCTTGGGGCTCGAACCCACTACCCTGAGATTAAGAGTCTCATGCTCTACCGACTGATATTGGTGAAATTATTAAGGCCACTCCACGTGGTTAAAAGGGAGGTTTATTTTGTGGAGTAACTTACAAATGAAGGTATAGGTAAGTTGCAGGGTCTAGGAAAGGCGTGGCGAGGTCCGGCGGTGTTCTCTGGAGAACTCTGCTCCAGTGTCCAGGGTCCAGGAACCAAGAGGGACGGCGCATCTGGATCTCGGGTCTTCAGGGTCCTCTCTTGGCTCTGCCTTGTAGATGAGACAGTTACCGAAGCCTCAATGGGGGTTGGAACTTCCAGAGCAAGGTTGGAATGGCTACCCACTACAACTATACATTATATATTTGTATTTATAATAAATGTCTAGAATAAGCAAATCTAGAAGGGTAGAAAGTAATGGCTGATGTGGGCTTGTAGTGTGTCGGGGAAACGAGAAGTGATTCTAATGGATAGAAGTTACTTGTGTGTGCATGTGTGTTCAAGTGTGTATGAATAAGTGTGCATTCCTATAGAGGCCAGCGGCTGATGCTGACTACTCTCCTAAATACCGTGCTACTTTGTTTTTTGGGACAGTGTCCTTCAATGAACCTGAAGATCACCAGTTCAACCAGGCTGGCCTCCCAGTTAAGCGGTTATAGACACTACAGGAGCGTGCTGTTGAACCCGGCATTTTGACATCGCTACCAGGTGCTGAACTGAAGTTCTCACGCTCGTATGACAGATGTTATGTAGCACTGACTGGGCCTCAATTCTCGAGATCAACCCATCTCTGCCTCTAAGTATTGGGATTCAAGGCTTTGAGCACCATACCTGGATGAGATACATGCTTCTTTTGCTGGACCCAACCAGATTCTGATAGTACTTTATTTTTGTGGCTCCCCACACTACAAAGAGCAGAAGCACACTGAGCTGTGCACTTTAGACAAGTACATCCAATGGAGTGTGGGGTACACCACAGTGGAACTGTGAAATCGTAATATAAAACACAACTTGAGCCATATACTGCCTTTGTGTATTTAAACATACGTTCTGTTTAAAAATGCATTTAGTTAAGAGAGGGAAAAAGAGACCCACTTGGTTGTTTTTCTTTAACTTATTTCTTGCTGATGAAATTTTGCTCTTTTTCTTAAATACTACATTAAAAACACATTCGCTGAGTTGTGATGTGGAATCTGTTGTAACATTTTTACTAATTTTTAAATAACATTGATGGACTAGTGCTTAAAACCAATAAACTTATAATGTATTCCTATGAAGACTGTCTATTTTTCATAGCTCTCGAAGGTACAAATTTTTCTCTTTCTAATAAATATGATTTTATTTTATGTGTATGGATATTTTGCTTAGATATATGTCTGTGCAAAATGTGTTTGCCTGGTGCCTATAGATGCAGGGGTCCTATCCACCGGAACTGGAATCACAAACAATATGACCCAGTATGTAGGTGCTGGGAATTGAACTCTGGTCCTACGAATGAGCAGCCAGGGCTATTAACTGTTGAGCTCTCAAGCAATCGTTACAGCTTTTATATGCAAAGAATTTGAGGCTGGGGTTCAGTCATGGGTAGATACTGAACACTGGTAACTCCATTTGAACCCAAATCCTATTCATATGTTTTCTCTCATAAGATCCCATGATATCTACCCATCTAATTCACAAATCCACTTTACAAATGCAAATAGTAAATAGACTTTGATAGATATTGCAACGGATGTATACACATATATTTCTATGAATTGTGTATGATTTCAGGTACATATCAAAGAATGTGATTCCTTCAGGCTTTAATCAAACAACCTTGGTGCTGTTTGTCCCTCCTCTCTCCTGTACTGGCCTCTTTCCTTCCTCCCTTGTCCCCCATTCTTTCATTTTCACTTTCACATCACCTGTTGCCTGCTGTTCCCCTCCCAACAACCCCCTACCTAACAGCCCTTTGTACTTTTCTGGTTTCTATGGTTACTCCATGTTATATACTTAAATCTGAGGATTTTGGAGCTAGAAATCACATATGAGAAGGAGTACAGAGTGCTTGTCTCTCTGGGTCTGGGTTACCTCACACAATATAATCTTTGTAGGTCCGTTCTCTGATGATATATTGTGTACCCTAATAAAATTTGCTTGAAGATCAGGGAACAGAACAAGCCACTAGATTAAATACAGAGGCCAGGCCATGGTAGCACACACCTTTAATCCTAGCACTTGGGGGGCAGAGATCTGTCTGGATCTCTGTGAGTTCAAGGCCACCCTGGACTACATGAGATTGACTCAGTCTAGGAGAAAAACACAGCCAGGGAGTGGTGGCACACACCTTTAATCCCAGCACTTGGGAATCACATGCTTTTAATCCCAGCACTAAGAAAGAAGTGATATGGCTGGGCAGAGAAGGGTATATAAGGCATGAGGAGACAGGCACTAAAGGCTTTTTGGCTGGAGATCTTTCTGCTGAGGACTCAGACATTCAATCAGAGGATTCATGGAGTTGGCGAGGTGAGACGTGGCAGTGGCTTGTTCCTTTGTCTTTCTGATCTTTCAGTATTTACCCCAATATCAGGCTCCCAGGTTTTTTTTTTTTTTAATTAAATGACCAATTTAGAATTTGTGTTACACCATTCTTTTATCTGAAAATTTCCCATGATCCCAATATTCGTTGTAGTTGAATAATATTCTGTTGTATATTCATACCACATTTTCATTATCTATGCCTGGTACTGACATTATAGCCAGCTTCTTGGTGCTAGTGAGATCTGGATCTTAGAAAATAATCTACTGCCTTTACTTTGCTAGACCAGCACATTTCTTTACCACATTCTAAAATGTATCCTTATACACACAGGTAAGTGTACCTACAAGCCCTTGTCAAAGGAACCTCTCTTTCTCTTGCCTGTGAATTGGGGGCTAAACTGTGAGGCTTTGTTTACACTCCTCTATTCTCTTTGGGAAGTCACTGAGTTACCTTTGGTGTTCACCTGAAGCAGCGTAAAGTTCCACAACTGTTCTGTGAGTTATCGTGTGTGTGTGTGTGTGTGTGTGTGTGTGTGTGTGTGTACTAGGTGTGTATACGTCATATACATGTATATATATATGTCAGATCTCTATGCATGCACACACACAAACACATATATATATGTATACACACACACACACACACACACACACACATGCTAGTTCATTTAGTGTTGTTTCTGTGTACATGTGTTTACAATTTACCACTTGGGATGGGATAATTTATGGGGGGTTGTCTCTGTAGAAGACTCATTCTCTCTCTCAGCAGCCATTGATTTTTTTTTTTTGTTGTTGTTGTTGTTGTTTTGGTTTTTCGAGACAGGGTTTCTCTGTAGCTTTGCGCCTTTCCTGGAACTCGCTTTGTAGACCAGGCTGGCCTCGAACTCACAGAGATCCGCCTGGCTCTGCCTCCCGAGTGCTGGGATTAAAGGCATGAGCCACCACCGCCCGGCTGATTTTTTTTATACTCCTTTGACTAGTGTTAGGATCTTAGGAAATTTCCCTCCTCCATGCTGACATGTCAGTTGGTATTGCCTCTGTGCAGGTCTTCTTAGGCACCATATTGTTGAGATTTGACGACATAGCTCCATGTCACATGTAGAAGAGACAGTCTCTCAGCAGATGTCCTAGTCTAATTCTTTAGATGTTTCAGTCTTTCTGCCTCTCTTCCACAGTGCTCTCTGAACTTTACGTGTTCAGAGTTGTGATGTAGATGAGGCAGATGGATGTGGGTCCGCCCCACAGTCTGTGGTTTTCTGCATTTTGAGCAGTTGTTACTTTCTGTAGTGGCCTCCATCTACTCAAAGAGAAGCTTCTTCAATGAATAGTGAGAGCTATGCTTACATGTGAATGTAGGGATTTAAAACACAATTAAAACTATACTAGTTTAGGAAAACGGCAGAAGTAGATTTTCCTCCAGGTTCCACGACTGTGTCAGCCATGGTTAGTACAGGCCTGAATTCCTTTCTATTGAGTGAGCCTTTAATCTAATTAGGTGGCTGCTGCTTATCCACAGGCTGTAAGTTCCACTATTGAGTCTGAGGATTTCTTCTGGGATGGTAATCACTTCCCAGGTTTATAGCCAGGGAGAACTATTGGTTGCTTTCTCCCTTGGCATCTTGCATAGAAACCTTCAGATACCATGAGATCCTGATGTCATGTAGGAGGTTTCTGGCTCAGTTGCATCTGGTTTCATCCATTACACATTACATCCATTACACATTACAACTGTGTAGTGTCTTAGCAATAAGTTCTTAATTTCAGGTTCTTAGACAAACAAGGGCAATAGCAATAGCGTACAGAGAAAATCCATGATTTTCTCTTCCAACACACTATATTGTTTATAATTGATACAGTCCATTTAATCATCCCATAGTTTTGGTTTTCTTGAGGACATGCTGTTGTATAGTTCTCTGTTTCCCTCTTTCTCTCTTGCGAATAGAGAATTAAATTGGAAGGCTCATTTACATTCGGTGTTTCTCTTTGGGAAGCCCCCTAAGGTACCCTTGGTGCTCACTTGAGACAGTGTTCCACTGTCTTTCTGTGAGTGATCATCCGTGGCTACTGAATAGCTCTTCTCCAAGACATAATGAAGGGTATCAAGGATATCCTATGTATAAATTGTTCATCTGTCTTTGGAACAAAGTTTTATGTAGTTCAGACTGGCCTTGAAATCCTTGTATAGCCAGAACAAGTTTCCATTCCTGGTCCTCCTGCCTCTAACCCGCCAAGCACTGCCATTTCAGTCCACAGAGTCTACATTGTCCAGAACATCAGAATGTCAATAAAGATATAACCTTTTCTCTAAATTTAAGAAATTCAAAATTAAAATGTATTGCAATTTCTACTTCAGGTAAATTTTTTTGAAGTTTATTTTTCTGCTTTGTGATGCCTCTGCATTTGTTTTCTCCTTCAAGAACATGTATAACAGACATTAGACCATTTTATTTATCATCACTCTCATCTTCTATTCTAGTCCTTTTCATTTTGCTCATTACTTCTTTTCAAATTTTTAAACTATAGCCGGGCGGTGGTGGTGCACGCCTTTAATCCCATCACTCGGGAGGCAGAGCCAGGAGGATCTCTGTGAGTTCGAGGCCAGCCTGGGCTACCAAGTGAGTCCCAGGAAAGGCGCAAAGCTACACAGAGAAACCCTGTCTCGAAAAACAAAAAAACAAAAACAAAAAACCAAAAAAAAAAAAAAAAAAAAACAAAATTTTAAACTATAAGAGTTACATTTAAAATTACAATTAAAATAGAAATGCATAACTTTCCCCCATTTATTTCCTTCTTCTAGTCTCTTTGAGGTACTTTCGCTTCAACTTTCTCCATGTCCCTCCTTTAAACACACAGCTTCTTTTTCTGAGTGTGTGTGTGTGTGTGTGTGTGTGTGTGTGTGTACACAACTGTGTGAACACAATCTGTGAGTCCAGTTTTGTTTTTAGTATGTACATGGTTTCCTTGTTAACTTGTTGATTGATATTGCTACTGTTCAGGTCTTATAACAGCTATTTCTAGGAGAGACTGTTTCACATCAGGCTTCCTAGTATTTTGGTACCTAAAAATCTTTCCACTCTCTCGTGTACCATGTTCTGAGCTACAACGTAAATGTATCCAATGAGGCTTGGCTCCCCCAGATCCCAAACTCTCTCTGTTTCCTCCAGTTGTGGTTTTCTGTGCTGGCCTCCATTGCTGGAAGGATAGGTTCATTTGATGAGGGCCGGTAGTGACACTTCTTAGTGAGTATAAAGATAAGATTTAGAAAGAAGTATGAAATTAGATTAGTTTCTAATGTCCATGACCTCACTGAAAAGCTTGTGAAGTTTCTAGTCCTAGGCATAGTTTCCTTCCTGTAGTGTGGTCCATAGGTCCAATTAGACAGTTGTTGATTACCACCAACATATGAGTACCATTTGTTTGGTAATTATAAACAAAATATATAGTAACAATATGAACAAATATACATTAAAATATATTTCTCGACAAATGAGAACCCTTATGGATGTCTTGCCATGCTAGTCATTGGTGTGGTTCATAGGTTCTATAGCTAGGTAGGAATATTGACTTGCTTCCCTCCCTTGGCAGCTTGCATAACTATTTTCTGGAATCATGGAAGCCAGACTCCAAGAAAGAGGCTTTCAGATCAGATCCATTTTAAATCCCCTGCGTCTTGTGTCCTAAGTGTGAAATACCTTTTAATAAGGGCCCACCCTAGACCTCTGAGAGGCCATGAGGGGCTAGGTAGTCTAAGTTGTTTGGGAAGTCCCTTGCATCTAAAACATCATATTAGTTTAGTGTAACATCAACATTTTATGCGATTTTCTCTCCCAGGTAAGAATCACTGGAATTGTGATTGTTTTTCTCTAAATGTATCTACTTTTCTCTAAATGTTAACAGAAAAAGAAGACCTTACACATTATGTTTGTCTTCTCTAGAACTTTCTCATCTAAGTGGATGCTATTCTACTTCTGACAGCTCAAAGAAGTTAGCCTCACTTTGCCATCAGCCATGGATCTTCTCTCACCTGGTCTGGGTATTTGTTACTTTGAATGCACATTGATACTTATTTTTCTGGTCCTTGTTGCTGCCAACCTCTGTGTGAAGACTGTAAAGGCTAGCAATTTCCACACACAGACTTATCTTCATAGCGTATAAACAAGGCTTTTCAAAGACACTCATACTGTTTTATTTACAATGGTATCCTTTTTTTTTTTTATTTTACTTCTATGCTGTGAAAGTAATCCCTGCTTCAAAACTGCATATGATTTGTACTGCCAAAGATCAAAAAATCTTTTTACTCTTACCAAGAGTGATGGCTAGAGAGGAATTTGCAGTGAGGGCAGCTGTGATTTCCAAGAAAGTTGCTACATATTCTGTTCTCCATATTGGTACAATCTGTTAGATCCTGCTTCCGCACCTTTCGTATTTCGCTGAGAAGCCTTTATCTGCAAATATATACCCAAATATGCACAACAGGAACAGCCATCTCTTCTTCATAGAAATATTTTATTTCATAAATAAATTATAGAAATGGTTTTCAATTAACAGCTTGTCTGTGAACTGTCTTGTAACAGGCTTTTCCTTTTAGGCCACCCACCAACTCCCAAATAATGACAAAGAGACTTATTAGTTTTGAATGCTCAGCCTAGCTTAGGCACCTTTCTGGCAAACTCTTTTAACTTATATTAACCTGTTTCTCATTATCTCCTTTTGTCTCCATGCTTACTACCTTTCTTACTGCTGTATATCTTACTTTGACTGCTTCTGTATGTCTGGCTGGCTGGTGACTGCCTGGTTTCTTGCTTTGGGCATGTCCAAGTTTTTTCCTTCTTTTCTTGTTCTTCCTCATTTTTTTGAGCCTAGATTTCTCCTCCTATTTGTCTCTCTGAATGCTAGCCCCACCTATTCTTTCTCTGCCTAGCTATTGGCTATTCAGCTTTTTATTAAACCAATCAGGTGCCTTAGGCAGGTAAGGTAAAACAAATGTATCACATCTTTACATAGTTAAACACACATCCTTACATAGTTAAACAAATGCCGCATAAACCAAAGTAACACACCTTTACACAGTTAATGTTCTGCAGCATAAACAAATTAAGACATCTTTACCTGGTTAAAATAATATTCTACAATATTTTCTACTTGATAGTCTTTAGCTTTTCACAAAGATTTTTGTGTCATTAAAGACAGGTTCCTTCCAATCTATGGAGGTATAGGTGTCCCATAACAATGCTTACATGGCTAAATGCAGGTGAATTTTCTCAGGTTTTATAAAACAAGACAGGAAATCCTTTTAGTTTTAGAAATCCTCTTAATAGGAGTCTCTATCACTTTCATGGCCACTGTGCTAGGTCAGATATCAAGCTGAGTAGGGGCATGACTCAAATCAGGCCAGGTATGGCATCTGTAGCCCTCATTCCATGACTGAATTAATAATATACAGATCATGTATGGGTAAAATATATTTACTGAATCTACCCTGTCTCTTTCATAATCACAAAGATCCAGATTCTCCACACTCTGCCTAGTTTTATGATACACCCTGCTCTGACCCTGCCAGAGCCTACCCAAGAACAGACTGTACCCTATTAGTGTACATGGACCTCATTGTTGGCACTGAGTTCAGCCCACTTGAGTTCTAATAAAGACTCAAAGGCAGTTGTTAGGAAACAAATTCCATAATGACACTCAGAAAGGCTGTGGATCTATTTTTAGGCAGATGATGTGTGTGGCCCATGCCTTGGGCCCACCAAATGATAATAATAGCAATACTCTTCAGTAAGCAAAGAGAATATTTTTACATAAAAACTGCATAAATCATAAAATGTTTCCTGGCACCCTTCCGCATCTTGCCCACCTTTTTCCTCTTGTCCTCCTGCCTGTGAAAACCAGCAGCAGTGGCAGGCTCAGTATTGATTATTATCTTGCTGAACCCCGGAACACCCAAGAGAACAATGAAGCCTTTGTGTCAAGTATTCTTCAGAGAATAATGAGACATGACAGTACACGTGTACAACTAAAGCAGCCGAGCTTTGCATGGCTGATAAATTCACACACACCCATTTGAATGTCTTTCAAAAATAAAGCTATTGATGAATTCTACAGTGTCTTATGCATAGTCGCATGTGGTGTGTGTGTGTGTGTGTGTGTGTGTGTGTGTGTATGTGTGTGTGTATTAGTAGTAGCAGCAGCACAGAAACTACATTAATGCATTATGGAAAAGAGCTATGTGTCAAGAGCAAAATCTTAGACAGGACATATCACAGAGACTTGAGAAACACGGCTCCCATCAGTAGAATAAAGCAACCCTTTTGGCAGAGTGTCATGTTAGGCTATTGACAAATTTAGATTGCCAGCATTGCATTCACATCTTAGAAGTCAAATAACCCATATTTCAGTTCCTTCTAGAAGTTAAATAAGTTATTTTTTTCATAATCTCCTATTTGCTCCTCTGTGGACTGTTTAGAACTGCCAAGATTGGCTAAATATGGAAACCATTTAAAGGAATCTTATTAAAAATCCAACTTCCTAAAATTGAACCTTATGTGAACTCCAGCATCAGAGGAATCCAGAAAAAAATGAAATGAATATTTAGTGCAAAACAAATTAAAGAAGTTATAATACAAATACTTGAGATTGAAACATTTTAAGGCTATATATGTAATTTCCTGCATTTCCTCAAAATTTGGAAAAATGTATAAAACTCAGAGAACACAAGTATGAGGACAGACTAGGGCACACCATCATCAAAGCCTTTCATCAGATGGCTGTGGGTAACTTTTGCATCTCTCTCTCCCAGTAACCCCAGCTCTAAGAGAAAGCAGGGAAGCAAGGCACAAAATGCGATATTCCTTTATACCAAAAATTTGAGAAAGAAATCAAGGGATGCATAAGAAAAGTATTTTCAGCTAAGATTTGTTTTCCTTAATGCCTTAATGTTAGAATTTCTATATTTTTCTATTTCATTTTCCTTCATCTTTCTAACTATCCTTATTTCTTAGCCATGTTGGAAATTTCTGTATTTTTACTTTGATTCCTTATTATTTTGCTTACGTCCATCTATAAGTAGGCCAAACAACTTAATAATTACAATAACAGATTTGTATTCTCTTCACATCAGCTAGAAGCTTATGATATTATATCTTAATTCTCTCTTTAAAAGCATAGAAGGATGCCCTGAAGAACTTACTCAGTTTAAGCTCTTTTATCTGTATCATTACCATAGGGATGACAAATATAAAAGCTGCATCCATTTCCAAATTTAGCTGCTGATGCAGATTCCTGGCAACTTCAAGGCCTCTTACACTGTATTTTGACCCAAACATAGTCATTCTTGACTTAGAAACTTTGAATTCTTTGCAAAAATTTCAAAAATTTCTCCAATGTATTTCATGAACTTTATTTAAATACTAAAGTAGTAAATGTATTAAACTTTGAATTTGTGGGGTTGTACTTTATTATTAGTAGGTTGATCTCTAAATAGCTGAAATTCACTTATTAAAAAAAGCCACCCTAAGCAGAATAAAGGCTTCTTTGATGGTAGGTTCACTTATCTGTGAAAAAAAGTTGGAATGGAGTAAAGAATTATGCTGGCCTAGCAAAGTGGTGGTCATAGATTCTTCTCTAATATTGGTGGCCTTACTAGACGTGGGAAGCTGGCTAGGCTGTTAGTACCATATATAAAGTCCATCCTTTTGAGTGGTTCTTAAGTCCAATTAGACAACAGTTGGTCGCCACCACCATGTGAGGTGTCGGTTACTGCACCTCTGTAGATATCATGCCATCCAGGTGATGGCCCTGGTTCATAGGTGTTGCAGCTGGGTGGGACTGTTGAATTGCTTCCCTTCCTTGGCAGCTTGCATAGTACCTTCTGGTCTACATAGGCTAGCCCAAAAGAAAGAAACTTTCAGGACAGATCCAGCTCAAATCATCTGTGTCCTGTGCCTTAAGTGTGAGCTGTCTTCACCAACAAGGGCCCACCCTCAACCCCTGAAAGGCAGCCAAGGCCTATTATAGTCTATGTTTTGGGGAGTCAGTTGGACTACCTAGACTACATGAGTTTGTCATGTCTGATACTGGAGTTTTCATTAGCCTGTTGATTTTGTGGGGAACATTGTAAACCCAGTGGCTTAACTTCCATTAACACACACACACACACACACACACACACACACACACACACACACACCATACACATATATTATAATGTGTGTGGTATATATTATTAACACATATATCTATCTATATATGTGCATACACTTATATATATTGTCTAAAATTTTAGGCAAATATAAAATAAGATTCTTTGAAGCTTTGTCAAACAAGCTGGGTGTTATTTGTCTCTTGTCTCTCCTCTCTGAATGATCTCTTCTCTCTCATCCCCAGTTGGAGCCCCTCACCATATTTCCACTTCTCCCTGCAGATCACATTTATCCTGCTATTCCCCTCTCAAGCCTGACTAGACCCCCATCCTCATTGTCCTTTTATATTCCTGTGTCTCTCCATCCTCCATGCTGAAGATTTAGAGATAGGAAATGCCCGTGGGCGAGAACATGCGGTAAATCTGGGTTACCTCACTCAAAATAACTTTTTTTAGGTCCATCTATTTTACTTGCAAATTTCATCTTATTTTTCTTTAAAGATGAATAGTAATCCATTGTGGGTGCAAACCACATTTTCAAAATCCACTTGTTGATGGACTTTTAGGTTGTTTCTGTTTCTTAGCTATCTTAATTAGAGTTGTGATAAATATTGCTAAAATTCCTGAAGAGAGAGATTGTGAAAGACAACAGAAAAATGGAGAGATATTCTGTTTTCATTGTTTAGTAGAATTAATATTGGAAAACGATCATCCTACCAAAAACAAGTTAGATTTTAAAACAATACCAATCAAAATACCCACAACATTTTTTATAGAAATAGAAAAAATTTCTAAAATTTGTATCCAGTGATCCCAGAGAGCCAAGGCAATCTTGAAGAAAAAGAATAATAATGGAGGGATTTCTAGTCCAGACTTTAAGATACACAGTATAGCTAAAGTAATAAAAATGATATGGTTCTGACACAAAAACAGAAGTGTAAACCAAATAACAAAATAAAGGATCCAAACATGTGCTGATAGCTATGGTCATTTGACAGTTGATGAGGCAAAAAAACATATTGGAGAAAAGATAGCATCTTTAACAAATGTGCTAGGAAATTTGAATGACCATCATGCTGCACAATGATTAAATGCAAGTAGAGCAGTGACCTCAATTTGAAACCTGAAACACAGAAATTAATAGAAGAAATGATACAGATGTAGGAAAGTACTTTCTGAACAAGACTCCATGTGCCCAAGTTTAAGGCCTACAACTGATGACTAGGATCTCATAAAAGGACCATGCCTGGTAATGAAAACCTAAGGAACTACTCAGTGCTAATGAGTTCGTTGCTGCTGGAGCAGAAGCTACAATCACTGATTAACTAAACAAGCACAATCCCTAATATCAATCTATAAATATTTATCTGTACATCCGCAGATAAGTGTAGTTATTACCTTTTATCAAGAAAACTTCTCTTTGCAATAGACAGAGACCACTACATAAAACTGCAACCAAGCAAAATGCAGAGTTGTAGAGTCCAGTCTCAACAGATACATCTACAAAACACTCCTGCACCTAAGTACCCAGGAATATTGTTGAAGAGGAGTGGAAATAGTCTAACAGCCAGAGGATCAGGGAGTTTGCTGTGAGATTATGTCTCTTAGATATATCATAAATTACACTGACAAAGTCTCACCAATGTGACTGCCCAAATATGAGCTAAACAATGAAGACACCTAGGAACATTCGAAACTGGAAGAAAAAAAGCCTATGAGGCTTCAGCCTACACAAGGAAATACATGCAGCTGAAGAAAGCTGGGAAAGGGAAGAGGCCTTCCCAAGGGAAAAGCACACAAATTGGCTCTCTAGTGCCAAACATTCAGCCCTGAAAATATACATACAGGTAGAATTATATAGACTCAACAAGTTATATATAGGAATATATAGATGAAATAAAAATTAGTAAAAATAAGAGGCCATGCATTTATAGGAAGTTGTGTCTGCTGACTCTTAAAAGCAGTAGATGCTTCTATCAAAGCAGCATATAGCACAGAAACCTTTTTTTTTTTTTTTAACTAGCAAAAGGTATATCCACCCCACAGTGTACTGCATGGCTTGGAATCTGCCATATTGCAAGCAGGTCAAGCCCACACTCCAGGAACCCGCCATATTTTATCAAGTAACCTAGACTGTACAAGTCCTCATAGTTTCTGTGGAAGTATTTTCAGCAGATTTATTTCCAGTGTTCAATTCTGTCATGACTATCTTAGTTTTAATTTTTTTAACTAAGTGAATAAAGAATATATAAAAACACAAATATATTAAAATACTACATATGTAAATATATTCTCATATGTCTAGCCATACCAATTAATGATTTCTCCTTTAAATATGTTTTGCATATAAACATATATACACACACACACACACACACACACACACACACACACACACACACATATATTATTTTAGAGGTCCAGAGCTTGCTTTCTTTGCTGTACTTGTTATAATGTGAAAAAAAAAAGGATTAATGAATAATCATAATTGTTTTCAAAAATAAAAAGCCATGATCTATCTATAAAGGGAAAGGAAAGATAAGCAGTAGCAATCAGCCATTAGTTCAAGTGTTCAAACTCCTGGGTGGACAGGACGTTGACTGGCATGGAAAATGAATCAGCAGACAAGCCTTTTCCTGCTGCAGTAAAACCTGAGAGTGAGTTTACAGAGGCCCCAGCTCCTTATAGGAAGGAACAAGTTGTATTGACATAACACGCTGTAGTCTCTCTATTGAGCACAAGTGACAGTACTGCAGGAGACAACTGAAATATGTCCCCTCCCGTTATAGATATCTTTATCCAAGAAAACATTTGCTGAATCGTTATTCCACACCTTATGTTTTTACAGAGAAAAAGAAAGATACATGCTAGTTTGGGGCAATACTCCATGCTTTTTGCCTGTGCTCTTCCTTGCTAGGCATCTACCAAGCAACAGCTCCAGATTAGAAAAATAAACAAATGCAAAGAATAGCATGTGTGCTACTCACTCAACTCACTGAGTACCAGCTTCAAGGAAGGAAACAAACCCTCTCTTTCTTCATAGTGTCGGCACTCTGAGCAGTTTCAATATTCTCAGGTTCAAAACAAACAAAGAAAGTTGACTGAAGCTGAATAGAAACTTCTATTTGACAACTTTAAACTTAAAGGTCAGTTGATCTTCTGGGTTTGCTAGTATGTTCTATAATGGCAGTTACTCAGGAAGTTTGAGAAGGAAGATCATTAATTCAAGTAAAACCTGGACAGTGTACTGGGGTACCACCTCAAAACACAAGACAAAATGAAAATAACAAAATTGAACAAAATACATTTAACTGATGAGAATGAACAAAGGCACACTCAATCATGAGCCAAGAATGTGGGCTTCAGACAGTGCTCTGCCTTAATCTGTGTACGACTGACAGCTGAAACTTACTTTAAATCCTTTTTACATTAAAACATAATTATTTCATCCTCCCTGTAACCTTTCCTACCTCCATCCACTCCCCTTTGACCTCTCTCAAATTCATGGCTCCTGCATCCATAATTGTTGATATATATTAGAAGTTCTTTATAATATATAAGATTTCATATATATAAGATACATATATATAAATATATATTTCATATATATAAGATTTATATTCATATATATAAGATTTCAGAACTGACTGCTTTGTATCAGCTCAGGAAACATTTCACAAGAGGAGGCAGAAATATTATAAGAGCCAAAAGATCAGGAAGTCTGTTGGGAGGTTGTATCTTGTACAAATGTCACATACGTTTTTCCTAGGAAAATTTCCTTTAAGTTCTTCCACTTAATCAAGGGCAATGGTTCTATATTCCTACATCTTTCTTAAAAAGTATTCCCCGAACATGTTGAACAGTGAACTATTCTATAAGACAAATTCTACAGAAAGCAAAGTTCAGAAAACAAATGTTCATAACCCATAGGTAAATGAAAAGGAAAAGAAAATTGTCATGTACAAGAGAAACAACAAATTGAAACCAATGTCTTGATTTCTTTAAATAAACTACTTTTTAAAAGCACCATGAACATACTAGATTTGTAAAAGCTGCCATTGCTTTCTGGGATAGTTCTACAGGGACACAATTTAATCATTCCACTTGAAGTAACAGGCGTGTAAAAGTGTTAGTTAAAAGCGAATAGTATTTTAATCTGAGATATGAGACAACTTTTCTTTAGCAATTAAACAGATAAAAATTAAAATGAATAATTTTGCAGTTTTAAATATCCACATTTCTTTGTATTTTAACTGTAGCTAAAATTATCTTTCAAAATGTATGATAACATTTATTTCTAGGTCAATTTGTTAAATTTTAGGTTTTAGACAAGATAAGCCAAAGACCACCCTAAGTTTTAAAAATTAGTATTACAAAAAATTTAGAAAGGGAATTGAAAATATCACCAAACTTAAACTCAACAATAATAAATTATCAAGAATCATTTATTATGGAAAGTAGAGAAATGTCTAAGCTCCAATTCTTACTCCCCAGGATCTATAGATGAGAGTTATTTATGTAAATATATTACACAAAAATGCTAAATACACACTCACTTTATATATGCTTAAAGTACCAATTTTTAAGAAATATGTATGTGAAATATATTGAGATTAAAGTTTCAGAAGGACTTGAAGGTTATCTCTAATCTAAAATAAAGATAAATGTTTTTTTTCTCTAAACAAATAATAGAGATTACTCTTATACTTCTAGCATGCATGTGAATGTTAAGATTGGGAACAGGATAATAACTGAAGGTTCATATTTAAAAATATTCCTGAAACCTGAAGAGAAAGAAGAGCTGAGAAACAAACCTAAACTTAACTGAGGTAAATACTCACTCATATTCATTAGCATATTGTATTGAAATCTTTCTGGCTAGACTTCTGCTGAGTGTGTATTCATACAAGATGCTAGGGTCTGGGTTGGAAAGCATAGGAAAATGGTCAAAAGGAGAAAAGGAGGGAAGAGGGGGATAAGGACAAGAATGGGGACAGCCACAACTAAGGGCCATTTGAAAATCTAATACAGTGGAAGCTTCCTAAAATATACATGTAAAGACATCTAAATGAAGTTGCCAAAAAAAAAAAAAAAAAAAACACAAAAAAAAAAAACCATGGGAGATAAAGCCCTAACTTGAAAGCTCTCATCACCACTAAACTTATCACCTAGTTCCAGGAATGGATACACCTAATCCAGTTGTTGGTCAAAGGGGCCCCATTAAAACCCAAATAAAAGATGCTATTGCCAAGGCTGTTGGGGTCTCTCCACAAACTGATGGTAAGACCCTATTGCTGAAGACACTTAAACATTTCATTAAACATGGAGAAGTTGAGCTGATGCCTACCAAGTGCCTTTGCCCCTTGTACTTAGTAAGGGTTTCTATTGCTGTGAAGAGACAAGGTGCACAGCAACTCTTATAAAAGGAAAGCATTTAATTGGGGCAGGCTGACATTTTAGAGGTTTACTCCCTTGTCATTATGGTGGGAAGCATGGCAGGGCATAGGCAATCATGGTGCTGGAGAGGTACCTGAGAGTTCTACACAGATCAGCAGGCAGCAGGAAGAGAGAATGCCACACTGGGCCTGGCTTGAGCATCTGAGACCTCAAAGCATGCCTCCAGGGACAAACTTCCTCCAACAATGTGACACTCCAACAAGGTCACACCTCTTAATAGTGCCACTCCCCGTGAGCCTATGGGGGTGGTTTTCTTTCAAACCACTACATCCCTGCTGACCAATGTTCATGGCACTGGAAGGTATTCTGTGCATTACCAAAGAAGAAAGGTAAACACCAACCCAGCAACAAATCCATCCATCTTAATGATGAGTTGCCTGCAAGAGATGCAAGTTCAATGGTGGCACCAAGTTTGTGAGAATAACCAATCAATATCTGATTGGATTTCAGGCCCACTTCAAGAGATGAAACCCCCCCTTGACAGTACCTGGGTGGCTAAGAATCTGAGAGGAGACAGGCCAGGGACATAGTGGAAACAAAATACTAAGTTCTGCTAAAGGAATGTAGTAATGAAATGACTTCTAATGAAATTCTACTATACTCAAATCAGTTCCTTAGTCAGCTATCATCAGCAAAGCTCACTCTTGCCATATATGGGAACAGATCCACATCTGAGCAATGTGCAGAGAAAGAGAGGCCTTGGAAAACAGTGATAAATGTGATGTCTCCATCAAATGCCTCACCTCAGAGTTCAGAGAATCCAGCAGAAGAAGAGACAGAAAGAATATGAGATCCGAAAGGGCTGAAGGACACCAAGAAAACAAGGCCTCCAAGACATAACAGGACTGATGCATATATAAACTCACAGAGAATGTGGAAGCATGCACAGGGCCTGTATAGGTCTGGGTCAGATGGGGTCCCAGTGTGGAGAGGAGATGTAGACACAATCCGCTATCCCTAACCCCTTTCCTAGCCCTATTGATAACCACTTGCTAAGAAAAAATTCATTTTCTCCAGTGGAATCTCACTGGGTATCCAAACCACTCTGAATGGTAGGCCCCATACCCAGCAGTAGATGGCCGGATAATAAGAACTCAATGGTAATTTGGAGGTTCTTTGTCTCACAATGCTTTGTTAGGTATTTTGTTTTGTTACCTTGCAGGTCTTTTGTGTATATATTATGGTATGCTTTTGTCTTTATGGGATTCCTGTGTGTGCAAACTTGCAAGTCTCTGTGTCTGTACATCTTTTTGTGCTTTTTATTTGGCTCCTTTTCCTCTGTTTGTTTGTTTGTTACTGTTTAATTTACTTTTTATGCAGATTTGCTTTCTAAGGGGAAAGAGGGGGGATTTGAATGGGGATGGGGTGGATCTGGGAGTAGTTGGGAAGGGGAAACCATAATCAGAATATATTTTATGAAAAAAATCTACTTTCAATAAAAGAAAAGAAAATGGTCATATTCCAATGATGCTTCACTCTAAAATTCTGTTTAGCTTATCTGCAATAGAAAATGGTCTTAAATGATTGTTTAAGATAGACTTTATTCTTAACACATTTGGAATTACAGGTACGTTCAAACTTCTGCTACAATCTGCATCTGTATTCCTTGAATTCTTATGAGGGTACTTACGTTCATTTCCTTACCATACTTCCTAACAGATAAAGGCAGGTGTTTTCTGTCTGTAAGCAAAGTTGACTTCTAGATCTCTTGCTTCTTTGCATAGGCAATACTCCTTACTGGGAAAAATGTTGAGAAATGAATGGAGATAAAATAAATACATAAAAGAATCACTAATAATGAATTTGAATTTGGGGCTAGAATATCCACCATTATGGAGGTTATGGGAGAGACAGCTGGGTGGTGGAGTGCTCAATGGGCTTGTAGGATACCCAGGGTCAGTTCCCAGCACCCACATCAAGTGGCTCATAACCACCTGTAACTTCAGTTCAAGGAGATCTGTAGCATCTTGGTCTTTGCAGGCACTTGTACATACAACATCCACTTAAACTGATTCAGGCACATATAAGTTCACATCAATAAAAAAGTAGATAAATCTTTTAAAAGTAAAGTGTCATCAGTATATAAATAAGATGATCAAAATAGTAAATGTGTACATTTTGCAATTCAAATGGACTATTCAAAGAGCTTTCAATTGGAAATTGTTTTATTTTATTAAAAAATATGAATTTAAGAATATTTGGATATTGAGTTTAGTGACAAATGGAACACAGGAGTAGAAACAATACTGACTGTGCAAGGAAATCAATCAAAATTATAAAAGTTGGAATGTATTCTTTAAAAACTCAACAAAAATCTAAGAACAGCTTGTAAGAGACAGAAAGGAAGATACATTTGTAAACAAAGAGTCTCAAAAGAAGGGTGAAATAAATTTGAAAAGCTAGATGATACAATTATTTTAAATGTTCAGAGAACTTAAAGATAAGAAAACTGTACTTAGACAAACCACAGTAGAACTACTGAATGAAGTTTCGAGGAGAATTCATCTTTAAGACAGACATAAAGGCATCTTGCATCCAAGAGAACAACACCACCACGAAGATGGTTGACATCTCGTCAGAAACAATACAGCCCAGAGATAATGAAATGCCACCGGCACAGTGATGAGCGAAGGGAAGAGAACAGCTGTCAGCTGGATTTCTATACCTAGTGAAAGTATCATTCAGAAGGAAAGACAAAGGGGAGACATTCTCAAACAAAAGCTGAGAGGATTTGTTGTCAGCAAACTCAAAATTCAATAAATGCCAGAAGAAATTCTAAAGAAAAAAACTTGAGGAAAGGAAATTATTAAAGATGGAAGCACAAATCCTCCAGAAAGGATGATGGGCACCAAGAAGATAAATATGCCATGAAAATCATGGGTAAAACTACTACTGACTATTAACAGCTACAATAATGCATGTAGTGGATGATTCATACAATACATAGAAGTGAAATAAGTGACATTAATAGAAGAGAGCAGAAGAGGAAGTGAATGATCTCGCTGATTGAAGGGTCTTATACTCAGAATAGTCCTTTAGGAGCCAAGAATGTAAATTGTAAGGAGTGTTAACCAAAATGAACTAAAAAGCACAGCTTAAAGCAATAGCTAGAATATTATAAAAACAAAACAAAACAAAAAGCCACAAATGACAGATTGACCCCAACCGAGAAAGACGTAACAAATAAAAGGAGATTTGTGAACAGATATCATTCACTGAAACCTAACTCTAGAAGCTAATAGTGTAATTAATAGACAGATTCAGTGATGACAAATATACACCTATTAAATGAACACATACAAGGCATACATACACACATATATGTATATATATATATATATACACACATAGATAGATAGATAGATAGATAGATAGATAGATAGATAGATAGATAGATAGATTCTAGAATTGACAAAGTTTAGTTAAAGTACGCAAGTGTTGGGAAAACAACAGAATTGAAAAATAGCATTTAAGTATTGGTTAAAACAAAAAGCCAGTGTTCATTACTAATGGGAGAAAATATAAACCTCAGAAAGAACTGTTATTAGAATTTAAAAGATTCCATAATAATAAAGGGTCACTCCAGCAATATTTAATAGCATAACTTATTTATAGCAAGATTGTATCTGACATGGTCAGTCTAAAACTGTTTATATTTCTCCATCTTACCACTAACCATTTAACAACATTTATAAATTATCATGCATAATAGTAGATTAAAGAATTGCAAATACTAGAAGTAAATGTAATAAAGACTGAGCAAAATCAAACACAGAAAAGATTTTAAGAAAAATCAACAGATATATTTATTCTGCAACTTCTTTCTCTCTTCCAACATCCTATTTGTATTAACTATTCGGGAATTTCATACAATACACCCTGATCATACTCCCCTTTCTCTTACATCTACTTTCCCACCTTTGCCTCCCCACCCCCTCAAAAAAAATCTAAGTCCAGTTTGTGTTCCACGTGCTCATTGGAGCATGCTCAAACTCCCAGTGGCCAGCCTCTTAAAGAAAACTGAGCTGTCTCTGTGTGTGAAACCCTGTCATCAGTCCCTGTCCTGTGCCCCCTCCCACCCCCACCCCCCATCCCCCCACCCCCCACCAGAAGCCATCAACTGTGAAGAGCTTCTCTCCAGCATCTTTATCATAATTTTTCAGGACTCTCTTCAATAGCTTCCTGTCTGGACTATTTCTTTCTATTTTTTCCTCGTTTTTTTTTTGGGGGGGGGTGTTGGGGATGAGGGGTTCTCACAGAAGCCTTCAATGTCTCTCATTCTCAGTCATGAGTCTATAATTATCTACACCACTGCAAAAATAACTTCATTGCCTGCAATCCTAGGCAGCATCACAGACCTCAGACATCAACATGGCCCAGGCTACAGCCCAGGCCCTAAAGGTCTTTCAAGGAAGCTTAATCTAGAAAATGAATTGTTCTTCATCTTAGAAATCTTGTTGCTCAGAGTCAGGTGATCTGGGTGGTTGAACAGGGAGCTGTAGCAGACCTCCCTGCCCTTGGCTCTAAAATAAGTATGGGTATTTAAGGCCTTTCAGATTGAATACAAGTACACTTTGTTCTTATTCCTTTTCCGGGACCTTCCCTCAGACTCTCCTCTTCTTGTCTTATTGGTTCCATTGTCCTCCCAGGTAGCTCTCCATTCTGTTTTCAACACACACACACACACACACACACACACACACACACACACACACACACACACACACGCTTTATCCTTTCATGTATAAACACCTTTTAGACATCTTCTCTCCCTCTTTCATTATAATCTTTCTACTCTCATGGACAAATATCTGCATATATACATGCACACATGTTTGTATGTGTATATGGATACATTTAAATCTCAAATACAGATATGAAAAATTGATATTTATCTTTCTTAATCTGAGTTATTTCACTTAACACAAAGATCTATACTTTCATCCATTTCCCTGTATATGACACTCAATTCATTATAAATCCTTCTAAATATAGGAGACAATTATCGATGTGCTTTAAAAGAATAAACTATGTTGTATCAGAATTCTATCATATTAAGAGCGTTTAACATCCAAGAGAGGGTGTAGTGTAAGTGTCTTCCTTGATGCTGAAACCTAAACCTTCACTTATTCTCAGCATCTTTGGTGGCTTTATGCTCTGAACGCATAGCTCTTCACTGTAAAGTGAGGATTCATTGATTAAGGCTGAGAGTAGCTTTTGCTTATGGATAAAAATGTACAAATTTAGAAGGCAGTTTGATGCTACGGTGATGTGATTATCTCAGTTAGGCATCTGACCTTCTGAGGCATGGACTGTGACCTGATTTTATAGAAGTAGACATGGGTTCCATGCTGTGGAACAGACCTTGAATCCAATCAGAGGGCAGGTAGTTACTTCACCAACTGTTGCACTAATGTTTTACAGGGCACAGGTGGCAAATTGGTTGGTTGGTTTATAAGTTTCACATCCGAATAAAAACAATGATCCCTGACCACCTCCTGCAGAGGTATTCCCACACCTGAATAGAGAAATTTCATTGATTACTCCACTGTTTCTTATGAGCATCATAATCTGCTCATGCAGAACAACTCCATTCAATCTCTCTTTTGTAGTATTCATTTGGATTATGAGTAGATTTTCCTATGCCTTTTTAATTTTTAAATATTTTACTAGTGTTTTTAGAATTTCATATGTATTTTGATCAAATTAATATACACTTCAACTCATCCCAGGTCTACTACCTTCTCTACACATACAACATTGTCTTTAAAAAATAAACAAACTGGTTTTTGCTGCCCTAATATTCTTGGATGTGGTTTACCTCTGAGTATAGTTAACTTAATCAGGGGCTACACATGATTAAAAACTGACTTTGGGCCCTCCCAATAGTCAAAAATTGCCAATAATTCTTTGACCAGAGGAGGAACTTCATGCACAATTCCCCTCTCCATGCTGAGATGTGGTCTGGCCCTTTGATCTGTCTATCGATAGGCTCTTGGCCTCGGAATGATCTCAGATAATTAGGACAAAACTTGAATAGGTTCACATGGTTGGCTACTCTATAAGTTTGTGCCATGATTGTACATTGCACCTGTATTGTCAGTCATTCTTCATTGTTGCTTGTAGGATTCACAGTAGGTAAGTTGGTTGATGGCTTTTCAACTCCAGTTGAGTACATGGACTCTTCCAGCATATGAAAGCTATCCAATATGGATGGAGCTTCCATATCAATAGCGTCATGCTTTCTCCATGTTCATTGACTCAACTATGTGGTGACTTCAGCAACAGGGTCATAATGTCAAGTTCTGGATTATCAAAAGCAATGACAGTAGCCTACAATGTTTGCTAGGGGGCAGGGGTTCTTATGGAAATTCACTGATCAACAAAAAGAATTAAACTATTCATGAAAGTGAACTTTTTATTTGCTAGCCTATTCTGTGTAGTAGCTGATTTGTTGTCCTATTACAGGATAGCACCACTATATGTATATGTATGTGGGATGTGTACATAAAGTTTCTACAGTAGTAGGTTTCCATGTGACTTTATGTTGTAGAATACTATTTTAAGGTGTGTTACTTTTGTTTATGTTGCATTTGTTTAGCTCTATGAAGCTGTATTACTTTGCCTGTGTAAACACCTGATGGTCTAATAAAGAACTATTGAACAGCCACTAGCAAGGCAGGAGAAATGATAGGTGGGGCTGGCAGGCAGAGAGAATAAACAGAGGGAGAAATCTGGGAGGAGAGAAGGAGTGTGAGAAGGAGGAGGACATGAGGGGCCAGCCACCCAGCTATACAGCAAACCGTGGAGTAAGAGTAAGATTTACAGAAGTAAGAGAACAGGAAAAGCACAGAGGCAAAGGATAGATTGGATAATTTAAGGAAAACTGGCAAGAAACAAACCAAGTTAAGGCTGGGCATTCCTAAGTAAGAATAAGCCTCCATGTGTGATTTATTTGGGAGCTGGGTGGTGGGCCCCCCAAAAGAGCAAAAACAAACAACAACAACTTTATCCAAAGGTCTTTAGTGTTACTTATCACTACCCATATTCCCTCCTTATCTTGCCTTCGTCTCCTCAATTTAACCCTTCCTGTTTCGTTAATCTCTTTAACCCCTTTTTACCAGTCTGTCCTATCTCGTCTCATAAAACTCCTTTCTTTGGCCCCTTAGTAATTTCCTAACCTCTATGATTATTCCAAATGAAATACACATGTCTTAAGACTCAAAACTAATTATCACAAATGAGAGAAAACATGACATTTGCCTGTGTGTACCTTAATTACTTCACACAGAATGATCTGTATCAATTTGCCTGCAAATTTCATTTTTCCTGATAGCTTAATAATATTCCACTGTGTAAATATACCATATTTTCATTATCAGTTCTTCAGTTGGTGGGCATGTAGTCTGTTTCCCTTGGCTGGCTACTGTGAATAGAGGAGTACTGGATGAACATGGATAAGCAGGTATCTGTACAGTGCACTCTGGAATCCTTTGAGTATATTCTGAAGACTGCTTTAGACTGGAATATGCGACAGATCTGTTTGTACCTCTTTGCACAGGCTTCACCCCGATGCCGCGGTGACTGCACTGGTTTGAAATCCCAGTAGCAGTGAATAAGTGCTCTCCTTTCCTCAAATTCATGCCAACATTTGTCACTGCTGCTCTGTTTTGTTTTCCTTAGCCATTCTGATTGAGGTAAGATGAAATCTCAAAGTGGTGTTAATTAGCATTTCCCTGATGGCTAAAATACATTGAACATTTTTTGAAAGTTTCTCAGCCATTTGTATTTTATCTTTTGAGAACTCTTTGAAAATACCTGCAAACCATAAATCTTTTTAATACTCCCTTTATATTGTTTAACATCTCTCCCAGTCACCTCCTGCTCCCCAGTCTCCCTACTCCCTACCATTTGACTAGTGGTAGTAGTAGATCTTCCGTGAAGTGATGGTGGAGTTTTGCAATTAATCCAACTGGTCCTGAGAATGTTTTACTTAGAAAACATTTTATCTTTGCTTTACTCTCATTACTATAAACCTGTTTAAATTATTTACTGCATCTTGGTTTAATTTTGATAGATCATACTCATCTAGAAAGTCAATAATTTTAATTTTTTTACCAATGTAATGGAATAGAGTATTTTAAGAAATGTTCTCATGGTTTTCTGGTATCTGCTCTACTGTTTCTCTTTTTGTATCTAATTTTAAATTTTGGGTCTTTATATTTTTATTTTGGTTAATTTGGCTGAGGGTTTGTTAATCTTTACTTTTACAAAGAACATACATGTACTTCATTACTACTTTGGCTTGGTTTTTTTAGATTTATATTTCATTAATTTCTTCCTGTTAATTCTTTGAGTTTGGGTTTATTCTTGCTTTTCCATGACCTTACATCATTAAGCTATTTATTTGAGATATCTCAGGTATTTTTATATAGGCAACTAAGGTCATAAATATGGCTCTTAACATGGCACTCATTGAAATTCATAGATTCTAGTACATTGTTTTATTATTTTCATTTAATTCTAATTTTTTTAAATTAAATTTAAATTTTTTTCAGTATTGTTAGTTTTGTTGTGTTTTCTTTGGTAAACCATTCTGGTATTGTGTAATTTTCCCTCACTGCATCTTGGGTGTGTTTATCCTCACCTTCAGTCCAAAGTACCCCTTCCAGTATCCTCTGTAGAGATGACTTATTGGTCATATACTCCTTTGTGGTGGTATTGTGTTCCCCAAAATATTGTGTACCCTAATAAACTTATCTGGGGTCAGAGAACAGAAAAGCCACTTAGGATAGACAGTGTTAGCACACGCCTTTAATCCTAGCATTCCAGAGGCAGAAATCCATGTGTTCAAGGACACAGCCAAGCATGGTGATTCACGCCTTTGATCCCAGAAAGTGAGCCTTTAATCCTAGGGAGTGATGGTAGAAAGCAGAAAGGTATATAAGGTGTGAGGACCAGAAACTAGAAGCATTTGTCTGGTTAAGCATTTGTCTGGTTAAGCATTTGGCTGGTTAAGCTTTTAGGTTTTGAGAAGCAGTTCAGCTGAGAACCATTCAGATATGAGGACACAGAGGCTTCCAGTCTGAGGAAACAAGACCAGCTGAGAAGTTGGCCAGGTGAGGTTAGCTGTGGTTTGTTCTGTCTCTCTGATCTTCCAGTGTTCACCCCAATACCTGGCTCAGGTTTGATTTTATTAATAAGAACTTTTAAGATTTCTGCTACACTCCTTTAGTCTGTCTTTATCAGACTGTTTTCACATGTTTAGTTTTACTTCAAATTTAGTAGCTAGTTTTGCTGAGTATAGCGATCTCACTTGGTGGTTGTGATAGTCTGGAACTTAGATTACTCCGTTCTAAGCCCCTGCGGCTTAAAAATTTCCATCAGGCAATCAGTTGTTATTCTCATAGATCAGGCTTTATGTTATATGACATTTTTTTTCTTGAAACTTTAGTGCCCATTCTTTAGTCTGAGTTTTAGTTTTTACCTATAAATGTCATGGACAGTTTCTTTTCTGATACTACTTGGCTTTCCATGAACTCATATATCCAGATTAGCATCTCTTTCTCCAAATTTGGGGGAGGTTTTCAATGATTGTATTAAAAATACTGTTTTCTTGATGACAGCAACATGCAAGATAGAATCTCAATGCAGCTTTGCTTTGCGTTTCCCTGATAGATAAGATTTTTTTTAATTTTATAATTTGATTTAATTTTACATATCAGCCACAGATTCCCCTGTCCTCCCTCCTCCCAACCCCCTCCCCCACTGTCCCCCCAGCCCACCCCCCATTCCCATCTCCTTCAGGGCAAGAACTCCCCTGGGGATTCAGCTCAACCTGGTAGATTCAGTCCAGGCAGGTCCAGTCCCTTCCTCCCAGGCTGAGTAAATTGTCCCTGCATAGGCCCCAGGTTCCAAACGGCCAGCTCATGCACTAAGGACAGGTCCCGGTCCCACTGCCTGGGTGCCTCCAAAACAGTTCAAGCTAATCAACTGTCTCACTTATCCAGAGGGCCTGATCTAGTTGGGGGCTCCTCAGCTCGCCTAATGATGGAGAAATGGATGAGATCTACATGAGCAAACTGGGCTTGGGGGGGTGGGTAATGAAGTGCAAGGGTCAGGGGAAAGAGAGCTTAGGGGAGCAGGAGATCCCAGCTGGATCGAGAACAGAGAGGGAGAACAAGGAAAAAGAGACCATGATAAATGAAGACCTCATGGGAATAGGGAGAAGCAAAGTACTAGAGAGGTCCCCAGAAATCCACAAAGATACCCCCACAATAGACTACTGGCAATGGTCGAGAGAAAGCCCGAACTGACCTACTCTGGTGATAGGATGGCCAAACAACCTAACTGTCGTGCTAGAAATCTCATCCAATGACTGAGGGAACAGGATGCAGAGATCCACGACCAGGCCCCAGGTGGAGCTCCAGGAATCCAATCGGGAGAAAGAAGAGGGATTGTATGAGCAAGAATTGTTGAGACCAAGATTGGAAAAAGCACAGGGATAAATAGCCAAACTAGTGGAAACACATAGTAGTTAAGAATTTTGATCACAACTTGTTTTAATAGTTTCGCCTTGGAAACTGTCTATTCAGTTCTTTAGCATATTTACTGATTAATGTATTTTGTTGGTGTCTCATTTTCCTAGTGGTTTATATATTTCACCTGCTAATCCATTCTCTGATATGTAGTTGACAGAGACTTTGTTGATTATTATGTATACTGTTTTCTTTTAATTGGATTCTTTCTTTACCTTGCAGGAGCTTTTACAATTAATATAATCCTATTTGTAAATTATTGAGATTTTATTCTATTGGCATCTTTTTTTTTTTTTTTTTTAGACATGGTTTCCCTGTGTTGCTTTGGAGCCTTTCCTGGAACTCACTCTGTAGACCAGGCCAGCATCAAACTCACAGAGCCTGCCTCTGCCTCCCAAATGCTGGGATTAAAGGCATGCACCACCACCGCCCACTATGGGCATCTTTATAACAAGTCCTTGTCTTTACCCATATCTTGAAGTTTTTTCTCTATAGTTTCTTCTAGAAGTTCTGCATCTTATATATTCTTTTTGATCCATTTTACTTGAATTTTGCAGGGAAACGTATGAATCTAACTTGATTTTTCTGCATGTGAGTACAGTTTTCTTAACAGCCATGGTTGGAGAGGTTTTTACAAATGTATGTTTTTGACACCTTTGTACAATATAGTTGGTTATCATTGTATGGATTGATTTCTGGATCATCTACTCTATTTCACTGAAATATATGTCTGCTCTTCGGCCTGTATCCTACAGTTTTGTTACTTTGGCTGTGGTATGATTTGTGGTTAGGAAACCAGGTACTATGATATCTCCAGCTCTGATCTTTCTACTTAGGTTTGCTTGGCTATATTGAGGAGTTTATCACTTTAATATAAATTTTAAGATTGACTACAATATTTCTATGAAGAATGTATTTGGAATTTTGAGCAGAAGTGATTGAATCTGTAGATATCTGTGATTTTCTTTTACTATACTAATTATGCTAATATTAGAGTATGGAATGACTTTCTATCTCCTAATATCTTTACTTTTTTCAGTCGCTTACAGTTTATATTGTAGAGGTCTTTCACCACCTTAGTTAGGTATATTTGTAGATACTTTATTTTATTGAGGCAGCTGTGTATGGTATCTTTTATTTATGTCTTTCTCATCAGGCTTATTATTCATATGTGAAAAGGATATTGTTGCTCATATGCTATTATTATTATTATTTTTTGCCATACTGCTTGTTGAATGTGTACAGCCATTCTAAGAGCTACCAAGAGATTCTTTAAGGGGTTTAAGTGTAGTCTCATGAGGTCACCTATAAACAGAGATATTTTGACTTATTGATTGCCTATTTTGATCTTTTTGAATCTTTCTCTTTTTTTCTTTCTCCAGTAAGAACTTCAAGCAGTACATTAAATACAAGTTAAGTAAGCATGTGGTTTATTTTATTTTTAAGAAAACAATTTGTGATTTCTCTCATTTGGTACATTTGCTGTATGTCTGTCATATACAGTCTTTTCATATTGATATATGATAATATATCATTTTATTCCTATTTTTAAAGATCTTTTTAAATTATGTGTATCTGTTCATTTGTCTGTGTGTGTATGTGCACTTGAGTACAGGTTACTGGATGCCAGAAGAGGGATTCTGATTTCATGGAGCAAGAATGTTCAGACTGAGTTGCTGAGTATGTTATTGGGAAACAAACTCAGGGCTTCTCTAAGAACTATATGTACTCTTGCTTACTGAGCATGTTTCCAGTGTGTAAAGGGTTTTTCATGAAGCAGTGTCAAACTTTGCTAAAGGCACTTTAGTATTTATCACACTGATCAAGTCATTTTATGTCACTAACTTGAGGTTTTGCATTGTTTTTATTGATATGCGCATGCTCAACCAACGTTGCATTTCAGGAATAAAAAACAAATTGAACATGGCATATGATTTTCTTAATGTAGTCCTGGATTTGAGGTGCAGATATTTTGCTGAGAACATGTATACTCATGTTCATCAGAATTCATCAGCAGTTTGGTTTTCTTGCTCACATCTTTAACCAGCTTGAGTACCAGGTTAATATCTGCCCCCCTTTTCTATAATGTGGAATCATTCAAGGAGGGTTGGTGGTAGCTCTTCATGTTTGGTCTAATTTGGCAGTAAATTCATCCAGTCCAGAGCTTTTCTTTGTGGAGATACTTTTGATTACTACTCCCATCTTATTAATTATGACAGATCATACAATTTTCTATCTTATCTATTTCTTTACATGGGTTATATATGCCAATGAATTCATCCATTTCTTCTATATTTTCCAATATTTGTTTAGGATATAAGTTTTTGAAGTAGTGTCTCATGGTCATGTATATTTCACTGAAATCTGATATAACATTCTAGTTTTTAACTCTAATTCTATTTATATGGGCATTTTTGTCAGTTTGGGTAGTATTTTGTCAATCTTATTTCTTTTAAAGAACCAACTCTTTGTTGGATCAATTTTATATGTTGTTATTTTAGCCCTTATTGTATTAATTAATGCTCATATCTTCATTAATTTTCAGTGCATACTGATTTGGGTCTTGTCCTTGTTTTATTAATACTTTGAGATACATCATTAAGATATTTCTTTAAGATTTCTCTGATGTCTTTTAAATGTAAACATTCAAAACTTTCCTCCTATAACTTAATGTATATATGTATACATATTTTCATATATATATGTAAGTAAACACATATATATGGTTCTAGTAAGGTCTGCTTTCATTCTAGGAATTTAAAATTTTCTTTTCTGACGTTATCAGTGATTAGTCTTTTAACAGTGCATTTTTTCAGTCTCCAAGAATTTCTTCTGTTTCTGTAGTTTCTTTTGATAGTAATTTCTAGTTGTATTCTTCCATATTTTGATAAAATAGAGGAAAGTATTTCAGTTTTTTTTTTAATTTGTTAAGTTTTGTTTTGTGATCAAAATTGTAGTCTCTGTTAGAGAACATCCAATGGGCTGCTGAGAAAAAAAAATTATTTTCTACATATTAGATGAAATATTTGGAGATCTCTGCTAAATCCGTTTGACTTATGATGAAATTTACCTAGTGCGTTTCACTCTTGGTCTTGAGTTTAGATGACCCATGTGAGGAAGAGTGGAAAACTGAAACATTTAGTATTTTTATATCAAGATCTTTATGACTTTCTATCTCCGTTAATATTTGTTTTGTGAAACCAAGAATTTCAACATTTAGTGCATATATATATATATATATATATATATATATATATATATATATGTGTGCGCACTCAAGTATACACACACACACACACACACACACACACACACACACACACACACACACACACACACACACAAAGGTCCACAGCCCTCAAAAGCCCCAAAAAACCCATTCAAATGTGAGTTTTGGTGATACACTGGTTCTTCCAGGAGACAAATTATCAGTGCTAACCAATCTCATTTGATCATTCTGCATGACTCAGAGAAGGGTTCACATGTTATTTTTAGAGATAATCTATTGCTTGAAGCTGAGCTACCATGCAGAACAATCTTAAGTCAACAAGCCATAATTTAACTTGATAGTACTCAGGATAAGATATTGTTGGGATACTGTTGTGTAGAATGGAAGGACCTGACTACGACAGGCTAAAAAGTACAGACTATGGCGGTGGAATACCTAACTCTGCTTTCTGAAAATAACACCAGAGTTTGATAACACATTTCAGATACTAGTATCAGAAGCAAAACATAAATAAACATGACTTACTTAAGATAATTCTCATGATTCATAGCAGTGAAAACTGGAAGTATTAAGTAATAGCACATAACATGATAAAGTTTTTGTTATCTATGGCATGCACCTACTAAAATAATGTATTTAAATCCCACTAAAAGTCTTCATATGTTTTTCCTCTTATTGCTTTCATATTTATTTAACCAAATTCTCACCAATTAATGTAAAAAATGAGGGAAGTTGATATTTAATTATTAACATATGCTATCTTTTTGGAAAACTTCAAATTCTCAAGTAAGAAGTGTGTCTGTGAGTCTGTGTTGCTGTTAGAAATTAGATAAGATTAATCAACTTCCACATAGTCCTGTGGTTTGAATAGAGATCTCCCTCATAGTCTCATGTGCTTGAATGCCCATAAAGTGGCATTATTAGAAGGTGCAGCATTTTTGGAGTAGGTATGGTCTTGTTGGAGGAAGTGTGTCATGGTGGAGTGGGCTTTGAGGTCTCATATGCTCAAGCCATGCCGAGTGTCACAGGTCATGTCTTGTTTCCTGTGGATCAAGGGTAGAACTCTCAAATCCTTTTCCAGCACTATGTCTGCCTGAATGTTGTAATAACCCACCATGATGATAATGGATGAGACCTCTGAAACTGTAAGCCACCCCAGTTAAATGTTTTCCTTTATAGGCATTGCCGTGGTCATCACATCTTTTCACAGCAGTAGAAGACCTAACTAAGACACAGGAATTGTGTTGCTTTTATCGTTTCACACACTGGAAACATTACTTTAAGCAAAACAGTGTATGTCCAGACAACTTTTGCTCAATTGAAACATCTTCAATTTGCATTCAATTTAATTGTCCCAATAGTTAGTACTAATAAGTTTGTTCCTGCTAGAGACTTAAAACAGCTTCACCCTTAGCTTTCTCTTTTGTTTAGCTGTAGACATAAGCAGTGATTACAGTCTTGAAAACGCCACAGCTCTTTTGCCACTTCAAAGGTGGTATTTTGTTCTACAATTAGAATATAAGCTTCCTGGTCACTGAGCAATAAAGTGTTTATACCTCAATTTCTTTACTAATGATTCCTTAGGTTTTACAAGGATGGACATAAAAGTCAGACATTCAGGAATAATCAGAAAATATCATTTTCACATGTAGCTTTCTCACATTTAAAAGGATGAAGTTAGCATTCATTCTTTAATTTATGCACAGTACATTGTAAGATGTGTTATAGCATTTTTTCATCTGTATGGTAAATTCTTAGGTAATTAATTCCATTTCTGCTGTAATACATGCTTATGGGTCAGACCAGTTGTTTACTGTTCTCTAGATTTTTCAATCCGAATGCTTCAGAGCATGGAGTAATCAATGAATACACAATAAATATACATAATACACAATGAAAATACGATGAATATACCCATGCATCACTGTAACACTGGTTAAACCACCTACTGACTTTGGTAGATAGTCTTTGGGGGCTCTAACTCTAAGTTTCTCATTTGTGTAATTAAAATAGTATCATGTCCTCTACAACTATATTGTGTGATCGAGGAAAAGCAAAGCATTTGTGGTATTAACAAAAAAGAGCTTTTTTAGATGTGGGATGAATCTAAAGCAATGATCCTAATGTAGACATTACCACTGAAACTCAATCATTCATGTGTAAAGATTCTGTTTTGAAAGTTTTAAGCAGCTTGCATGCTCTCTTTCTCTGGTATAACTTCCTCCACCGCTACTGATACACTATAATTTTTCATCTTCAACACATAACCACAGGCTCACCTCTAACACTCACCTATAATAATAATTGTCAATTTATTCTTTCTTTATCACACTGTGATATTCTCCAATAGGCATTATTTTGGTCATATTTACATTTCCTTCTTCAATATAATCAGCAAATCTGTGCCTAACGTGGTGTTAAACATATAGTAGTTGAGTAATATAATTTTTGAGTGAAAAATTTAAATAAAAGAATTCAGGATAAGAATTTCCAATTTTTTAATGCCTTCTTTCAAAATATGAAATAAATCTTGGCATACTATTTAGAATTAGAAGCAGTATGAAAATTAGTGAACATATGTTAAAATATTAAATCTTACTCAACCAGCTTTCTGGGTTCTATTTTTCTAGTCTTTGTCCTGAAACTGAACCTTGGCAGGTAGAAAGTATGCTTTCCTTATTCACTTCTATCTTTTAGAAGAAAGACTCTGGGATTTCAAAATTAATTTTGACAGATATGACAAATGGGGGCTGCCACTTCACACCTAGAGCGTGAATATTTCAATGGCAAAGAGTCAGCAACTGTTAATTAGAAATGCGTATTGTTAATTGGGCCCCGTGTTGTGGCTTTGTCAGCAGCTTCAGACCCTTTCAGATCGACTTCATTGAGTCCTTTTGGCCTGATGGAGTACCAGCCTTTTCTTTCTAGCATGTTGATAGCAGTTTGATCCCCTCCCCCACTCTTGCCTCCATCATATGCATTTATAGGTGTATACTGCATATTGGCAATGCCTTTGTATAGCGGGTCTCCTTTTGTCTCAGTCCAAAACTCCATTTAACAAAACAATATGATAGCTTCTTTACTTTTCCATCTGCATAGCCAAGGCTAAGTTGTGAAGTGATCGTGATGTGACTTAGAAGATTCTTCTCAGACCAAAAACATTGTTTATATTATAGAATTATTTGAGATAAAAATAATGTTCCTTTATGTTGTTATCATCTATAGTTATTCAACCATCCTACATATGTTATTAACAATATTAATATCTGAAAAAGAGTGATATTTTAATGTGCAAGTAGTAATTCTTAAGATGAAAGAATAGTAGCAGAAACTATTCATTGAAATACAATATTAAATAGGACAATATGAGACCTATTCTTCCATTAACATTGATTTTCCAAGAACAAAATAAGAGGCTGAAGTATGCATAGCATAAATTTCTCTTTAAAAATTATTTCTCAATCAAAATATGTGAGCTATAAAATTATATCCCAGTCCTCCACCTGTCTAGTGTGTATGAGGAAATGAATCAGATTGTGTTGATACATAAATGCCTAAGGATTGGGGAAGTATGGGATGGAAGGCAACATAAAACACTGGCTACTGTGGATCATTCCTCTACCCTTTAAATATTCTCTTTGCTATGTTCAGAAAAAAAATGGTTTAAAATGGTTCTAAAAGGACTCTAGCTTGTTCCCTGGCATCTAAATTTGTTGGCTTACAAAACCCTGTAACTAAAGACCCAGGGAACCTGACACCCTACTCTGGATTCATCGGGTGTCTATGAGAATGTACATAACATCCCCAACATAAACACATATGTAAAAATAAAATATTTCAAAAGACAAAATGAAAACTACTCTGAGTTTTAGCATTCTCAAACAAAGCATTCCTTCCTATTATTGGTTTGGTATTCATTAAACCAAGCAAATGACGTCAACAGAGGAAAGTAACCAACTTCAGCAGCAGAAATGCTCTAACGGGTTTTATCCAGCCCCTCATATAACTAGTTAAATTCTTCTTCATTCTAATAGTAACTTTGAATTTTACCATAGGATTTTTTGCATAATTTTATATTATACATATATTTATAGTTATGGAAAACACATTCTCTTTATTTGTGCTGACTGTGTGTACCAAATAGTATCTGGTACAGAGTTGGTGTACAGAAATTTTTGGTTAAATGAATTGAATAAGTGAATTTACCAAATAATAATGAGAATTATATGTTTCTTCTGTTGGTCTGAGAAATTTTGAAAGGTTAAATTGATGCTGCTACTGGCATTGTTTGCCAGTAATAATTACCTAAGCAATTATAAAAGTTATAAGGATGATGGAAACTATGAAAGAAACTATTATCTTGAGATATTTGATATATTTCAGTCAAAGTGGAGTAGATAATTTTATGATTCTTAATTTTTATTTGCATACTTATTACAAAATAAATGAAACAAAGCAGTAACATAATGAGACAAAGAATTTTGCTTATTCAATTGTTTTGGGAACAAATAGATGTATCCTTATAATAATAAATATTACATTTGTCTTCCATTTATACTAATAAATAAGATGGTTACCTCCTCTCTTCCTCTCTGTCTCCCTTACACTACCTTTCATACACACCGAACATGCTTACATAATACTTTTACCCATTTTCACTTGATTCTTCAAATTCTAATTAACCAGCACCAAACACAAACTAGGCCAATCCCATAGTAACCTCAGGAAGCCACTGAGAGAATGTTATTAATATCTTGAAATGTTGACTCCTAAACCTGTTCATGTTGCTAACTGAGAGCTTACCTTATGTCCTTCTGGGCTGCCTGGCAATGGTGCCATTTTATAATGATGCAAGAAAGATGTTTTTTGAATCTTAATATTTATTTTCTAGATAACCACGAATTCATTTCATATTCAATGCTGACACCTATCCAGTAATAAACCATAACCAAGGGCCTACCTCAAACTGCTGCATATTCAATCTTTTTATATACAAGGAAAAGAATCTATTATTAAGTCCTTGAGTCAAAAGATACCTCATAATAGACTTACTCAAAACTGAGCCTTGGTGACCAGAAACAGGCCGATAAATGTTGAACTGAAAAGGTAGGGTTTCATGACACTTTTGTCCTTAATCTTCCAAGTGGGGTAGTTAGTTCTGCTGCAGAGTTAATTAGCATACATGTGGAAGCAGTTTATTGATGCAGTTTAATCCCAAACAAATGTGAAAATAAGCTCAAATTGTTTTGTAGAATGATTTACATTCATTATCATCTACTTAAAAAAACACATGCTTTGAAAAAAATCATTATTCTTTCCAGAAAAATCCTCAAAAAAGTATTTCCATATTTGTACTTTTGAAAATTATGAATTTTAATACAAGGTCATATTTCTTCAAATCAAAATAAAGTGTAAGCTTTTGTTTAAAACTATAGTTTCCAAGTTTTGTCCAAATACATTACTAAAAATGATTTAAGATTTATACAATGAGTCCGTATATTTAATTGACTATACAGCATTAGAAATCCAAACTTGGTACATCCTACTTCTCCACAACCCTCATAATTGGTGATTAGGATAAAACTCAGGGCCTTGATCAAGGCATGTAGACACTTTACCCATGAGCTACATCCCACAGCTCTTTTACAGTTCCGATAAAATGTATTTTCTATCATTATTCATTGAGATACCTATAAAAAGTTAATGCCAGAAATAACTCTAGTTCTCATATCACTCAAATAATTTAATAACAAGTCTAATATTTAATATAGATTTTTGTACATTCAGATTATTTGTTTGTGGTCTTCATTTTAAGTTGATATATTTTGACCAGAGATACAGTTATGCCTCATAGCTATAATCATAAAAAATTGTAATGAAGTTTGAATACTATATGGAATAAAACAAAAATGTATACTACCCAAACTGAGTGGCTACTTTCTGATATTCTGAAATTTCTCTAACTGATTCTTAGAAAGAAAATTAAATGTCTTCCTTTTTAATCTTCTTTGTGAATCCATACTTTAATTTCTTGATGATTTCACACACGAGTATACCATATTTACATCATTTACATTCCTTCCTCTATCTCTCCCAACTCTTCCCATATCCCTCTCAAATTCATAACAACTTCTTCAATAATAGTTATTATTATATACACTCAGGAAAGCTACCAGGGGTTCTTCTCTGGAGAAAACTGACTTCCTCTCCAATAACACCAGCTATTAATTGGTATTCTGTAGTTCTTCATCTAGAGATGGAAATTCATGATGTTTGCTCTATTCATGTGGCTTGCTGACTGCTGGCCCCATTCAGGTCCTGTGTGGGAAACCATATTGTTAAAATTTTCTGTGTGTAGCATCCCTGTCATGTCTAGAAGATGCTATGTTGCAGCAGTTGACCTTATCCTGTATCTCTTATAGTTATTCTGCCTCTTCTTCTGTGGTGTTGCCTGAATTGTGTTATGGATGATAAGTTGGTTCTGGGTTCCTAATAGTCTGCATTTTGACCAATTGTCGATTTCTGTTATAGCTTCTGTATTCTTCAAAAATAAGTTTCTACGATGAAGAGTGAGAGGTGGATGTAAATATTTAGAATACATTTGGAAGGTGCATTAATTTAGCAAAATGGCAATAGTGTGTTCTCCTCTAGAGTCTATGATCTCTCCAGCCATAGGTAGATGGCTTGGTTTACAGTGCCTGGAATGAGTTCCATTCTACTGATGGGGCCTTAAGTTGAATTAAAAAGCAATTGGTTACCCCAAAGATGGAAGTATCACTGTTTGAAATATCTTACTAGCCTGGTCACTGTGTCATTCACAGGCTTTCCATGTAGGCAGAGAGAGTTGTCAATAAGTATTCTCTCTTGGCAGCTTGCATAGCAACTTGTGGTACTATGAGAGCTACCCTCAGGAAGGAAGCTTCTGAGTCAGTGCCAGTTTGGTTCCATCAAGGCCTGTGACTGAAGTATGTGGTGTCTTCAGCGATAATGCCTTGCCTTCAAGTTCTGAGAGTCAATCAAGGGGACCCCACTTACAAACACCTCAAATGGAGGTATCTCTTCTCTGGTACTAATTTTTTAGACACAGTCTATGGCAACTGGAAAGCATTATCATTTTTAGTATTGAAAGTTTATCTCAAACTCAAGAAATCTACAAATACAGTATTTTGGACAATTGTTCCTGAGGGTTATTCTATTTGTAAAGAACTTTATCAACTTACAGGTGCTTCAAGCATATGCCTTTATTCAATCAACAAATATTTAGGTGCATTATTATGTTCCAAGAGCAAGAGCCAGACTTAAACTTAATGGTAAACAAATAAGTTAATGTTGCAGTTCCTTAGAGGATTAGAGATTCAAGGGAGAAACAGCTGTGTTATGTGGAAATTATTAACAGAGGGATAAATTTATAACAGGCAAAATGTTAGAAAGTTATATTTTACTGGAGAACCTTCTAATTATTGGAGACAGAGACAGTAAGTGCAGCAAGGTGATGTGTTAAAGTAAGCTGGTAATGATAGAATGAATGAGAAAACAGCACACGGTGAAGGAGAAGAGATGGTGTAAAGATATGTGATCTCTTTAAGTGGAGAGGGCTAATTGTGGCTGGAATTTCAACGTAAAATATGGAGTAGGTTAGTGATGCAAGAAGCAAGAGAGATGATGAGTAGGGGCATGTTCTGTAGGCTCACTCAGGATTTTGACTTATTCTTTGACTTAACAACTACTTGTCTAGGTAATGTCACTCTTCTGCAATGTGTATTAAATGGTAAGATATATGCTGAATAGCCATATCTGAATATTGAAATCACACAGCTTCTTAATTTGAGTTCTGGAAATAATGGAGCTCTCTTATAATCTCCACATAGGTGTTAATTATGGCAGACTCACACCTGACTCCTCTTAGATTGAACTCTTTTCCCCAATGATATAGACACATGGTATTCTACTAGAGTGTGTTTCCAGAGCTTAGAGGCATAGTATCTATCTTAACCTTGTCATTTCACTATTAAAAAGTACCAAATTAATACTCCATTATTTCCATTTCATTTTCTTTGTGAAAAAAAAAAAAAACACCCAACAACAAAAGCTTAGGTGTGGTGGCTTTCTGTTAGGAAATACACAAGGAGCTCTTAGAATGAGAAAAATTAAGTGGCAAATTTACAATTTATTTGTTTTGAAAACTAGAGTCTCTGGATCCAGGATTGTGATCAGACATGGACTGTAACTATGTGCAACTTCCATACAATGCTTCTCCTCACACTGCTCTTCTTCATGTGTTCATGAGCCTGGGGGAGTCACCACACAACATCCTGCTACAGAGGTAGAACATTGTAATGTGGGAAAGCCACATCCTAGTAATTAGTAACTCTTTTCGTAAGTACGTTCATTTCCAACTGTAAGTGGCCAGTGTGAGACTATTAAGAGTCTTTTGAGTCTCTTCTGAGTAAGGTCAGTATAAAAGAGGAAAGCCTGCTTTTATTCATGGTGTTTTAGTGGAGGAAAACTGAGTTTTATGGAAACAGATTTCTAACAACAGATTCATATGTAACATTTTCTTTCTGTTCTCCTCCTGGCTTTTCTATCTCTACCATATTTAGCGATGGCACTGAACTCATCCCAGGCTGGAAAGATACTTTGCCCTATTGGTGGAGGACAGGAGCTAACAGGACATTCTTTTTATGAGTAGCACCTCAATTCTTTAATTACTTAGCCAAACATTTTCATGGCTCAAATATTATAAAAAGTAATTTGTTTCTTAATTCTTCCTCTTTTGGAAGGCTTGTAAATTCTCTTTACCAAAGATGTTTATAGAAAAATCTTTGAAATATGACACTGAAAACTTACTTTCCTGACTTTGAATCAGTTACAACCATGTGGAATTTTTCTGACTTCTCACTTCTTACCTTCCTAAGTAGGAAGGGAACACCTGTCTCAAATTCAACAATAATTTGTATAATGAATTTTCATTTAATTTAGACTAGCATTAGTTGATTTCCCTTTTGCCCCTGAATGTCAAAATCCCTGGGAACTCCAAAGTTAGTTTCATTGGTAAAAATGGATGCAGGCGGGTGTTTGCTACAAACTTATATATAGTAATTTTTATTACTTTCTTTTTCTTCATTTTAACCACTGTAACTCAATAAAAAAACTCATCTGATTTCAACTATCTTGCCACACATAAACTCAGAGAAGTAAAATACAATTTTATGTGTACATTTATCACATTAATCTCCATGCTGTTTTTATTTTTAATTTTAATTTATTTTTGCATGTGTATGTAGTATACATGTATGTGCATTTACATGTTTATGCACATGTGTGATATGCATGTAGAGGCTAGAAGGTGTCTTAATCACTCTTTACCATACATATCAAGAGAAGATGTCTCATAGAACACAGAGTTTGCTGATTTTAGTCAAGGTAGCCAGGTTGTTCCAAGGGTTACCTGTCTCTGTCTTCTGAGTTCTGGAATTATAGGCAGGCTGCTACACACACCTGGAATTTTATGGAGATGCTGGTGCTCTGAACTCTGGTCCTCACGCCTATGTAAGTAATGCTTTATCCACTAACAATCTTCCCAGCTCCCACAGAGCTTTTTCTAATGACATGTTTAGTCAAGTTTTTCATTGCTAAATTTTCTTTAGTAGCTAATCTCCATTCCTTCACGGAAAAATGATTCTTCTTTAGTATTAGTTTGGAAAAGTAAAACTTGATCCAGCCTAATAATATATTGGTGGGAAGTCTGCAGAAATCAACATTTATGAAAGCCTTACTCCAGGTACTTAAAGTGGTTCAAGAATATACTTTCCTATATTTTGATGATAGAACAAGTACCTACTAGAACTAATTTTAACCCTGCTTCAATCTATTAAACAGTGTGAACCTTTTAACCATTCTTATGAAAACAAATCAATGATCAGTGTTCACACTATGCTTCTAAACACGAGTAAATCATCAAAAGGTATACCATAGCAACGACTCTCCCAGAGTCCCAAAGTCTTCCTTAAAACTCTAGTTTCTGAAAATTTACTAATTTCTGGGTCCATATTTCTAATTTGTTTCTTCAGGGGGTCTATAATGTCTAAGAACTGTTCTCTCTCCTCTCTGAACAATGACGTCAGCACTTTTGTTTCAGTTATAGTTCGTGGTCTCTTCTTTCTATAGGACTCGGTGTTTAATCTTATTATAAAGTCCAGGCATTAATGAGTCTTACCATTTTCTGCATTGCCTTTTTACATTAATTTTCTGAATTATTCTATCAGTGGTCCTAATAGAATGAACATTTCTATCAACACGCTGCATTGTGATAGCTGTCGTAGCTTCTAAATGGTCTTGCTTATTTTACCTTACAAAGCTTTGGGACTCAGCATTTACACAATAAAAACAATAACATGCTTCTCACATGAGGCGCATCTGAAGAGTAAATATGATAACTCAGACAATAGTCTTAATATTTAAGCAAACCAATCTCATTTCAATTTCTTTTATGCTTCTTCAAATTTTTCTGATTTGCTTTTTCTAGTCTGTTTTTTAATTATATGACTAATTATATTTTACATTTTCTTATTATGAGCACAGTCTGAAGTGTCCCATAGAAAGCATGACTAAATCCAAGCACTGACATTAAAATCTGTCCCCGAAACTAACATAAAATCCAATTAATATTATTAGATTTCTATGGTTATAAATTTTGTTACTCAATAGGATCACAAATTGCACTGTACTTTAATGGAATCTGGAGAAAAGTTCAGAAAGTATAACAAAAAATATAAAATAAAATATGACTCTCAAAGAGTAACTACTTTTTTTAAAGGAGAATGTAAATTGGAGACCCCAGAAACAAATTAAATGTGGTTAGGAGCTTCTAATTATTTTCTAAACCTTGCATATATTTATCATCCATTCATCTGTCTATCTAACGCATCTCCTTATATACCTATGTACCATAAGTCTTTCTGTCTGAGCATACATGCAGTTGCCCCGAGTGTATATGTCTGGAGGATTAATTGTAAGACTGTGATGAATACTGAAATCTGGGATATTCTAATGCCTTATTTAAAATGGTGTATTATTTATCCATTTTTTTACATGGCTTTTTCTGTATATTTGAATATTATCTTAATGTCCAATATAAAATGTGAATGGTATGTAGTAATTGTTTTACATATTCAAGAAGTCTGTAAATTTTTTCCAAATATTTTCCATATGCATTGGCTTGAATCCATATATGTACAATTATGAATTTAAAAGCCCTAGCAGTATACAGTATATGGCATATTCTTTTTGTTTTTTCCTTTTCTTTCTGAAGTTAAAAATAATTCTGTATCTGTTTTTCAAAACCCAAACACTGATAATTTACCACAAGATTTAATTAATTGAACGTAATCATATACCCTTTATGAATATATCCCAATTTACTAGATACACAGTCAGAAAAATATACTCCATTAGACATCCTTCACTGAACACAGTATACCGTTATACACCTGTTTGATTCTTTAAAGCAATTCTTTCCCTGGCCCTTGTATAGAAAGTGATAATAGAACATGATATTAAAAAAAATCTGATCTGTGAGCAATTTGTGCCCACTGTGGATGCAAGCAGAAGATGCAGTCACAGCTCAGGGTGATGAAGATGTCTTTACTGCATCATTATCTTCACCCCTAGCCAAGCCCTAGATCATGCTCTAAGTTCCTGGCTTCTCTTCTAGACCTAATTCTCACTGCAGTTCCTCCAGTTCAAAGCTCTATGTGACTTTCTTCCATGCCCTATGGAAGTTTTCTGTCTCTCTGTTGCATGTCATTTTATTTAATAAACATTTTAATTTAGCTTTCCTTTATCACAAAATATTTTTCATTTTCTGTACATGTAGTAGTTTTTATTGAATGTTGTATAGAGAAGTGAGCTTTATAGTATATCTATCTAAAGATAATTAGTCATTGTTTTTAAGAATCTATCAGTATTAATTGTCAAGATTGTTCCTGGGCAAGAATTCCTTTTCAGTGAATTTGCTGACTCCTACTTCTATGTGACTAAGCCAAGAGAGATGTTGCATTTTATTCTAGTATTTGCGTTTCTTCTCTACTTCCCAATTTGGTTGATTTTGAGAGAGGTGAATCCTCTAAGAGGAGAAAGCATGACATGTTCTACTTTTGAACTATCTTTTCTATCTCCTCCACAATCTCCTCTCCTCTTTTTTTTCAGTCCTTACTACATATTCACAGCTGCTTAACTTTCTGTGTTTTTGTTTAGTTTGGATTTCTGTTTGTTTGTTTTTGTTTTGAACTTCATGATATTGCTGTAAGGTTAGACTTAAAATCCCACGATACTATAATTTCTTGGTATTTATCAATGAGTGATCCCAAACCTATATAACAAAACCAAAATAAAACATAGTGTCTCTTTATAAGATAAATCTTGGTTGGAATTACCAGTATTACATTAAATTTTGCTGAAGGTGTAATATCTGAAGTCACCTCAGGTCACTCTGGACTCATGTTATGTGGAGATGTGTTTTGTAATCTATAAATTGAGTTGTAGCCTGACATTCTCTGGATGTCAAGCAGCCAGTGGTGGCTTGAATTTAGCCTCCTTCTTCTCTCAGTGAGAGAAATATGTTCCATTCACTGAGTTCTCATCTTGGCATTTCAAGATCTCAATACTCTTACTTTTTGTAGATGCCCATTTTTTTCTTTCTACTAAGGCCCATATCACCTTACTTTTAGCTTTTGAACAGATCCCCAGACTGAACGTTTTCGATGACAGTTGGGAGAGAATTGCTCAATTAGGATGAGACAAACAGATTACTTCACGAAAACAAAAGGTTGTTTCCTTTGTTGCTTTGTCTATCAGCACTAGGAGATTATTACTTTTAAAAAGCAGCAAGTGCTTCTTCTCAGTGCATGCTATTTCTGAGTCCATGAGCTCTCAGCAGCCTTCCATGGTGTCAACCCATTATATACCTTTAAAAAAATCTCTTGCTTCCATTAAACTTTAAGCTGTCAAGGATTACAACGAAAAGATGCAATTTTTTTCACTGCAGGAAAGGTCTGATTTAGTAACAAGCTATAAGCTAACAGAGCAGCAGAATCCACGTATAGTGTTTCATTGACATGGAAAAAAATGCTGCTTTTTGTATGTTTCAACCTTGTTTTTCTTTAAAAAATATAAAGTCCACTTTGCTTTCAAACACAGTAGAGACTGAGAATTGTATTATTCTTACACTTGCAGATACAAATCTCAGTATTTAATCATATACAAAAACGCAATTGGTGCATGTATCTTCTTGGAAACTGTTGGGAAAAAATTTAGTTCACATTGCTGTCTAGCTTACATGTTTAATATTGATTTAATTAGTCATTTAATTCCAAACACCCTTATTATCTACTTGTTTGAAAAGGCTATTTACTTTCACCACAATGCATATATTAAAACAAGTGACTGAATAGGAAGCCAGGCTTGTGGCCTGGAGCTTTCTTCGTGTAGACATGATATCCCCCTCCCCCACCGTAGCTTGAGCATCACAATGTCAAACATTCTGCACAGATTCCCAAAGGAATCTGCAAGGCTAATTAGGGTGAGCTTCGGCATAAAGAATACAGTTGTTAAAACAGCTCCTGTACACACGAGAGTAATGAGCATTCTTTACACACGCTGTGATTTGTTACTGCAATTTGCAGCCATATATCTCTTAGGAAATAACTCATATGTTGTTATTTATTGTATGTATGATTATTAATGATATATTAACAACTGCTGAAAGCAACTTATTTCACCTCAATAACTCATATACTTAGCTCAACATTTAAAGAGCCAGGGAGGAATCAATATTTCTAGAAGGCTATTCTTTGTCTTTTGTTTTACATTTGTTTGTTCTCCAGGATAATAAAATTGTTCAAAACAGTATAAGAGAAATGTTAATTTTATTAAAAATAATTTTATTATCATGATGACAAGGTAATGTTTTTAAAAGCTGGAGCAATTACCGTTTTTAGTCATACAAATTCAGATGGTTTCTAAAATCCAATGCCTGATTTTTTTAAAATCAAATTTTATGTATTAGATATTATTAGTGACTTAAGCTGGGCAGTATCACATTCAGTGCTAATTTTCAATTAATATTACTAGGAGAAATATGTTTCTGCTCATCAGACTCAATCCAAATACAGAGTAATATAAATACTTCAGCTGCGGTGATGATAATTTATCTTGCATTAAATATACTGGGGAGGTTAAGCTACTGACTTAAACATTATGTGAGAGGCACAGCACCGCTCAGTACTGATGAAAACGGAGCCCTGCGCTGCTTCCTTAGCACTGACAGATTGTTACCAATTAACCACTACCCAAATGTCTTCTGAAATCAGAACAGAGAAACAAGAGAGCTTTTGTCTCAGGAATTAGAAATACAGTGTCGATTTTGAAAGTTTCATGAACCTTTGAGGCACTAACTGGAGTGAATTTATTTTAAGGTTTACAAACCTGTTTTGGTTACCTAAAATCATGGGTGCTATGTTGCTTGCATAGCAGCAGGAATCTTTTCTGAAGATATAAATTACACTGTATGCCGTGTCATGTTTCCAGAGAGACAAAAGATTCTGCCTTTTAAAAAAATCCAGAGATCTGAAGAAAATACAGCTCTGTGTCAGAAGTTCACACAGATAATGTATATTAGTGGAAAATAAACAATTAATGCAACTTTGATATCAGGAGCAATAATGGTTGACACAAAATGATACAACCTGATGAGATAGAACCTTGTTGCTAATTACTTGGGTTTATAAAATCATTTCTGGCAAATATTCATTACACATTTTGAGCTCTTATGAAATACAGTTTTGCAATGAATGTGGAGAAAGGTGATTTTAAGCACTGCCTTCTTTGAAATATAAAACATTACCCAGTTTTGTTGTGTTTATTTCTAAGTGCATTGAACCTAAAACAGTTAACTGAAGGCATTCAGTCTAAGACAGGAGGGATGTGATGTAATTTGCAAATGCTAAGGTCTAAGACAGTGTGTGTGTGTGTGTGTGTGTGTGTGTGTGTGTGTGTGTGTGTGTGTGTGTAAATTCAATAAAAGAAAGAAATAAATAAGCAAGCAACGTGGTTATGTCTTCAGAACAGACTTTCTAGAAGACTGCAGGGACAGGACTCAAGGGAAGCAACATATCTGCATATCTAAGGAGAATGATAACAACATCAGATGAAACAAGTGCATATCAGGATTGAAAAGGCTGCAGGAGTTTGCAAGCAGATGTCAAAAAGCATACAGGGAAATGTCAGAAAAGTCTAACAAGCAGCTAAACTGGTTGCAGAGATTAGGGTGCTAAATATATGCATGATGAGCACACCGCCACTCTGCTTCACAAGCAAGAAGAGGAAAAAGAGCTTCGTAAATAATTTCTGCAGATAAATATGGGGTTAAATATTAGCAAGCGTAAGAGCAAATACATTTCTACTTCTTGCCTCCCAAGTACCTGGGCCCTGCTAGGCTGACAGATGAAAAGCATGGCTTTATAGGAAATACGAATAGTAAAGTATGTTAATTTTAGAAAGGAAATATAGGTAGATGTCCAGAAAGAATTATGAAAATCTCTAATTTTCAGAACCATCTTCAGTAATTAATACGAATAGGAATCTAATTCTCAAACTATAGAAATGGATTCATCTGTATTTCAAAAATCTTTTCATAGAATTAATATTTCTGAACACAGCCTAAAGAATCCTTAGACAATTTTTTGAGATATTGAAATTCTTATTGCAATAAAATTCCACACACATCAATTTATGACAAGGCACATGATGTAACAGGTTATAATCAATATGATTTTCAGGCAGGCATTATTGGCACAGCTACTGTTAGCTTAGTATTTACCTCAAGTTTATCTTATAGGGCATAAAGTTACAGCAAATTTCTACTTTTTACTTTCATGAGAATATTATCAAATAAGCTCATCAACCACGAGAATATATTACTTTCACTAGTTATATAGCTAAACTGTCAGACTACTGAAATATTTGCTTATGAAAAATAATTTGAGAGATTACTAATCTCCCAAATTCACTTTTGTTTCTTTTGATGATAAACTAGAAACTGAAGACACCAGAAAGCCTGTACCACAACAGTCATTCAGACTTTACCTCCAAGACTTGATAGCTGCTCTACACATTCAAGTTCTCTGGCCTCCTCTTTCCTAGCTCTGTCTACTGATAGTCTTAAGTACCAGAGCTTGTTAATCAAGTAGTTCTCAAATGTGGAATATTTCTAATACATCATTTTCTCAACTGTCTTTATGAGTTTCTAAAAAGATGTATGGCCTTCTTGTCATGGACTCATATCTGTTAGCAGAGTTGGCTAAGGGTCATCTGGTCAACCTGCTTTCTCTGACTGTCTCTTATTTATGGCATTGCTTTGCATTTTCCTTATCCATTTAATAAATGTAATTCTGTAATACCCCCAAACATTTTTTTAATTTAGTAACTTGTGACTCAGACAGTTTAAAAAACTGAAATAAATTTGCAATATGAAAATATTTCATCCAATGAAATATGGTACATACATACATAGTTAAATAAAGACATACATGCACACACACACACATGCACACACACACACAGGTAGATGCACAGAGACATGTCTGTATTTCTCATGAGGCTCTCTGTTACCTTTTCATAAATTAACTCCCCAGAATATCAATTTCTTGTATTCTTTATAAAATTCAGGACTATCTCCAGTAATATTTAAGAGAAACTCATTTTTTTATTCAAAAATACCTTAAAGTATGTTCTTCAATCTAGTCACATCATACTTTACCATAACTCATCGAGTACTTTCCTGAATGTTAGAAGCTATATCATATACTTTAGAAATAGAATAAATATGATACAATTTCTTTTCTCAACAAGTTCATTGATTGGTAGACCATTTCCCAACAACAAACAATACATAGTAACCTCTTTTGACTTAATCGTGTATTTTTACTCATCATGCTTTCCTCTTATGAAGTGCTCTTTGTTGCTCAAGCCTACTCAAGTCTTAAGAGTCCTTTAAGCTCCTTTATTGCCAACTATCATTCCAAAAAGGGCCCCAACCGCCATCTTGTTTTTAGAACTTACACAGAATTTGTTATTAGAACAATTTGGTAGTTTGCTACCCTCTCAATATTAATATTTGCCTACTAAATAAGAATTTTCCTTCCACATTAATATAAGTTGATTTTATTTCAAAAATTAAATGTTAACTAAGCATAGATTGAACTCTTTTTCTGCACTTGCCACATAGATGGTAGTGACCACTAAGTTTCATGGAGTTCTGTTTGACTGTTTTTAGTTTCTCTTTATTTCTTACTTAGAACATAGACACCACTGTAAGAAATCCAGTAGTCATCCACATCACAGAATGACTTAAGACAGAAAATCATGTACTAATTATGGAGATAGACCAAAGACCAGGGTATGTTGTTATGAAACTGTTACAGCAATATCTGATGAATATCTATGCACTTTATTTACATGAAGAGAAATAAAACACTCATTAGTGTAATCCACTCGGCTTTCCTAGGATGGAAAAAGAATTTCAGTTCCCTTATCCAAGTATAATTCCTAACAGAATCATTTTTACTTAGCTTTAAATTTGGCCACTAACAAATATTTCCTGTTCACAGGGCATTTCTTTTGTGACAGCCATTTATGTTCGATTGGTGATGATGCAAAGACAAAAGATAAATGGTCACTGCCTTCTGGGATGCAGTGGTAAAAATAAACAAGCAAAAGGCAATTTGTTCAGTGTAATGAACTTAGCACTGTGGTAGTGGCAGTCTGTGGGTGCTATAGGCCAACATCATGGAAGGCTATCAGTGTAAACACCTCAGATGACCTGGCTCCTGTGCTAAGACTTCAAAGTATCCAGAGACAGTTTGGAAACTGTTTAAAACAGAGATGTGGCTCGGGCATTAAGAACTCTCACTGCTCTTGCAAAGGGTTATAGTTTACTACCCAGTACCCTCTTCGCCAATTTATAACCACTTATAATACCTATAACTCCAGCTCCATGGTATCTCATGCTGTCCTCTGGCACCTACACACATTTGTACGTGCAGTGATACACACACACACACACACACATACCCACACGCACACACACACGCACACACATACATACACACACGCATGCACATGCACATACACACACATGACCAGATAAAAATAAAGTTTATTTTTTAAAGTTAAATATAAGTGGAAGTGTAGGGTGGGATAGACATGTAGGAATATGTAAAATAACAAACTGTTTTTTAATGCAATGTCCAGGAATTTGGGCTTTAAAAGATATTGAATAATTTTAAAAGGAAGGCCAAAATGCTGTTCAATTTCAGACCATGCCAATCCTGAATTACATAGAATTTTGAAAAAAAAGAATATTACATAGAAAATTCTTGGAAAATTGTCGCGTCTGCCTCGACCAGCAAGGATGACGCGACGCCAGACTCTTCTCTAAGCAGTTTATTCAGGAACCTTGAACAATCTTCTGACCCCGGGGAAAGTCATTTTCTTCTTCTCTCTCACTCTCACATTCTCTCTCTCATTCTCACTCACAGTCACTCTCACAATCACTGCTTGGGAAAGTCAGCCCACGCCCTTTATAGCCACTGGGCAATCAACCCCGTGGTGCCACGTGGACAATGCCGCTAGGGTCAGACATGTGCAAGCAAGCCAGATTAGGTCCAGGTGTGCAGAAGCAAGCCAGATCCTAGCCTTAGCCAAATAAGGAGCATCTGCCATCGGGAAGGCAGAAACCAGACGCCGCGCCATCCTTGAGGCACGGCCGTGCATGGCTCTCTACAGAAAATCAACTGACAAAATAACAATCCCAGATCAAGAAAACATCTAACTGGAAGTTACTCAGGAATTGCACTTCAAATGATCTACTGGAAATTCATTGTGGGCTGCTGTTAGGGTAGAAGGTAGAATCAGATACAGCTTCTGAAAGAATGGGAACTTCAAGTAGGAGAAGTTGGAGGAAGAAGTTAATTGAAGGTTTTAAGAAAGAGGAAAATCATTTGCTCAGGATGATTTTGATGTGATATCTGAGAAAAAGTTGGTATTAATTAATAAGCCATTATACATAATCATTTCAGTTTAGGATAAAAGTCTAGAGAGAATTTCAAAGGCATTGGTATGGATGTGATAGTGAAGCCAAGTAAAGGTGAAACCTTCTTGTAACAACCAATTCACCGGCATATACTTTTCCCCCAAACCATAAAAACACACAACTAGAAAACATAATATATGTGCAAGGGACCTGTAAGGTAAAAACAAAGGACTCTCCAACAAATCATTATGAGACAAAAACCATTCAAAAGTGCCATTGAGCTCGTTTTGTCAAAATCACCACTATTAATGGACTATCAAAGGATGAAAACATTATGAAGGAACCTAAGCAGGCCCAGAGAGATAAAGAAAATCAGGAGAAATGGTGAAATGAATATTACAAATAAAAATACTAATTCAAAATGTGGAGAGAAGTCAGTGTTAAATGCTAGTGAACCGCTGAACATTATAATACTTGAAGTTGTAAAGAGAATTTTAAGATACCTGTGGGGCTACAAAACCAAAGAGAACTCTTTCAGTGACTATAGAAAATCACTCAGATTGGTATGAGTAAAATTACAAATGGAAGATTAATGTAATATGCTGCAATTATTCCCTTGTACATCACGACTTTCACACTCAAGTCAACTACAATTTGAGAACACTGTTTTTATATGTTATGTTCTATCTCATATAGAAAAATTAGGTATATAAATTTGTGCATATGATGAACATATTTGGATTAGCTACACCCCTCTTTATAAGATGTTATATATTGATAATATACATTATATATCCTATAAACATAGTAGTAACTTTTGATGACTAATGTCGGCTGTATGAGTATACAATGTAGTCGGTCTCCTGGCCTTTAGACCTTTGTTGGCAGGAGGCAGAGGCCACACTTCTATCACTGATGCTCCCTTTCCCTGCCTTCTGTGAAACAACCAGCTTCTTTTGCCCATAGTCCACTATGCAAACCAAATGTGCACACTGATATTTTCTTTACTTCTGAACATCTTTTCCTTTTTATATCTACATTTTCTCCTCCTTAGCGCAGATCATGAGAAGCCTGCCTCCAAAAACAGCTGGCGTTTGTAGAGTTGTAAGCTCCCATAACTTCTGCAGGAGCTCAGTGTGCATGAGCATGCCAAATCAAGCCTTCAAGCTATTCTGAAAATAATTTCTTCAGTAAATTTCATTTGTAATGACCTCAGGTTGAGTTGGATTCTTTCACCAAGAGCTAGATCTTCTCCTACAGCTTACAAGTCCCCTCCTTGCAATACTAAATGCAAATTTCCTTCATGTAATTAGTATACATATGGAACCTATGGCACAAAGAGTGTAACTGATTAAAACAAACTGAATCACGTTAAGTAGCACTAAAGCACAAACATATTTCTGTTCAAAAACCCTCTTTATTTTTTTCTGTGTCATTGGGCTTAGGGTTCTCTCTAACCACAATATGGTGTGTTTGGAGTTTCTATGATCTGTTTTGGCGTTTCACATACAGAACACCTGCATGAGCTAGGTTAGTTGACTTCACAAACAGCTTGCAGGATGAGGATTTATCGTTGAGTGAGTCTTATTCATGCTGTTTAAAAGGAAGGAGAAGTGCCACTAATGGTTTCTTCAGTTTAGTAACTGGAATATTTTATGGTTTAGTCCTACTTTGATTTTTCTCCCATCTGCTTAAGTGGCTTTATTCCTCTCTAGTTGAACTTTTCAAGTCTGTTTACAAACATTATGTGAAAAGATCTAGGAATATTTTTTCTATCTTTTTTGCTCTAATATTTGATCTAGTTGAATTACATGCCTTCAATAAACAGTTCTGTTCCTCTGATAGTTTTCCATCTAATACAGTTCGAAATAGGAATAAGTATAAGTGAGTGGGAAGCATGAGCCCTGGAGTGAAGAGTAAAGAAACAATACTTTAAGAAGGTAGAAACAATTCAACTGTACTCAACTCAGACACTCTCATTTCAACAGGTTGTTGAATCAATGATACTCCTCTTAGCTTTAAACTTCTAAATCCCTCTTCACCAGGGACCCAAGTCAATATTACCTTTTCCTCTACATTATGCATTTTTTAAATTTATGCATCACAGTCTCCATAATTTCTTGCATTCTTGGAAAAGAAAATACTAAGCCAGGCCATTTGCCTTTTCTTTTCTTTTCTTTTTTGATAAAGGAACTATTTATTTAGAAATTATTTTGGGAGAGAACAACTCACCAAACAATTCCATCGTAGAGTCCTGGAAGGCAGATGGTCTGTCTTTTCTAAACGAATTCCAAGGAATGATGAGATAATGACATGTTATGTACTCCCACCTCCTATAACAAAGAGGATCCTTCATGAAAAGTCCATCATGTGCTGCTAGCTGAACCTTGTATTCAAAACCTTCTCTCTTGTAGTGTGGCATCTACTGTGGTGACGATGGTATTTAAGTGGTTTGGAGAGACATGAAAATGGGATGTAGAACATTTGCCAATTTCCATGGTGTACATAGTTTTTGTTTTGTTTTGTTTTGCCTAGACAGGATTTCTCTGTGTAGCTTTGCACCTTTCCTGGAACTCACTCTGTAGCGCAAGCTGGCCTCGAAGTCACAGAGATCTGCCTGCCTCTGCCTCCTGAGTGCTTGGATTAAGGGCATGTGCCACCACTGCCCAGCCACATAGTTTTAGCATAGAAAACATTAATTGATAATGTGTTTGTTAAGAGCTTTTGAAAGCTAAGCAGTTGACATCCAGCAACTGTCAGGTAGTTCCAGTATACATTGTGGCTTTCTCTTTTTCAAGGCAAACTGAACAAAATTGGCAGGCTTTCCCCAGTCTTTCAGTTTCCACACCCTTTCATCACTGTTCTTCCGAGTCACTACCTTGATTCAAGAATTCATTTTGGTTAAAATGCTTCTCCTACTTTACATTACAAAAGAGATCTGTAATTTGTGTGAATCAATAAATCAATAAGAAGTTAATAAGAACCGTGTCAATAAAAACAGTGGCTTCAGTCTGCATTCTTCTTGCTGAGCTGAAAAGAGTGCCCTGACTCTGGAAATGACTCTAAAAAAATCTGTCAGATATGGAGCTTCTACATCTTCCATGTCAGCATCCAAGTGTTAACTGAATGTTTATCCAAGTGTCTCCATAACAAGCTAGTAAAACCGTATTGGATGGATACATTGTCCTTGTTTGCCTGGACGTCCTTTCTAAGGCCTCCCATGCATACCTTATCTGATGTCATTTCACTCTCCATACCCATGCTCCTTTACTGTCCTCTCACTGTTGAACTTCTCTTCATATCAAAGTTATCTTCTTGTTTCTTTGAGGTTTTCTTTTAAAATGTAGCTCTTTCAAGTATATTTCATTAACTGCTACGTCACCGACTTCATTATGATTATGTATAGTAGACAAATAATCAACATCAATTTATTTTGTCAGCCTGTGCCTTCATTTCTTCATCTGTAAAATGGGAATGAAAACAATATTTACTAGTAGAATATTCTCAAAATTACGTGAGTCAGATGTGAAATACATGTAAAAGAGTGGGTGTATTTATAATTACTTTTAAATGAACAACAGTTTTTAATAGCAAGATAAATACATCTTTTATGAAACTTTTACTTCATTAAAACATACAAGTACCATTATATAGACTTAGCTGGTTTGCTTGTGCATTTAGGAATAAATACTTATACATGTATATATACATATATGTATGTAAGGAGTCCGGGAATTTGAAAAAGAACATGAGGTATATGGGGGAGTGTGGAAGGAGAAAAGTTAAGGGAAAAATAATGTAATTCTATTATAATCTCAAAAAATAAATAGTTTTAAAAATTGAAAGGACTGTGTCTTAATGATCTCTGTATCCCTAGTGTCCCTCTGCACACCAGCATTTAGAAGGGCTTTAATATGTATTTGTTGACTAAAGACATAATATTGGATCTCTATATATTTATCTGTGCATTTTATTCATATGTTTGTTCTTCCAAAGTAAGTTCTAAGTATTTCCTGGAAGGGATTTACTCCTTGCAAAGTTAGTTTTTCTAGATATGATTTCACACTTTCTATAAGCATGTATTATGTTATCTTTGCAGTAAATACTTGGCTAAATGAATTTGCACAAACACCTTAAAACATATATGCACAGTTGCTGTGTAGTAATTGAGAGTTGATCAAGATTAAAAACTATTTGATATACATCAACTTAAGTATTTGGATGTAGCTGCTGAACCCTCACTATATGCTAGATACTGTGCCCAATTCCCTCCCAAATTTTATGACATAGATATGACTGGGATCCTCTTTTGCACTAGAATTAAGTAAAGACTGGATAAGTTAGGTAACTTGCACAGTTTTGACCTAATGACTAAGCAGAAGAATTTGAGCTTCAGCACAATGCATACAGAGCCTAGGATCCTCATCACTGAAGCACACTGTGTTATTGGAGCTTCCTGGGATGATGTCAAGAAAACTCTATTCATCCCAGACAGCTACCAATGACAAAGCAAAAACCAGATCCTGCCCAAGTCAAGCATGGTGAGCCAATATAGTTTTTTTGTTGTTGTTTGGGTTTTTTTGTTTGTTTTGTTTTGTTTTGAGATTACTTAGAGAAACTCAGGTAAGGAGCTACATACAAATACATAGATTACTTAGGTAGCCCCATAATCAAAATGACTTCCCCAGAATAGGTGACAAGTCACAAAAGCTACATTGCCAAATTTCTGGAACAACTTAACAGGAGTACTAACAAAGAACTGTTTACAGCTTGATCTTGGGGTCCTAAACATTCTGTGATCTTTCTGATTTTTCCGAACCTCCCTGCAGGAGCGAATGTTTCAAATTAGAGGAAATAGCTATCCAATAACTAACTCTTGGTCTTAGATAATTCTGGTTATTAAGAATTTATCATGTATAGAGTGTTCTAAGCATCTTATTATGTTCACTAAAGAGGTAGAAATTCAGAAAGAAAATGTCATTTCTTTAATATATATATAAACCTTGCCACATATTCCTGGCAAGGTTTAGCTTTAATGTAGGAAGAATGATTACATGAATGCTTGGGCCTGTGATCATCACACCATACTGCCTGCTCAGAAATCACTTCCATTCTTGAATGGAATAGGCACATCAATATATCACTATTCTGTGTCTCTTATTACTAGGATTAATGTTCACATTTCATCCAACATAGACAAGAAAAAGACTGGATTTTCTGTAAGTTTATTTAAATAGAACTTGAGTAACAGCAGCACATGAGAAAATGATTCAAATTGAAGTCACATTGCCCTATTTACTAAATGTCCTTTGTATTTATACATAATTCACAGTTAAAATTCTGAATAGAATAATACCACTTAACAGAAAACAAAATAATATTTTGAGGTCAGTGTACTAGATCTCAAAATGCTATCATTTAAATGAGTGGAAAGCAGGGAATTGAACAAACCCATCTCCATAACTGCTTAAAGACACATGCTTTTATGTACTGTGTAAGAATTTGAGGGAAGCAAAATGGAAAAGCACACATCTGTAATCCAAACACAATTTCTAATTGTTATAAAATATCTTCTCTCTCTAATAACTGTTCAGTTTCATTTGAAAAATCTAAAAGACAGAAGAAAAAAAGCAAGTCACCTAACCCATTAAAGAAAAATTATATATATATATATATATATATATATATATATATATATATATATATATATATATATATAATGGATTGCTAAGGGAGTGATGGTAGGGCATCTGTCCAAAACTGTATCCTCTCTAATAAATTATCTTCTATTAATGTAATCATCAAGTAAACATTTCCTAAATTCCAAACTGCTTCACTTTGGAGTGATAATTGTGATGCCTAAACATAAAAGAGATGAATCAAAATAAAGCTGGGAATGAAAAGTAGGATAGACCATCATGACAGTAAGCAGCATCTCAATGTAGTTCAATAATTAGTAATAAATAAAGTCAGCGTTATTATTACTCGTCTGTTATATAGCTGCATAAAACAGAGATAGAGAGTAAAAGAGAGAAGTTTGATAAGTGTATATATAATCATATCCATGGTAATGAAGAACCAGTCTATCTCCATTCTAGGCTTAAAAGCCGTTTTATAGTAAAGACAAACTATGTTCATTCTTATTTATGATTAAACCTCTGCTTCTCAAGGGTTGGGCTATACCCCACCTTGACTACAAATGGTTCTGTACTGGCTGTTCCAGGAATGACAATCCTGTCTTTGTTTCTGTAAGTTGTTTATAACCATTTTGTAACCCTACCTTTGATTCATTAGATTTTATGACCGACTACCTTATTATGACTACCTATTGTTATGACTACCTTGTTATGTCCACCTTACAACCTTGTCTTTGTTTCAAGAGTTTGTTAGGACTAACTTGTTATGCTTATGATTCTGTTCCAATAATCCTACCTATTTTGCCCACCAAATTCTCCATTTGAAAACCTTTTACTGCTGAGCTATAAAAGCCTGGTCTTCCTCACATGCAATGCTGACCCCTCGAATCCTGCCTTAGAAGGAGGCAGCCTATGTACACAAATTTAATAAAATGAAAACAAACAACAACAACAAAAAGAAACTTGCTTTAACTAATTGCTTTCTTCTGCTAATTTGGCCATGATGATTTGGGTCAGTGTTTTTTTTTTCCTTTCATCTTTGGGATTAACAGTAAGAACTCATCAGATACTGTCTAATTCCTTCAAATCAGTCTTAGAGAAAAATTTATAAGTAAACATAACATAAACTAACACAAATATTAGCAAAGTATATAGTGAGAAGTTAAAGTAAAAAACACCTAGTAACAAATTAGGCTTATGGTTAATATAGTAAAGTTCAATTTTATGTCTAGATTTAAAATATATAAAAGGCTGTATATACCAAATTTTCTAACATAATTGAGTAGTAAATAAAATATCTTGAAAGATCAGAGGGAGCCATTACACAGACACTTAAGAGAACATTGAAACACACACACACACACACACACACACACACACACACACTCACCCCACACATATAAGTGAACAGGAATGCATCTGAAGTTAAACAGTTTTTAAAATGAAACTAGAAATAAAGTGGTGTTGAAATCAGGGAGGAATTTAGTATTAAAGGAGTTAAAATTTTCACTTTAATTTTTCTAATAATGAAAATTCTAACACATAGCAAGATACGACAAACTCATATCATATCCACTGATAATAACAGTAGTGGATATAATAACAGTTGTAAGAATGAAATAATAAGATGGCTAGCCAAAGAGAAAAAGATCCATGATATGATTGAAAGATGGAAAATAATATTAGAATCCTTAATTTGTCTTAGTTTAGTGGGTCAAATAGACCAAAAATTGTCAATGAATATTACAAAAATATGCCAAGCTCCACATGCAAATCTTCATAAGTATTAATTTTTGAGACATTTAAAAGTACATTTTGTTTAATTTAGAGAAGTTTTTGCTTTAGATGCTCTATGGTTTGAATACTGTGAAAGGAAAACCCAAAATGTCTACTATTAAAACTTAGACATTCTTTGTTCATAAGCTTCTGAGCTGAAAAAAGTGAATAGGAGGGCAGACTGCATGTACCGATTATCTAGACAGCACCAAAAGCCACTGCGTATCAGAAGCTGCAGAATCAAGGACTGTGCTAAACGGAGAGTCTATCAGCATTTGACTGCTGTTATCTTTTAAAAGGACAGAATGGAGTAGTAAACTGAGCATTCCCCTAGGAAAATCAGCAGAGTAATCATACAGTCAAGTGAGGGAAACTGCAGGAAAGGATTGCTAGCAGTGACTAAAACGAAAATTGAAAAACAAAACCAATCCAAACAGAAATTCACTAAAGCTGGTAGATATGCTGAAAATGACATTGATAATCTAATTTGCCAAATACTAATAAACATAACCAATGCATACCAAAAGCATGCAAATATTTGTAACTAATATTAAATAAAATATATAATGGAGGAAATATGCGAAGGAAAAAATTAACTCCACAAATATATAGATTAGGAAATTATAGCACATATGCATTTACATTATTTGTAACTATATATGTAAAGCTAAATTTGTACATGTATTTGTGTAAAATTATGTATAAACTGATTTTGAAAAGAAAGAAGGAAGCACATATAAGGAACACAAAAGGAAAAAATAGAACCTGTTAGTACGCAAGGAAGCAGCGAAAATGAGAAAAGTCTTACACTTTGGAAATAAATTTGAAAGTCTAAATAAAATGCCTTCTTATTATAAAGAGAGAAAAATCAGTCACAGAGAACAGAATGAAGTGCATTAAGATTAAAATGTTCCATTTTCATGGGTAAAAAGTCAGGAAGAATGTTGATACCCATTCTTAAATGAGCCAAACACCTTCCAAAGCAAAAGAGTTTAGCAATGAATTCTGACCAATGCCTCAGGACCACGTGATTCTAGATTTAGGTGAAATATTACAGAAAGCACAAAAGCACATATCATCCATATTCATTATCTATACAGCAAATACAAAATTAATATTAGGAACCTTGAAATTTATTGTTTTTAAAAGAATGAGGAAATTTCATCTCGATTCCATTTTCATGTTCAAAACAGAACAAAAGGATGAATTCTAGGAATAGTAAAAATTTAGTATGTAGTTAAGTAGATTTCTTCACAGAATGTGAAATAAGGTCCACAGATAGATAGATAGATAGATAGATAGATAGATAGATAGATAGACAGACAGATGCGGGATAGATATAAATATACATAACATTAGAGTGTAAAATAATATTATATAGTCTACAAAGCAAACAAAATATTGTTTTAAATTTATTATAATAAACTTGACTTTTTCAAATCTGATTAAAATGATAATTTGTGTTTAGTTTACATTTTATGGAAATAAAAACAAATATTAATGATAAAATAGTAACACCATTAAATTAAATAACACTAAAAAATGAATGTTTATTATTATTACTACTTTTCATTTATTGAATGATATGTTTTCATATTATTCTAGAAATACCATTAAAATATATTTAATGAAAATTTTAAAAGGACAGAAAAAGAAATTAGATATTAGAAAGTGCATAATATCACTTTTATGTGATTATGTAGCAGGAGAACCATAAATAAGTAAAAGAATATGAATTACTAAAGGTTCCAAACAAAAATAAATGAATTCATCAAAATTAATAATTTGCAGAACACAATCAAACTCACTTTTATAATACTGGGGGAAGTTAAAATAACCAATTTGAAAAATCACATTAATAAAATATAAAAAGCTAAGCACCTATCTACATATTTTAATGACTTCAAAAGTAAAACACATAGAGATTTAGTATTGTAAGAATGTATGTTCAAACTAAATCTACAGAGTTTTTGTGCTCCAAATAAAATACCAACAGACTTATTTTTGGAACTTGAACAAGCTGATTCTAAATTTCTTATGTAAAAATAAACATGAAAAATTTGGCAGTTAGGTTCTGAAAAAATTAAAAGTAGTAACTGGGACTATGTTGATAAGCTAGATATGTTAATACGACTGCAATTGTATGGTGCAGCTGTCTGATAGGCTGGTCAATGGAATGGAAACGTTAAGAAAATGAAAACACATATGAGAATTTATTATATCATAAAGCTCATACTTTAAAACATATCAAGAATATGCTTTTTCCAAAAAATCACGCTGAAAAAAAAACCCAGCTATTTATTAACAAAAATGTATATTATTGCCACAAGAATGTGCCTCCCAAAACTCTAGGTACTTCAAAGACTTAAAATACAAAAATAAAACTTTAAAATCACTAAAATATTAAAAACACTTAAAAATTATTTTGTTGTCATGATACTCTTTTCAAATAAAAGAAATCATTCAGAATTTTAGAAGATGGATGACAGTGACCACAGGTTAAAACAGCCTGTGCCTCATCCATCCAGAAATAATACACAAATGGTCTGCTTATTAAGCAGCATTATTTTTATTGTATATAATGAATCCCTATATAAAATGTTAAATTGTTCTGAAATTGGAATATTGGTAAGCATAGACGTCCAACAACTTTACGTGTTTCATTGTGAACTTAAGAGGTGCTTTGACTTGAAATGCCATTTGCAGACCCTGTTGAGAATTTACATACACTTCTGCAGACAAAGGAACTGGAGGGAAGGTATTCATTGTAGCCTTCCTTAAAAGAACAAAAGCCTCTAAAATCTCTCTGTGTTACATGGTTGAAGCATAAATGAGTTGCAGCAATTTCAGGGCACCTGTAAAACAAACACTCTAAAGCTTTGGGAAGTGAGAAACACCACAGTTGATGAGTGTATCCCTAAAATACAGGGTCAAAAAGGGGAGAGAAAATCAAGTCAGTATATTTATATGAAATGTTTCAGAATACACACTAAAGACTTCAACTTACAAATGAATTTGGAAGCCAAAGATACGAGGAAGATTTGTTTTTCTATCGCTATGATTTTTTTACACACATAATTAATTCTTAAATAGAAAAAAGAACAACAGTTAAGTCTAATAAAGTAAGCATCCCCTAGCCTTGTTATAAACTTTGTTTCTATATGAAATAACCATAAAAAGTCTTTGTTAATTTTGTTAAAAAAGCTTGATAATTTAATGTCAGAACTTCTCACTTTGATGTTAATCTTCTCAAGAAAAAACTAATACTAAGGCCAGAAGAAGACAAAAAGATATTCAACAAAAGTGCAGTGTTTTGAACTCCTAATGATATATCTGAAAATATTCATGTACTTTAAATGAAACTTTAAGGACAGCATCAGTGGATATGCCAAAGCAGACAGGAAAAGGCCTGGAGAGCCTTAACCCTACCCCCAAACTGCAGGCAACTGAGAAAAGCCAAGAGCAGGAGAGGTGATCTCCCCCAGGCAAGTGCACACCAATTTGTTGTCCAGTACCAAATTATCTCCCCTAAAAACAAACAAATAACATACTCAGACTTAGCAGGTTATACTTATGAATTTATGTGTATATAAATATGCATATATTCATGCAATAACAATTAATGAAAAAGTGGTCATGAATTTGCAGGAGAGCAGGGAGGGGTACAGGGGAGGGTATGAAGGGAGAAAAGGGAAGGAACAGATGTTGTAATTATATTATAATCTCAAGAATTAAGAATAAAACCCTTCAGAGCGTGCATGGAATTTAGAGGAAAGAACACTAAGAATACATCCAGATCTTCTGGTTTGGAGCTGCCTATGCCGCCTTCTAAGGCAAGTTATTCAATCTGTTAGAGGCTCAGTTTCGTGATGACAACATACAGTTAGGAGCACCAACTTTCCCGTGCAGTTGTAAAGAATACACTCTGACATAATAATATTGAATAGAGCTTCCAAGACATTTGGAGTTTGGATGGGATTGTCCAAAAGAGATTATATTTGTGGTATTGCCTACAACAGCATCCCTGGGCCGGAAAATGGTAAGAGGTCCCAATAGATCCAAAGTAAATTCCAAAAAAAGCTATAATAGAAACCACATGCAACATAATTGAGCCTGAACTCACTGAGCAGCTCCTGACCAACATGGAAAGCTCGGAGAAGCATGTGGGTTATATTCAGCTGGATGCGTCTTGAATGCTTTTTAAATACTCTTTAATTTGCTGCTGTTGTTAATGATTGGACTGAGAATTTTCAGGGTCTACTAAAGGACCATTATATTTGTTACTTAGCACTATCTCTTTTCTTCCAATTTTCTTTTCTGTTTGCTTATCCCCTTACATAAATAGAGAGCCTGGCCATATGTGTAATTTGCTTCAATTTCGTTCTTATCCCCTTATAGAAAGTTGTTTTAAGTGGACTATACCAACAGAATGAGAGGTGCTAACTAGATCAAACAGTTAATTTTGAAATATCTGAAGCCATGACACTTGTTTACGTTGGCTTTTAAAATGTAGTTCCTAGGAACACTATATCACTGTGACAGTTAATTCAAACATCAGCAAGACTTGGTAAGCAAATACCTTTCCAAGTTTTACCTAGTGCTACTCCTCAGTCTTTACCCCAAGAATGACCAGTCTGAGGTATATTTCTATAATGGATGAGCCTTCTGTCTGAGTATTCCATTACCTCATTCATTTTAAAGTCAATTTAGAACTTGTGGACAGTGCCAAATTTACAGCCCTGAGTCCAGACTCCGTTTTTAGTCTAGAGAGGAGTCATTGCATAAGTTGTCATGTTGCAAGCCTTCGGAGCCAACTCCACTCCATCATATCCTTTTTTCCTGATGGGCATAAAGGTTTCAGACATGTAGGCTATCCAATAATGTTAGTGCCATTAAAGATCAGCAAATGGAGCTGGAAACTTGACTTTCCATCACATTGTGTATGCTCATATCGCTGACAGACTCATATGATTTGGTAAAGGAAATCAAATTCTGCAGTCACCAAGATTTGAGCCACTTAATGGCTGTTCACACCATGATAACAAATTAGCAATCATGAAATTTATCAAACATGTTTTTAAGGGCAATCCTATGAAATGTGGATAGTACAAGTCCACGGAATAACACATTAGATCATCTCTAAGAAGAAAGGATGGCATGGTTGTTTGGGGAGTCGGCCTATTTGTGTGTATACTCCATCTATAAATAGTGCTCTCTGAGGGGTTGGCTAAACTTGGCTGTGGTACGGTTACGGTTGCTATTTCACAGTATCACTGCTATATGAGGCTGGTTACATCACTCTAGCAAATGTCCAGTGCATGAGGGAGCTGAGAGCTTTGCCTCACCCTGAGAGAGCTCTGATTTAGTCATGCATATCCTGATTTCCAGTCTTGTCTTTTCCTTACAGCATTCTCTGCTGGAAATATACAAGATTCCTCTACATGGCCAATGTAAGCTTTTCAGAAACCTTAGATGGATTATTGTTGAGGCTGGAAGCATGGTAAATGGGGTAAAAGCGAACTATAGCCAAAAGGAGCTTCTTGGTAAGAAAGGTACATCCACAAGATTAGAAACAAGGTCAAGGGGTCTGGGATTTGAGAGAGGAGTGAAATAAACATTTTTAAGAAGTTTATTTTTTTAAGTATGAGGGATATCTAGGCTTATTGTTTGTACGTGAGAACAAATATCTGAAATGAGTGTCCATATGCTTCAGAGTGTAGGGTCGGGATAACAGAATAATCTCTCTATTCTCTTTCTCCTATAAAGCAGCTTTCAACTTTTTTGGACTGACTGAAATATCATCATTCTCTTAGAAACTCCTTCCTAACTCTCCAAATGACTCATTCTCTCCTTTGAGCTCTCTCAATACTTGCTTAAATTGCCTAATAAGGAACTTATCATTTTAATATATTTAGGTATAGATTTATCTTCTTGAGATGAAGCCAGGTATGATATTTGATTTATCCTTATAACCCTAAAACCTAAGCAATTCATAAGGTGGATACATAATTTAGATGAGATGAATTGAGTTCAAATATGACTTGCATCTTCTGTGAGATCAAATTATGCATGTAAGACATCCCAGAGATGAAATGAATCACTTCATTAACTCCACAGCCACCATAAAGCTGTTGTAGTATACTTTGGGTTAGATAGGAAATTTGTGTATGAATTAGATAAAAGAAAACCAAACAGAAACACTGGAAGTCTCAGGGGTATATGAAAGGAATGAAGTATGCTTTAGATGCAAGACAAATTTTCTCTTGTACTGACTCTAGGACAATATAGAAGTATGTTTGAGGAAAGAAGTAATTCTTCTGAACTATCTTCTATGGAAGAATATCAAATATTTGTTATCATTGTGGTACCAGTAACTACTTACATAGCAATGAATGGTTGTTTATTTTACAATAGTCATGTCTGTGGGACATTTGAATAATTTTAGTTGAAGGTTTAAGTCTTTCTGATTTTCAAAGCTTTCATGGGAGTAATGCCCTATCATGTTAGGAAATAAGTGCTTATTCATAAGCTATATCTTCATTCTTTAGTCATTAAGAAAAATGGGTCATAGATCATGTCATGTTGTCTGTAACCTAGTTATAATTCTGGCAGAATGGAAGTTTCAAAATCATGATTTCTTATAGAAACCTTTAAAATCTCATTAGCTTCTGATAATTATACTAATATCTAAAGCTTTAAAATACAGAGCTAATTTCAGCAGAAGATCAGCTGTGAAAGTGTTCTGGGGAGGTTTTCCCTCTCAACTTCCTGGGAACAAAAGAGAAGGCAGCGTAAGGCTCTAACGTGACGCCCTATTTCAGAGGCAGAAGTTCAGGGAAGCATCACGTCGTGAGTGAGCGGATTCAGGAGTGGAAAACAGGGATATTAGAGCAAGCAACATCTCTAAATGTAACTCAGACTGGAGAAGCCTCTCCACTTGTGATCCATTTGCATCTCTGCCTGTGTCTGAATTCATATTCCACAAGCACAGATGGAGGTGTGATAGATTTTTTTTTTTTGAGCACATCTATTTATTCAGATACCGGATTCAGTCTCTGAGTAGGGAGATGGTAAAGGCTGCTGTGAGCAGATGGCACATAGGCACTATGACTTTAGAAACAACATTCTTTAAAGATAAGTGGCACAGTAATAATAATAATACTTAGCACATATATTGCACCTTTGGTCTGCCAACATTAACTAATTAATCTTCAGTAGACCCCTGTGAGATAAGTAAGTGCTTATAATTATCTCTCTTATGCAGTCAAGTCAACTAAGAATGTGTCGGCACATACTGTGGAAGAATTGGCCCAAGTTAAAGACCGGGTGGATCCAATTTACATGGCTCTTTAAGATTTCTGCTCTAGTAGCAGAGACTAGTATTTCTAGACACCCTGCTGTTTGAGGCACCAAGTAGATTGGAAGCAAGATATCATCCACCAGACATATTTCATTCAGAAGGTTTCTGCTACAGAATTCTAAATTAGGCAACAGGACAGTTGAGTCATTTTCCTAAAGCCCAAGAGGCCATGGTGAGCCAGAACTAGGGGTGGAATTATAAGGCCCTGGACTGCATTTCCATTGGAAGAAAGCAATTGACTGCCCATGTCTTTTTAAGGATATTCTTTAAATTAGTGTACAAAATAAGGAGCCCAGGGAAGTTTAAAGATTCTGTTGGCACTTACCATGCCTGAGAACTTTTCTCTATAGGTTGTTTGAGTCTGATCTATTGCTTGGCCAGAGATACTAATATCCCTCTAGAACAAGGAAAGGCTTCTGAGTTAGTTAAGGATGACAAAGAATTGCTTAGTTTCTGAAGTTTTGGTGTTGACATTCAAAGATGTCCACCGTACAAATCTGAAGCTTGGTATTATTGAACTGTGTAATGATATCAAGAGACCTTAACTTGAACTTGGAAAGATATAAGAAAAATAAACCTTTTATAAATGGGTATATTAATAAACCAACCTTGACTTATCATGAGAATCCAAGGAGAAAATATATTGGAATGTATCATGGTATTTGACATGTAATAAACAAGCAATATTTTAACCCTCACCCTGTCTTTTAGCAGTGTGATTTGAGGGCAAGACACAAATTTTCAGTCTTAGTTTGCTCATCTATAGAATGGATCTAATTTCATCAACCATATATAACTCAAAAGACCCAAGGCTACCCCATTTCCTCTTAATTGTGTAAATCAATTTTCATGATTATTTTAAATATTTTAATTTTTAATTGCCATATACTTTACTTTTAATTCTTGGGATATAATCATCATTTACCTCTGATTTTTTCCCTTTTCCACTCTAAATTATATATATATTTTTAATGCAAAGGATCTCAAACTTAAATCTCTACGAGAATAAGAGGATTAAATGTAGGTGAATTGAAAGGTATAGCCCAAACTATAGGCTGTATGTGCTGACTATGGGCACATGGATTCAAAGTCTTTTGAACATAAGTCACATCTGAAACAGCTTTCTTCTTGATCGAGAGTGTTCGCCTTCCCTAGGAACCATGTTCTCCCTGCCTTGCATGGCTGGGTGTCCTCTACCTTCCTCTTGACTATTTTTTATCTTTAGATCTTTTTATATTAAGGTTAAGATTATATTCAAACACTACCATGAAGTCACTTCCAACTTCCAGAGTTCATACTACTCTTGTGTGCAGAATTTATAAACTTCATTGTCTGTACATTTCTTTTAGGTCAATGAATGACATGTGGGATCTAATTTCCTAAGCTACTGTAAGTGTTTGCATTGTTATCTTTTATAGGCCACACACAGAGCTCAATGATACCATGATAATTAAATTCACACACATACATCACAAGGACAACTATACCTGAAATATGAAAACATTCAAATAAATATAACGTAAATAAATATAATATTCGATTATCATATTATAATGTTCAGTAAGATACTTTTCTCCCATGCCTACAACAAAGAAATACTCATAAAGATGTCTTGCATGTTTAGAAAATTCACTAAGCAACGAGTTAACTACTGAATCTTCATAAACTACTTTCAGTTATGCTGTGGGATGTCTTTCTGTATGCTGTGAATATGTGTTGCTCCCATTGGTTAATAAGTAAAGCTGCATTGGCCTATGACAGGGCAGGAGGGAGCCAGGCGGGGAAATCCAAGAGAGAGAATGAGAGGAGAAAGGAGAGTAAGGGGAGACGCCAAACTGTCATCTAAGGAGCAGTATGTAATGGGATGCAGGTAAAGCCACGGAGTATGTGGGGATACATAGATTAACAGTGATGGGTTGAGTTAAGTTATAAGAGCTAGCTAGTAAGAAGCCTGAGCCATAGGCCATATAATTTACAATTAATATTAAGCCTCTGAGTGATTATTTTATAAGCAGCTGTGGGACCATGGGCCAGGCGGGACTGGAGAAACTTATTGCTACACAGGTAGGTAATATTTACCTTGTCTGGTGCAGGAAGAAATTAAGGTTGAAATAGATCAGAAAATTAAATGTGAACACTAAAGTAGGATAGAAAACTGAGGGACCCTGCTTCTAAGTCTATCCATGAGAAAGAGTCATCACAGCTACTGGTACAGCAGGGCTCAAAGCTGACATGATCCGTGAGGGAGGCCTCTTTCCTTGCATGAAGCAGTCGTGCATCACTCTGTCTGAAATTGGTCTGTAAACAATTTACAGGTCATATGCAATGGATTGAAGGAGAATCGTGTACCTGGTACTTTTAACTCTCACTGCAACATTTGAACTCTTTCAAATGTTTAGTATATATTTAATAGTCCATACCACTTAGGATTCTAATCTCAGCTTTATTATTAGTTGCCAAGTAGTAATTAAAATAATCGACAAGTATTATGTCATAATAGCTGACTGAAGGGAGGCAGGAGCATTGCCCAATGAGATGATAACCAAAACAGATGATCCCTAAAGCTTTCCCTAAACTTTTTACGTTTAATCGTTATTCTCCATAGGTTGAAAATCCTTAAAAATTGAAGTACTTTTGATGACAGGTTTTAGGCTACCTCTCACAGAATGACTCTGAGAAACCATGGCAGTGTTCACAGAAGTTCAAAAGATCCTTAATTAGCTTCATTTTGTCCACAACAATTCATTATCCATCACTGTTTGTGTGTAGTGTTTGAAATTTCATTTTTGTTATTAATGTCAAATTTAGATTAAATTAACCATAATGTAAAGTAACAACTGGGAGTTGTCATGTCAAGGACCAGTATTGATGACAGAAAATGATATGTTTTTACTGCAGTACTCTAACTTATTCATTTTATATTTCTCATTATACATAAGTAATACTAGGTATCAATCCTCAAAATATAACCATAACATTAAAAATGAGGAAAATTATAGGTATCCATTTAATTATATTCCTGAAACTATTATAAAGTAGCTACTATTGACATTGATAATGATATGAAATAGAATGGCAATTTCATTGCATAACATTGGAAACACCATAGCAATAAAAGCAGATCTGAAATGTTCCTAAGATTTGTTCTGTATCAAAAGTAGTCAGCATATCACCTTGCCTATTTTTACATTTTCCCATATTACCTCTTTTTTAAAATTTTGAAATCACATACGTGCACACACACACACACATCTATAGAGAGTAATTTTTGAGAACAACTTCTTTCCTAATTAGGAGTCCAATAGTCCATGCAGGCTATAAGCACATTGGAAGCCATGTCAACTGTGCAATACCCAGAGTTGATCGAGTTTGCTGTTAAAGTTGCTATGGTTGAATACAAAAAAAAACTTCCTTATTTGCTGAGAATTGAAAATAGGTCTCAGTAAAAGACAAATAGTAAAAAGAAAACATTGTGTGATATTGGTGTGCATCTTGACTCCAACGCCTAATCCATAGAGGAAGTCTGGGAAAGATTGTAATTGGGAAATTGTAAAAGGGAAAGGTGGAGGGAGAGCGAGGGGGTCAACAAGAGCATTTTTCTTGTCAGCATTAGTGAAATCGTGAGCACATCCCTTCTAATCTGTAATCTGGCGGTGATGGAAAGAGGGCTGGAGAACCAGCAATAATGACACAGCTAAAGAAGAAAATTCGCTTTTTCCTTCCTGCTTTCACACCCGTTGTCTCCGTCAGCTCGGGGTGATCTCTTTTCAGAGCATGTCTCCTCGGATCCATGAAGCTGTACAGGTGGTGCTGCCTCAGCAGGAACCCCTCTTCTTGCTGAGGGACCGCCAATTATTTGTAGGGAAACTAAAACAGAGGAATAAATATTACATGTTGATGGATGCTTGTCAGGAAAGAGACTGGGGTGCTTTCAATGGGGCTTGTCAGACACAAAACCTTCAGCAAATCTGCATTTTCAATGGCAAAGTGGCTAGAGTTCTCCAGCTGCTTCACTGGTGAACCTCAAGATTTATCTCATAAATTTAAATTATAGATGACATAGCACTGGAATGGAAATAGATGACACCTTTAAAAATAAATCTAGTGCAACATTTGGGGAATGGAATCACACATTTAAAAGGGAAAAAGAGAACGTTCCAATGTGCCAAAACAGGGCCTTTATTTGTTGTCCTATTTACTATTCTCTGTCTAAAATTAGCATCTCTCTTACTTTTTCCTCTTTAGTCTCCTGTATCAGACACGCTGTGGAGGAGCTATGGAAGTTTTGTGCAACTCAAGGAGTAAGCTGGGTTGCAACTCTAACAAAAAGCTTGCCAAGGTTGGGAGCCAAGCTGGCAAGGTTTTCTGTTGTGTCAGCGTTTGAGTATTATTGCAATGTTATCGCGTCACTGAAGAAAGAGCGTGGAAACAGCAGACAGAAACACGGAAAACACGGGATGGAAATGCACCTAGCTGCAGTAACGATGTTGCCTGGACTGGGCAAGGCTTAACTTTAGTAGTTTAAACTTTAATCCAATCATGTGATGGTTTCCTTTTTAAACTGATTCCAGGAGATCTTGATTCCAGCAATTTTCCTAATCACATATTGGTTTAAAAAAATTAGCAAGGAATTTAAGTTTCAAAATCAATTAGAGACTCGCTTGAATTATAAGGAAATTTCTATCTGGAAGAGCATGAAGAAGTTTGGAGAAGAAATTGAAAGGAAGGAATTTAAGATTATTTTACAACTTTATATATTTCTATAAAAGCCAATGAAAATTTGGAACATGTGTTTTCAGGAGCTATGGTAGCTATGTGGGCAAAAGACTGTACCTAAGTCAGATCTGTAAATTGAGAGAAACAAGGAAATGAAAGCAACAGCCAGAAACAAAACAAGTTAAAGCAAGTCTTATAACCTACCACTGACATAAAACCATTAGGGGGAAGGAATACCAAAATTTTGATCACCCTGTTGAAGATACTGGAGTGTTGTGCCACACTAGTTTGGAAGCAAGTAAAAACAAACAACAACAGTAGTAAACACCAAGAAGACATAAGACACAGAGACAAAACCAAGACCCTCCAGAGGAAACTTTCTCCACGACATGATGGACTTGGTCTCTCCAGTTCATGTCAGCAGAAGGAACAGTAGCTCAGGGGCCAATAGACTGATGATGTGAGTGTAAGAGTTTTGCCATTTTTTTTTTCTGCTTACTCTCTGATTTCCTGTAATCAGAAAGAGTCAGATATATTCTCACCCAAGCATCAGTTTTGCTTTTCAAGTGACACTCCACATGAAGAGCTCAGAAAAACCAAACACCTAAAAGAATGTGCTGAAAAAGACAGATATCAAAGCCTTCGAGTGGTTCATTCTCTATTACCATTCCCCGGGGTTTATCAACTTTGTTAATGGGGCATATGTGCTGAGAATTATATAATGCTAAACATGAGGAATATTTCTTGGAAAATATTTTCCATTATTCCCAAAGTCAATACCTAATAGTCCAGTGTCCAAGTAAAACCTCCCCCTCTGAGGCACATCTCTTTATAATGGTATTGAGACCTTAATGAATGAAGGTATATCTGTGTCTCTCATACGGCACCATATACAAAGTCCAAATAGAGAAGTGATATACAACTCTAGGACTTGATCACATTGTCTGTCGATTTTTCACCTCAAATTACACAAACTGTTGATTAGATGAAAGACCACACCTTGCCTTGAATTGGGACTTGGTTCAATAATTTCACAGTTGATTATCTAGTATGCAATAGATGTTCTTGAGTAATACAACCAGAGTGGCAACAACATAAACTTTGAAATGCATTTTCCAAAAAAGCATATCAATAATTCTATGACAAAATGTAGGATATTTGTTTTTTGGAAACATAACATAAATTGCGGGACTCAGTGACATTCAACTACCTAGCAAAACACTAAAGCTGTGTTAACAGAAGCATTCAATTCTTCATGAAGACTCCTCAAAATAACTTCCCAGCAAAGTACAAATTCTAATGGACTTTATTTCTTTTCTGCATAAGGAAGAAGAAAAGCACACAGATGGACACAAGCGCAGTGAGATTTCTGGCTTTGCTGTGCCGCCTGAGCTCGTATAAATCAAAGGGGCATGTGGGGTCCCGGAAAGTACACTGATCCCTGCCATACAAGCTGTTGGAAAGGGTTAGCAAAGCATGTTGACATTAGTCTTCTTGTACAGAGTTCAATGTTGAATGAAGTGGGCAGCCCCTTTCTATATTTTTTAATATATAAAGAAACTTTATTTTCCTTCCTCACATCTGGCCTAAGCTGTTGCATGTGGAAATTTGGAGCACTTTTGAAGAGTAAAAATTCTGCCCACAGGACATGGAATTGTCAGATTGATACATCTTCCCAGATTACAGCCTCACAATAACACATTGAGATTCCTTCCATTATCTGCCCATGGAATCAAAGAGTGCCTCAGAAACACTGTTGCTCATGTGGATAATCTTTCAGCTATCAGCAAGTTGTTTAGGCTTTTGCTATAAGCTAATATTTTTCTTACATTCCCGCAACTGTAAAATAATTGACTCAAGCCATTTTTGGAAGTACTTGGAATTTAATTTAATAACCATGTGCATATGCATGTAAACAGTCTACCCAAGTTTTTCTATGTATTGGATATGCGGATCAGGTAAGAAATATTTCCTCCTGAGAGCAAGACCTCTTCCCCCTTATGTGCCTTACAGCAACTGGGAGAGACAGCCCTGCACCTTTGCCTGGGTAAAACAGTAGAACTGGCCCTGGTGATAAGAGTAAAGGGGACCAGGATCTGAGGGCTGGAGAGCAGGAGAAATGACCAGGCCCCTTGCTGTAGGCTGCATTGGGTGAGCTAGCCTGGGCAGTGCTGGACAACTCACCTGGGTAGTAATAGCGAGGGAAAGCTAGTGAGCCGACCAACCCAGCTACCTCCCAGGATCAGAACAAGGGCTATGAGTTTGTCTACCCGAACACCCACTAACTCTAAGAACTGTTGGAGCATAGAAAGGGGACCAACCTACAGATCCAAAATAGCAGGATTCCCACGTCACAGGACAATGAGGATAGCCATGAGGAGCCCCAAAGAGGGCCCATTTTCTGTGGGATAGCAGAAAACAGAGGCCTTGAGCCAGACCAATGACTTGTGGCAATGAACACTTGCAAATAAACATAAATGGTCTAATAATTTAACTATGAATGTAAACAAAATTTTAAAAACCTGCAACAGAAATCCACTCCACTTTGTATTGTTAAACAGACTGTTTCAAAGAAAATACCTTTCTAAACACCATAGCAACCTTTAGTCATATCTCCCCAATTCACATAATCATCCACTCCAGGAACATCTGGCCAGTGCTCTAGGTTGTGTAAGACAATGTATTCGGACCGTCACATCAGTGAGCTAGAACCAGCTGTGAAGAATGGAAGATGCAGGGGCAAGAGGACTATTTTAGTAAATATAACCAGAGAATATTATAAATGTATAAACATAAATAGGCCTGTTATTTTGAGCAATTAATATGTTATTAAAGCTAGAAAAGAGTGTATGATTGCTAATAAATATAGTAGGAGAACAGACCTATCCTAAAGGCCTCCTCTTTCTCTGTATTTCCAACAGCTTATCACTTAGAATGCACATGCAGTAGTCCCATAATTGTCCACCACCACACATACACAATGGAAATGGTAAGAAAGGCACATTATATCTGCAGTGAACATAGCAATCTACCACAGGAAAACTGTATTATTTAGTTAATCCAACAATATGGTTTGACAGGTTCCTTAAAAATAAACAAACCGGCACATTCTGAGATTTATCAAGTGATTTTTTTTCAAATAAATATCCATGCTGTGTTTCAATGTTCTATAAGCCTTGACATTTATGCTGAATTTGAAACTTGCTATGAAAATGGGAACTTGGATTTCTCCAAATGAAAGCCTTTTGGAGTTGATAAACAATTCTCGCTGTAGCTTAATAGATTCGCTCTAAATTTCAAGTCCAAATGTCATAGCTAGAGACTATGAAGACTGAAAAAGTAGACGCTTTGTTGATGTTTTCTCTCCTATTACTGTTTTATAAAGGTTTTTGTTCCAACTAAACACAACACATCATATGGTCTCTAGTTAGCACTGGCAGAAAAAAAATGAATTTGCAGAGTTCAAAGAGACTGAACAGATAGAGCTAACAGGGCCTGAGGATATCAGCTTTTGTATATCTGTCTCATACTTAGTGGTGGGCACAAGCTGAGTAGGCTCAGAGTAGAGAGCATTATATTAAAAGAGTGTAAATACTCCCTGAAGCAGATTTCATATTTTGAGAACTCTGACAGAAACTAGGAACTGGGGCCAAACTGACATCTACTTAGCAATCAACGAAAGTTGTTTGTGAACTCATCCACTGTACAGGGCACACTCAGCACAATTGATCAAGCTAACTTTGAGGAAGATCATAAGGATATAAAGACTCCTTCAAAGCAGTGGGATAATGAATAGCTGAAATGAGAAAATTGTGCCACACATCTCCTTGTCCTATTACTGTTAACGCCAGCAGTCACAATCAGGAGTTTATTGTATAGGGCAATCTTGTTGATTAGAAACTGGATTCAAGTTCATCAGAATGGAATGACATGAACTCACCCCTGCTACTCCTACAGAAATAACTTATGCATCCTCATAGACATTTTTATTTGAAGAACTTTATTATGTCACAAGAGTTGGCTCTGGAAATATATACAATATCTTGTGGATTACTTCTAACGTTCATTTCTTAAAGAAATCGGGAGGGAAATGAGGAAAAGTAGTCATATTTCATGCAGCAATGAAGAAATTTTCATGTTGCTTTTATTAAGAAGGCTCGAGATATTTGACTTGAGGTCCAGTTGTTTTATCATATTATTTAGACTATGTTTATTTCAGGGTGTAAGTCTTTTGCAAAAGGCCCTTATGTGTAATTGTTAATTTAATGATCCCAAAGCAATAACCCAAAAGTAACAGAATGAAATACTCCAAATTAGCAAGGAGGTCACTTAGTGAGAAAAAACAGCATAAAGCCAAAAAGCCCAAAGTTCACAGTGAACCACTGACTCTGTTCTCTGACATGCAACATCAACTCGTTACCCCAATTCTGACCCAAAAGAGAATCAACAGTTAGTTGCTTGGCAACAGGACTGCAGAGAAAAGAGGCAGAATTTGCTTTAATGGAGGTCTTTGCAGATCGTACAACCTCTAAAACAAACAACTCTTTATGAATTCTGCCTTGGGTTACAACAATATTGGCATTCAAATATGTAATAGAGTGTCGTTTAAGGAGCACGTTGTTTAACATTTATTAAGGTCTGTCTTCCCCACCTTCTGCTTCATTTGTGTGTCTGTGTGATGAGGGTAATGTGTGCAAGTGCAAGTCCATGTGTGTATATGCTTGGGGTGGGCACTAAGACTGATGTTAGCATCTGCCTCCACCACTATCCAAATCATGTATGGAGGCCTAGTCCCTCTGACCTGACTGTTCTGGTCAGCCAGCTTCTGCTGACACCTTGTCTCCCCACCCGGAACTAGGATTTCAGAAAGTTGGCCATGCCCACATAGCTGTCATATGAGTTCTGGGGATCCCAACTCCAGGCTTCATTCTTACACAGCAGCTCTTGCCTTGCTGAGCCCTCTCTGAAGCCCCAACGTAGATAATTTTTAGAGAGTCTTATTCATGCCGACTTGTATAAAGAAGAGGACATGTGAATATTATATATTATACCTCTCTCGAGTATATATTCAAAAAACATATGTACATATCTATAAAAGGTGGTGTGTATTTTTCTAAGTAAAAAATGAGTATAAGGTATATATGTGAAATTTCAACATCATGTCTCAAATAATACACTAGAAAACTATTTGCTAATATGCTTCCTAGACACATATGCCCAACAACTCCTTAGAACTTACAGTAAAGACACTGGTTACTTTGTATCACAAGCAAAGGAGAAAGAACAGGCCTTTTCAAAGAAGCACAACATAGGAATGAAGTACTTGAAGACATCCCAAGAAAAGAAACTGATTCCAGATACATAAAACTGTAACCTTTATGGTATTGTTTTAATATAAGTGTACTTGTTTTAAAAGTGAAATTCACTGCATGGTGGATAGAAGGGCTGTTGCACTTCATTTATCATTTATATCTTCGTTAAATCAACTTGAGCAGCGTACTAAAGGAGGTGGCCTTTTCAATTCTGATTACATTGGAGAAAACGAGAAAGTTCGCAGTAAGAACAATAGTTCCAGACACCACAGATGGAAATTTAAATGTGGTGTGATACTGCACATCAGGAGCCAGCTAAGGTAACTGTGCCACAATCTGTGAGCTACTCTTGTGAAAAGATCCCTTGGCATTTTATTAACAAGAGCAGAGTGTGAGTGCCAGTGTTTTGACTTGCTCCCGTCTTCCAGTGTGTGAGCTCCAACCACCGACTCAACATTTCACATCTTAAATGATTTTAAGGTTAAGCAATTCACATTAATAGTTTTTCACAAACATGCATATCAGTGAATACAACAGCAGACACTAAGTTCCGCCTAAGATCCCCAAGAAAGATATAGACTACTCCTGAGCCATAGGGACAGCAATCTGGTCTTCTTTTACTTTGGAAGAAAAAAGAAAAGAAAACAGTTTTGACTGTATTTTCTCACATTATCCAGTGCTTAAACTAGCTAAGAGCTTGTATTAGTGTGAACCAACTTCAGCACATGAATGTACAGGAAATCAAGATTTGGACTTGCATGTACTATATAATCCATGCCCTCTGGGAGTACTTCAGAAGCTTTTTCTCATAAACACTCTTATTTATGAGAAAGGGAAGTGCATTCATAAAATTCAGATATATACTTTAAATTATAATTAATTTTGACATTTTATCAACACTTGCAAAAGTCTTAATCTAATGACAGCTAAACAATTGATAATAATTTATTTAAAGAGTCACTGACTTAATAGTGTTCTAAGACTAAATCTGTCTGACATCATATTTTCAAATATTTGAATATTTATAATGAAATGTCACAATCACTTATATAAATTTAGTTTCAAACTTGCTTTTAAATTTTTAATTTTTGTCCAGTAACTCTCATGATTATATTATTCAATCTCTTCTAGTCATGTCACTCACTGAATTGTCTCTCCATTTTCTTGTTACAATTTATTTATTGACTATTCTCTTGGTGTTAGTACTTATGGCACACAATCCCCTCCAACATGTACATTCAGACTAAGAACTAGAAATTACCACTGTTGTTTCAACGAGTGAAAACTCTTTAAGTTTAGAAATGTTAGTTAACTTGTTAGTCACATCCTTAAGGTACAACAAACTCAGGCTTGGATGCAAAGTTAATGAACTGTATTCCACGTAGTTAGCATTGATGAACTATATTATAGCAAATGAACTGTATTCCACGTTGTTAGCATTGATGAACTGTATTATAGCAAATTCCATTACTGTCTTAACCCATTTCAGAGACTCTAGTTGTCTATTTTTTGTTTTTGTTTTTTTTTTTTTGAGAAAAAATATAATGTTAAGAGTGTAGGGAAGTGGAAATAATTATGGAGGAATTGAAGGGAAAACGTGATCAAAATATAATGAATGAAGAAAATTTTTCAATAAAATATACAGCGAAAAACTGTGTCTTCTCCAGAATTTCTGAATAAAATTTCAAATAAACTTTTTTAGACCTGACCAATAAGGGAGTCAAGTCAAAAACTGGGTACAAATTTGAAAAGGCTCCTCTTGCCTTTTTAAAATGATGTATTTAATTTTATAGTGAGTGTGCATATTTTATCTGCTGTCCACATGCACATGCACATGTGTGTCTGGTACCCACAGAGCCAGAAGAGGGTTTTGGTGCCTGTGGAACTGCTGTTACTTACTGATGGTGTGAGCCACCATGTGGGTGCTAAGAACCTAGCCTGGTTCCTCCACACGAGCAGCAAGTGCTCACAAATGCTGAGCCATGTTTTCGAAAAGCCTCGACATTTTATTTACCTTGCTGTCACTTAGTACTTTCCCAAAGTTTTGGAAGAAGTAAGAGCGGTTCTTCAGGATTAAGGATAGCTGAACGACTGGTCCCAGGGACCAAATGCTTTTGGAAAAATAATTGGTATTCAGTTATAGTAAGGGACAGTGATTGGCCAAATTGGTACATTGTCCCATTCAATGGATGAAGTGAAATTAAAGAGAGCAAATGAAGCCAGCCCCTCGGATGGCTCAGCATGCAAGGGCACTCCTTATCAAGCTTCATAGCCTGTGTTCACTCCCCAGGACCCACAAGGTAGGAAGAGAACTAATGCCTGCAAGTTGTCCTCTGCCCTTCACAAACACACTGTGAAGTGTGTGCTTCCTTTTGGGAATGAACCCTCACACATACATACACTTGTACACACTCACAAGCCTGGATGTGCGTAAGTATAAAAAAGTATATGGTAGTAAAGAAAACAATAGATAAATACAGAGGACTTCAAACACACACACACACACACACACACACACACACACACACACACACACACTATTATATCCATAAAATGCTACATTTGTTAAATTGTATTATAATTTCGAAAATCACACCAACATTAAAAACTGAAGATTCCAAGTCCAAACAAGCTAAACACACAGACCAAGACTCTTAACTCTGACAAGTACAATGTGCAGGAGCATAAGGAAACCGATGTAGAGTAGAAGACAAAGAAACATGTTTTATGAAGGAGACAAGAGGAAGCATGACGCAAGTGTGGGGTTATACCATGACCAGATCCAGTCTGGCTTCCACTCCTTCAGTGTTTCCAGCTTTCCAGGCACAGTCAAGGGTGCTGAAAACGGAAAGACACACAGAAGCGCTGCTTCCCACCAGTGCCCACAGCACTGAAGTGAGGTAAATTCAAGAAGAGGCAGAATGGTCTCATTTAAAGCTGCAAGCACCCCGAGTTCAGCCTCATTAATGAGCTGAAACTTCCTCTGGGGAAAAGAAGAGGGTTGGGAAAAGTCAAGAAATCCAAAATAGACATTTTCAGAATATTGTTATGAAGAGAGAGATTGATGTAATTCAACCACTGATCTGAAATCTGAAATCTTTAAAGTACGTTTTCAGGCTGCTGATTCTGACCTCCTACAGACCAATTAGAGGTAAATAATTGTTGTTGGTATGACAACCTCAGGGAGAAACAAAAAACTCCACTTTCTTTAAGTGAAGCCACAAAGTTATTCTAGAGAACAGAAAATAAGAAAAGAGGTGGCAATACACTATGGCAGTTTATAATATCACTGTGAACAATGACATTTTGCTTCAGGTGTTGTCAGATCACAGTAGGTCATGGAGGGCTAGCACATGGACATTACTGACTTGTTCATTTTCATTGTTTTAAATCAAAGCAAGATTGATCACTGAGTTCACGTGGACAGTAAGGTACTCCAGCGCCATTTCCAAGTCATAAGTCATTGGTCCAAATTAGTGTCACATTTCAGTAGCAGATATATTACTGGCTCTTAGGGCAAAAGTCTAGACACTTTGAGGATATGATGCACATGATTGCTTTGTAACTATGCAAAAGCAATATGTAAACAAAAGCATCTACAGTCTTTGTTGCTTAGTACAGATATGTTCCTCTTGAATTTTTAGAATTATTGAGGTACTTTGGTGCATGAAAACTACCCACACTGGGAAAATATTTGATGAGTCTGATTAATAATACTATCCACACTACAAAGATAGTGGACATGCACATTAGCCCTCAAATATTCTTATGTCTCAACATCTCTAGTCTTCCATTCTCTGTCTTTCACCTGACAGTCTCTGGAAATCACTTTATTTTCGTCCACTATATATTAGTGTGCATGTTCAAAAAAATTTTGTAAATAGAATAATGAAGAGTTTCTAGTTAATTTTTTCCGTTAATTTAACCTTTTTAGATATGTCCATTTACTCACATTTCTTTTATTATTTAATAGGAGTATAAAATACTATCACTTGGTTTTGAGTCACTTGTTAATTAATGATAGAAGTTATTTCATTTTTGACTCATTATAAATAAATTTGGTGTGAAATTTTGTTCAGATATGTGGATATATGAGAACATGTCTTTGACTAAATTTAAGTGGAATGGCTGCATTTTATGGATGGCTTCATATTCTACATTTTAGTAGCCAAGATGTTTTCCAGAGTGGCTACAAATTCTCATTCCCATTATCAGTACATAAGTTTAAACATTATAAACTTTAATTATTAATAGGTTCAGGAAGTTGCCTTAATTTTAGCTATCTTTTTTTTTTTTTTGGTTTTTTGAGGCAGGGTTTCTCTGTGTAGCTTTGCGCCTTTCCTGGGACTCACTTGGTAGCCCAGGCTGGCCTCGAACTCACAGAGATCCGCCTGCCTCTGCCTCCTGAGTGCTGGGATTAAAGGCGTGCGCCACCACCGCCCGGCCAATTTTAGCCATCTTAATACTCTGTTGGAGCTAAAGAAAACCATCTTGAGTGAGGTAACCCAGACCTAAAAAGCCAACTATGTTATGTATTCTCTAGTATGTGGATGTCAGCGTTTAAGCTTTCCTAGGCATGCCACAGTCCATATAACTACAGAGGTTAGGTAGAGAGTAAGTGTCTAGTGGGAAGAGAAGATCACATATGGAAGGGGGGAGGGATAGTTATGAAGGGACGGGGTGAGGAGAGACTGAACAAGAAGATTCAAGAAGGGAAAGAGGAGGTAAAGAAGGGCCACCAGGAGGGACACATAACACTAAGGGACTTTTAAGGGGTCATATGGAAAACTATTCTTGTAGAATATTCTTAAATTATATACACATATGAAATAAATCTAAACAGAATCATGAAACAACTGGCCATCTGATGCCCCAATTCAGCATTTTTCACTACCACATGAAACTTACAGTGCTATCAGTGGGTAGATCAAATTCATTTGTTGGCCAAAGGGGCCCCATGCGAACCCTCAAAGAACAGAGACTATTGCCAATGCCATTTATTCTCTCCATAAACTAACAGTAAGACCCTATTGCTGAAGACAACACATACACAACTCATTGAACATGGAGAAGTCAAGCCGGTGCCTAACTAGAGTCATCACCCCTACTGATTAGTGTTCATGGTACTGAAAAATACATTGCACACTACCAGAGGGAAAAGGTAAAAAACAACCTAGCTCTAAACCCTGTGATCTACAAAGATGACCTGCCTGCATGATACACTGGTACAATAGAGGCACAAACTTTTTTGAGAGTAACCAACAACTATCTCATTGGATTTAAGGCTCACTTCATGAGACAGAACCTGTGTCTGACACTCCTTGGGTGACCAAGAACCCGAGACTAGATTGGGCATTGGCCTAGGGAAAAAAAAACAAATGCTATTGCTTCACTAAAGGAATAGATTAATAAAATGACTCCTAAAGATATTTTTCTATAGGCATAGATCAAAGTCTCGCTCAGCCATCATCAGATAACCTTCCTCTTGCAGAAGAAGGGAACTCATATAAAGACCCACAACTGGACAATGTTCAGAGAGCGAAAGACTTTGGAATACAGTCCCTTTGAGAGGTCTCCATCAAACCCCTCTCCTCAGGATTTTGGGAACTATGCAGACAAAGAGGCAGAAAGGTTGCTAGAGGGAATGGATAACACCAAGCAAATAGTGTCTTCCAAACACAAATGACTGACAGACATAGTAACTCAAAGAGAGTATGGCAGCATGTATAGGACCTGCATAGGTACAAGCTAGATGGCGTCCCAGCCTTGAGAGGGGATCATGGACATGAGCTCCCATCCTTAACAAAGAACCTATCTACAATTCACAACTTGCAAAGGAAAAGTTTGTTTTCCAGTGACATCAATGGATATACAAATTCCAATGGATATACAAATCACACTTAAGTGTAAGCCCAATGCCCAGAGCAGATGGCCATCACAAAACAAACTCAATGGTATCTTTTGCTTGTTTGGTTGGTTGGTTTGGGCATTTTTTTTAACTTGCTAGTCTTTTGCTTTTTGTTTCTTATATGGTTTTTGGCTTTGTTTTGAGATGGCTGCATGTGTATGTGTTTGTCTGTGTGTGTTCCTTGTACTTTTTTCATATTTTAAAAAATATGGTTTGCTTGTTTATGTGTTTAATTTGCCTGTTTGTTTTCTAAAGAGTAAGTTGGATGGGTGAGGAGATGAGGAAAATCTGAGGGTAGTTGGGGAAGGGAAACCCTGATCAGAAAATAAATTGTATGATTTTCAATACAAAAGAGGGGGAAGAGGAAGTACAGTGTTTATTTCTTGGTTACTCCTGATTATTATTACTTTTCACATTTGTATATATAGTATATCCCCGAAACTAAAAAACATGTAAAAAAATCTAATTTAGGAATGGACAATATATGACTAGATGGTTTATTAAAGACTATAGATTAATGAAAGAGCCATCCCGTGAAAATGTTAGAAGAAAATAATACAAATCTTTTTTGTTTAAATCAAGAGAATATTTCCAATTTAAGGTGATAAATCATAATTTACATGTTAAAAATTATAAGAATTTAAATCTTCCACATTTCAAAAGATAACAAAAAGTAAAAATAATTAATTATTCAATTCTTTGAAATAATATATATATTTATATATATTCTTAGAAATATTGACAAGATTTTCCTCATCTCCTCACCTATCCAACTTACTCTTTAAAAAACAAACAGGCAAATTAAACACATAAACAAGCAAAGAAGGAAAGGTCAGAATAAGAAAGGGAGAGAAGATCAGTTAATTCTACATGTCACACATAAAATCTACCTTCTTTGCTTTTCTTTCTTTTTCATTGTTAGGACTTTTATCAGTTCTTTGAGAATTTCATGCAATGTATTTTGACCATATTCACTCCCTTCCCACAATCCTCCCAATCATGTTCTTTGTTAAATCCACCAGGTCCAATTTTTATTAGCCATATTCCTTTGGATATATGAAATTCACTGGGGGATGGTTAATCCACGATGGATTGCATCCTTAAAGAATACTGACTCTCTCCTTTCCAACATGTAGCAACTGCCAATAGCTCTTTAACTAGAGTTGGACATTTATGCATACCTCCTCTCTTCATGCTGGATTTTTGTCTGGTTTCTGCTTGCATAGGTCTTGTGCAAACTGTCTCAACTGCTGTGAATTTGTATGTTCAACTGCCCTGCTGTGTCTATAAAACAATTTTTTGTTAACTTACACATCTTGTTTTTACAAACATTCTGATCTCTCTTCTGCAGTGACCCTGAGCCTTGGGAGAAGTGGGTATGTATAGATGTCTCAAATAGGCCTGAGCATTCAGCATTCTATCACTTTCTGAACGTTATTGAGTTTTTAGTCTCTACATTCATCACCATCTACTGCAAAACGAAGCTTATCTGATGAGGCTTGTCAGTTGCACTGATCTAAGGAATCAAGTTAAGCCATTGGGTCAGTATAATACTGTGTCCACTTAGCAAAGTAATAGTGGTAAGGCCTAGGACCAAAGATTTTTTTGGTCCCCAAAGTGGTGCCAGATAGGGTTCTTGATTTTAGTCCCTTGGGACTAAAATCCAATCAATGATGATGTTGATGATGATGATGATGATGATGTTATAACATTTGTACCACTACTGGTACATGTTTGTTAGGCTGGTTCTTGTTGTAGCTTGCAGGATTCCCAGCTAGGTAGGATTGGTAATTATTTGTCACCTCCATTAAGGTACACAACTTCCAGCACCATAAAAGCTGTCAACAAAGGATGAAGCTCCCAGGCGAGTGTCCTATTGTTTTCTCCATTTGTTATAACTCAGGGATATGGTATCCTCAGCAACAACATCTTACCTCAAGTTCTTGAGAGTAACTAAGTACTTGAAAACAGTCTGTAATGTTTGGGGGTCTACAGGACCTCATTAGCCATCAACTCCAAAAGGTATAACCCATTCCTGACACAGGGCTTTTTATGTGCTATACTATGTTGTCTAGTAGGGCATTAATACCGCAACATAGGGTAATTCCACTTAAACTCTTTTTATATGTGTGCATGTATATAATTTAGGAAGCTGTTAGAGTAATAAGTGTCTATGTGACTTTTTTCAAAACTGTCATGTTAGTTATCAAAACTCATATTCTCTACTCTATCATGCTCCTATCCCCAGAAAGTTTTCAGAATACGAAACACAAATAGCTAAGAAAATATAAAAAATATTAAAAATTCCTAGCTATCAAAGAGATGCAAATTAAAACTAATTTGGTATTTTCTCTTACTGAATCAGAATGGCTAAGATTTTTTAAAAAAATGATAGCAAATGCTACCATAAATTTGAGGAAAGAGGAATACTTATTCACTGCTGGTGGGAGTGCAAACTAGGGCAGCCATTATGGAAATCAGCATGTCTGCCCTACTTTGAACTCCCACCAGAAATCTTGTGGTAGAGCTTTTTCCAGCTACACTGCTTCTTAGGTCTATATGCACAGGACTATATAACTTACTATAGATTTATATACTCACCCATTTCCATTGCTACTCTATCCACAATACTGAAAATAGCCTTGATGTTCACCAACTGATGAGTGGACAATGAAAATGTGGTACATTTGCACAATGGGATAGTATTCATCTATTAAGAAAAATTAATTATGAAATTCACAGGTAGGTGGATAGCCCTGTAAACAAACCTTCTTAGTGAAGTAAACTGGACCCAGAAAGCCAAATATCATGCATTTTCTCACCAGTGGGTTTTAGCTTTGAATCTCAAGGTATTTATGTCCCCTTTGAAATACCTACACAGGTCAGGGAAAGAGCAAGGGGCCATGAGGAAGGGAAAAGGATGCCAAAGGAGAGGAGTCAGAACACAGTGGTAAAGGCTAACAGGGTCTGATGAAACAGGAAGGAAGGGTTTCTCTCTTACGTTCTTTGTCTTACACTGTATCTACTCAATTCTTCTACCATCTATTGTTAAAGACTGATCTTATTGGAATGTATTTGAATCAACTCTGTGTATGCAAATTTATTTCTGTGATGCTTATCATGCCTCATGGTTTTCTTATCCAGTATCACATTCTCTTCAGAACTGGAGATTTATGTGAGATTTTGAAATCAGGTGGAACTAATACTTCAGTTTTGGATATTTAAGGAACCAAAAAAGTCATGAACTAATCTATTTTCTCAAGTGGTGTATATTCTTTGTGAGCTGGATAGTGTTTTTGAAGACATTTTTTGTTTTCTTATGGCTCTTTTCCTTATGCTCTTAAATTTTGGCTTATGACACAAGTTAGTTTGTAATAATTTTGTCCTTTTAAAGTTTGCAATGAATTTTTGTCAGTTCTAGACACACTGAATCTGGGGGTGATTTTGCCCTCAAATTTATGCAGTATTCATTCTGAGTAGTCTACAGAATGCCGTCATGTCTAAGGAAGGTTTCCCCAGTGTAGACTCTGTCAATGCAAACCCTTCTTACCACTTTTTGATCACTCTCCCAACCTTGCGATTCTTTCCCTGGCCTTGAGCATATTTCTCATGCATATTTACACGTCCCCACATGCAAAGTTCCAAAGAATGCTGCTCATATTGCCAGAGTCTTTCTGCCTTTGTCATTCAGAGTGCTGTTTAGTGCTGGCTGCTGTCTAATGCTCTCGGGTTCACATATGTACCCTTTCCTTTGTTACTTAAGGAGAGAGAAGGATTGTATTCTACAGCAACACCAACATCTGTATCTGCCCATCACTATCTATCTATCTATCTATCTATCTATCTATCTATCTATCATCTATCATATCCACCATCTATCTATCATTATCTGTCTTCTAAAATCTATCATCTATCTATCTATATTACTTTTAGTAAGATAATTAAGTGCACTGAAAGATAAATTTCCTTAAAGATACAACTTGTGTATGTTTTCTTATTTGGCTTGTGCTGTTATTTTATGAGTAAGGAGGTAAGGATGAAGTTATTACCTTTAGCAGGAAAAGAAGAGGCATTGAAATCCATCACATTGTTACTCTACTTCCAGATCTCATGATCCTAAGCAAAGACTTCATTGACAGTCATGTATTCTGATTATAGATTAGTTGATTTAATCTGTTTGTTAATAAAGATTTTTCAATTAGAAACTTTAAATACAATGCTTCAGCATGATAATTATAATTACTCGGTATAATTCACAATGTTTTCATGTATATTATTTGATTTAAATGTCACAACAATCCCATTAGTCAGGAGACAGAGGATTTTGATTTCTCTTATGCAGTGAGTATGGAATAAAAATCTACGAGGTGTCAGAAAATCCTCTTAGCAAAGACCAGCACTAAGTAGAGAAAAGAGCTGCATGGTTTTCTCACCTCACATTCTCACCGTGTACCCTTTCCACTACTTACATTTGTTATGACTGTGTTTTTGTGTAAGTTAAGATTAAGTTTGTGTTTAATTCAGTCTACCGAATAAAAAGTTGAAGCTAACTGTGCCAAACTGTAGGCCACACCATGTTTGTGAAATACAGGTAGATCACAGAACCATTATTTGACTGACTTCCTAAAATAAAAAAGTTCTTGGTAGAATTCAACTGCTTCAAATACTGTTGATATGACTTGATTCAATTTCTGTAAGGTAGTTTATGGTGATATTTTATTTGTATTAAAATGTTATTTGTATGTTAATAAATAAAGTTGCCCAGGGGTCAGAGCTATTAGCAAGCCATAGGAAAGCCGAGCAGTGGTGGCGTACACTTGTAATCCCAGCACTTGGTTGGCAGAGCTAGGTAGATCTCTGTGTGTTCAGGGATACAGCCAGCATTGGAGACACTCGCCTTTAATCTCAATACCAACCATAGAAGACCTGGAGGTCTATACAGACAGGCAGTGACGAGGCAGTCATGTGGTTGGGTTTACAACCAATGAGAAGGCAGAACCGAAAGTCTTTATAAATACTTTAACACAGGAAGTAGCTCTCTTTTCGGAGAGGTAGGACCACCGCAGGAGGAAGGGTAAGGTTTTAGCTCTTAGCTCTGACCTTTTGGCTTTCTTCTTTGCATTGGTTCTGTGTTTCTTATTTAATAAGACGGTTGGTTACATCTACAGTAGTTGGCTCCTATTACCCAGTTTTGTTTCTTATTTCCACATAATACAACTCTTGTAGTTTCTCTGATTACTCATGTTTAACAGCACTGGCTACTGTTCCCAAGGACCCAGATTCAGTTACCCACACCCACATGACAAATCACAGCTATCTGTAATTCCAGTTCCAATGCCTTTTTCCTGGCTTCCACTGGCACTGGCACACATGTGATGCACAGACATACATGCAAGGAAAACACCACACACATAAAATTATATCTAGTAAATGAAATACTCCAAGTCTATTAGAAAAAGAACTACATAGTCTTTTCAGGTGAAGATTATGTAGTTATTAAGGCAATAGGCACAAAATAGCAACATTACTCTTGTTTGTTATCACAAGGGGCTGACTTGTCCCCACACATGGAAAAAAATCAATATATTGCAGCCATACACTACATTCTATTTGGAAAGGTTTTATGTATTCACGATGGACACATGTTCCATATGATATGGGTTTTTAAAAGAGAGAATTCTGTTAACTTCCTAAATGTCATAGGGTATATAACATTTTTTAAAAAGGGTAGCCTGTGGTAATAATTTGAAAGCTTATACTCTAAATTGTGTGACTTCACAATGAAAATTTTCACTGTGGGGTCTTTTCTGGGATCTTTTAACTTCCCAACATCAAAGATAAGTATAATAACAAAGCATCTGTTGTTTTCTCAGTAATGTAAACATAAATTACATGTAATTTCAGAAATAGCTCAACAAGCTTCTTAGATAAAATTTAAAAGTCACATTCTGTAAAGACAGAGCTAGCTGGCCAGAAACTCATGCACAGAGTACTTCTGTACCCTCGTAAATGTGAACTGAACATGCCCAGAATTATTGTGTTTCAAATATTGTTCTTACAGCAACTTCTGTTGGCTAAAATTAATAGCCTTCCACTGTTGAAGAGACTCCTTTTGCTGGTGAGTGAAATGAACCTCCCATTCAGATCACTTAGAGAAAAGTGGAGGTAAAAAGGAGAGTTCCAATAAAAGCCAAGGAATCTCGATTTGTCTACTTCCATTTCCCATCTCCTTCTCATGTCCTTCTATTCTCACTCTCCTGAGTTCTTTTATTCCTCAGTGTCTCTGACACTGTCTTATTTATTTTATTTGAACATGCTCTTATGAACAATGTCTCAGGTTTTACTCTCATGCCATTACACTAAGGTAATGTGTAAAAAATATATTAGAATATATGCCAAAGTATGTAAAAATTATTATTCCTATAAGCCTGCATTACTCTCTGAAGGATTATTCGGGCCACTTCTTGTTTATCTGGTATCTATAGTGTTTAAAAGAAAAGTAAACTGTAAAGTTCAGAACAATTGCCACGTCACTATTGCCACCAAAATATTTAGTATTCAATGTGATGTCATTAAATTCTTAATGTGACATTTTATAACAGTTGATTTAATATTTTTAATTTATGTATAAAATGTATTGATTCTTGAAAATAAAATTACTAGTGAGACTTAGTTTTTTTAAGCACAATGATTTCGATTACAGAATACAATTTTCTTGTATAGTGTATATTCCAAATACATGGACATGTTTTCTATATTAACTTGATTTCAGAACACTAAAATTGTGTACTTCTTACCAAAAGTGGTTGTTTTATCTCTAGGAATTTAAGAGAGAAAACTATTATTATTTTTCTCAATATTTTATCCTCTGAAATTGTCCTTTTGCATAAATAAGACTGGTGGTCCAGACAGCTTATTTTGCTCAAGTTTATTTGTTAGAGTTTACAGACAAAACCAAATGCTCTCCTGTGAACATTCTGAGCTAGAAAGGAGAAACACTATAAATCCTCCAAGTGTAATTATCAAGTCATAATTATTAATATTAAAATAAGCCCTAAGTGGAAGTACCGATACTCAAGTTCCTAAATGGTACTCAAGTACCAAGACAATGTTGGGGATGAAAACAAAACTTGATCATACGTCTTCGATTTTGGATGAATTTATTTAAAAAGTGACTATTCTCAATAGTTATTACATATTTCATATTTGTTGAATCATGAGGTCCAGGAATTTTCAAATTCTTCCTCAAGACACAAGGTATCACAATTTATTTCTTCAATATTCTTTGTTAGGTGATACTATATGCCTTGCTTTGAGCTAAAGAAGTATAAAAGAAGTTGATACATGCCTCCCCTAGATAAGACTCTTGGTCACCATGTAACCATTCTCCATTTCAATGCCTTGATCACAAAAATATGTGTTGAGATTAAATCCTATGCCAGTCAGCCATGGTAAACAATATCACCAGTTCATCTGAAATGTTTTCTAATCTCTCCCCCCACCACCCTTTCTCCCTCTCTCTCTCCCAATCTCCCTCTACCTCTCCTACCTCCTCCCTTTCTCTTCTTTTTTTCTCCCCACATGCATGATGTGGAGTGTGTGTGTGTGTGTGTGTGTGTGTGTGTGTGTGTGTGTGTGTGAGAGACAGAGAGAGAGAGAGGTGGTGTGTATGCACAAGTACACACCTTTGAGACTAGAGAAGCACATATGGTGTCCCGCTCTATCTCCCTTGACCTAATTTCCCTGAGATGAGGTCTCTTGAACTGACAAGAAGCTTCCAGTTTGGGGTAGACTGGTTGACTAGTATGCTCCTGGCATCTGCCTGTCTCCACTGCTCAACACTGGGGTTACATGCGTGGATGGCCAGGTCTTCTTCTTTGGTTGTACTTTTTATATAGGCACTAGGGATTTGAACTTGGTCCTCATGATAACACAACAAGCGCTCTTAACCACTGAGCTATCTCCCCAGCCTCTAAACATTATTCTTAAATTTTCAAAAATAGGCTGCGTTTTTCTTCCCCTTATTTCATTATTTATGAGCTTCTGTTTCTTTCTTAGACATTTAAGTTTTTAAATAGTGAATGCTGAAATACTTCCTGCCTCTGACACTTAGATATTATTAAATTTAATTTGAATCAAGAATCAGACTTTAAAACAAATTAGTAATTTAGTACATGTGTAAACAAACAGAAAGATTGTAAAGTACTATTCAGGGATTTCTCCACTCTGACTATTAGCACATTAAATTCTCATGTACTATCCTACTTTGTTGTATACTGATAAAATAATGATACCCTGGAGGACTCTTACCCAATATGTGAGAGTCCATGTTCAGCTAACCAAAGAAAGTTGGATGTCAGTGTTGCAAGACCCTAGCCTAACACTTCCTTATTCCTTAGGACTCTAAGCCATTCTTTAGACTCTGAAACTAGTAATATGCATATTTTAACAATTAAATACAGGTTTCAAAACATTGCAGCCAATTTTGTAAGACCACTCGGGTTAGATTAGAATTCTTAAACATAAAATTAGAGTAGATTATAGTAGTGAATTAGGAGTAGAAGATCTATGATGAAAAATAATAAATTCTGATTACATCATCCTCTGAATATACAAGAATTAAACCATTAACTTTGATTCATGTAAAGGGAGAGCAAAATATTTTACATGCCTGGATGTGGATGTGATTGTCTTCTTTTTGCTAGTGAAGTACAATGGACTGAGCGCTTACATCCCTGAGAATCTCTACCCTGAAGTGAATGCCAAAGTGACAATTGTAGATGATGTAGTTTTAGGATATGATCAAGAGGACAGAAGCTCAGCATGAGATAGTTCCCTTATCAAAGAGGACCTAGACATTCGTTCATCTCCTCAGCACGTTAAGATGCAGCAGGAAGATGGAGACTCACCAGAAACTGATTCTCTGGGTACTTGGATCTTAGATTTTGCAGTCTCCAGAGGAACATATTTTGGTAATTTATAAGACATTCAATTTTTAAAAATTTTTTTGATAGAACAAAGGAATAGGGGCAATAAACCTAATAATCACAGACACATTGGATTCAACCGAATGTTAATCTATTCCCCTTCATTGTCTCATCTGTTCATCAGAAGGCCACCAAGTCTATTGTAACCATTAGGAATGACAGTCCACAAGGCTTTCTTGGCTCATTGAGCATGGAAATAATGATATTTATTTTTGAGTTACGTTAAGTAATTCTTCTCCTAAAACCGCTAGCTATAAACAAGTCTTTCTTCCACACACTTAGAGTCAAAACTAGAACAAGGGTGTTTTCTACTATATTCTTTTTATTTGACATGTAATTGGTAAATTTAATTTGTAGCTGCATTAAATCATTGAAGAAGTATATTACTAAGAGAAGTTTGAACTTCTCCCAGAATGAGTTAATTTCTTATGTCCAAGGAAACAATAAAACCTCTATTTTGTAAGTAATTTTACATGTACTATACTTAACTCTAAAGAGATTGTTACTGTTAATGAAATGCAAAGAAATCATGATATAGAATATAGTTATAAAACTCTGAGAACTCAAAGTCTTATTTGTAAATCAAGAGTTGAATTTGATTATTATGTCTTTGCCAAATATCCTAGATTTGGTAAAAAGCCCTATCTTATTATAATTTCTTTTAATGTGATTTCTAATAATTTAAACAGTGTAACATCATACATAATACATGTCAATGCACTGTGCCAATATAGGATGTGCTATAGCTATACTCCTCTTTTATATTTAAGATGTATGAACTCAATACATCCTGTTACCCAAGGCAGCCAGGAAGATATTTGTGAAGAAAGTTATCTCAGTACTCCCTCTCTAAGTTAGCTGTTTTCCTTAGGTTTTGAGACCATTTCTAAACTCTGATAAGGTTACTATAATATATATATATATTCATATATATACTTAAGGAGTCAAATCTCAGTAATTAAAGAAACATCAAAGTTTTATAATAATGAATGTATTAAATGAAATACTGTAAACAAGGAAGAGCAAGCTGTGGCAAAGGAAGTGAGCAGAAAATAATTTAAAAGACCTACATAAGGAGCATTACTTTATACCTTTGCCCAATATGAAGTCAAGCAATAATAAATACATAATAGTAATACTGATTGAAGGAAGTATGTAGTCTAACAGACAGTTTATTGTGTCTTTTTATAAAACCTCAAAATATAATCAAAATTTTAATGATACTTCAAAGTTCAAGATGCTTTCAGAGGTGCTCCTTCTCTCCCATTATTTAAAAAGCATTTGAGGAATTTGAAAGCTCTGGAAAAAAGAAAATACAGGCTGGCAGGAAGAAACCCCATCTTGTTGGGTCTCTGAAAGAGCGGAGGACTGAACACTTGTAAACACGGTACCTTGAGCAATAGTTGCCTTATGGCTTGTAGTTTGAGGCCAAGAATAGCATGATAAACTTAGAATGTGTTTATCTCTTGGCAGCTTCATTTTACTTGCAAGCTGGAAGGGACAAAGACCAACAATTTTCCACCTACAAAGTGCATCTAAGCTGGCAGCAAGCGCAGCCACTAAGTCAACTTGAGTCTTCAGATCACAGCCCTTCTCAAAGCCAGATGGACAGCTTTAGAACCAGAGTGATTCAGCCAATATCTCAAGGCATTTACGGTTGTAATGTCCTGGATTGGGATGTGGGGGTGGGAGGAAGCTTTAGTTTGGAGGCTTCACATACGTCTAGAGCTATTTTAAGAGACAAGCAGTATGTGTGCAAATTTGTATAATGCCTTGTTCCTTGCTAGTCGAGAACAGGTATGAAGGCTTTTAGTATTTTGGAAAATTTGTGTTTTCTCTCAAAGATAGATATAGCTAAGCAAGTTTTTTTTTTTTTTTCAGTTCTGTTTGTTCTGTTTGGGGTTTCTCTTCATCATCTTTCATAATAGTAAAAGCATTGTATCTGTTTCATTCACTGATATAAAAGTCAGTTATTTAATGATGAAAAGCCAAGGTAGACTTCTGAGTTTTATTTTAAAAGTGATTAATTTAGGATCAGAATTAATTATATGAGGTGTAGTTGAGAAAATAGGAGCTTGGATGTTGTAATTTTCAAGACTAAGCAAAGGAACTTCTTGTTACAAGGTTTGAGACATCTGCCAGAGTTGGGTTATTTGTGTTTTAGGGGTGTTATGTTTCAAATTACAGAGATATTTTGAGTTCATAAAACAAAATTCTTATTTTAACCCACTGGATACATTTTTTTCCCTTTTAATACAATTCTCTTCTGCTTCAAAACAAAACTAATTACCCAAAGTTATTCTGAAATAGTGATACTTAGAAAGTGAAGATAAAACCTTTTGGTATAGGGAAAGTTAATTTTATGCATGCAGTGAGTTCTTGTTTGAAAATAAATTAAAAAGATAATTTATATTATCACAAAGAATAAAGAGAGGATTTTGTACCTTTCAATAAGGTAATCAAACAGAAAACATAAAATAATTTCAAACTGAAAATTAAAATTGACTGATGTTTACCCAGCCCCCAAGCCTCTGTTTATGATACGTTTCATGTGGAACAGGACAAATGGCATTTCATACTCTAAAAAAGAACTTTACAAGTTTTACAAATTGTGAAGTTTATTTGTGAAAAGAAAAATAAGTGCTTGTAGCAATACATACTTAGAAATAGGTTTTGAGTAGCCCTGTGAATGACTCACCTTGATTTTTTTCCAGACAGTGGCAATTTAACATATGAAACATACATATTTAACACATTAAAAATGCCCCAAGCAAAAAGTGATGGAGCTTACCAAATTTGAACTAGGTTGCCTTGCTACATATCCAGAAGAACTGCTTGTTTTCTCAAAAATTGTTTATTTCCTGTGGACTTCCACCACACTTGATGTTAGAGTTTAAGTCCTCACAAGAGTGGATAGCAATTTTCAACTTGATTTCCTGCATCCTTAATTTGTTTCAAGGACTCATCCTAACTCAGGATTGTGTTGCTCTCTTTCCTCTGTGCTCTTAACTCTTACTTCCTCTGTCTCTATCGCAGCACTATATAGGAGAGCTCTCTAAATTCTAATTTGGGTTAATACATGGTCACACGATGGAACAAATGGAATTTTGTCACTCTCCAATTATGAATCAAAATTGGCATAGAGCTTCCTTACTGTTAAAGGTGAATCAATTCTACCCAAGGGGGAACTGCTTAACTAAAATTTGTGGTTCTTATCATCAGATCATGATTCTTCTGTATCCGTGTTTAAATGACGTGGCATCTCATACAGCTGATGAAATCAGAATTGAAACCTTTTATTAGGATTAGTAAGTCAAGGTGCTTATATCTTGTTTGATTTGTGATGTTCTCTTTGCCTGCTACCACGCTTATTTCCTTATCTAAATACCGGAGAAGTGGCAGCTTCAATATAAATAGCAGTGGAACTCCCAAAGAGAAAACTGCTCAAAATGAGTCAGAACCTAGGGGGAAAGCAAGGCGACCGCAATGCTTAAAATAACTCTCAAAATATTTGTCAACAATAACAACAACAAAATTGCCGGAAATGGGCGAAGAGAATCAGTCATCAGGAATTCGCTTCCCATCCAGTCGCTTTGAATGCCGGGAAAAGTACTCCCAGGAGAGAAGGAATGTTGGAATGCTGGTAATGATTTTTCTTGAGCAGTTCTTGGGAAAACATATTCTAATAGAACTAAAGAAAAATTTAAGATCAAGTACAGAAACAAAGTGGATTGTAATAGGACTCAGTGATTTCATCCCTAGAAAAGGAGATGTATCAGCACATGCTGTCAAGGTCACTGCACACTGAGAAAGGAGGAGGAAATTCTGCCCATGTTCACAGAGCATGTTGTCCTAGCCAGGGGTAAATCACAGAAAGTAAAATGAGAAAATACATTATGGTGGCGATGATGCCAAAGGGATTTAGTGGTCTTGACAAGATTTGATTTTCCTGTTATCTGGAGTGTTTTGTTGAGTTGCTGTTATCTTCATGTACTGGTATATAGAAACTTTAAAAGACTGAAATGGTGTGGTGGTGGCACACACCTTTAATCCCAGCACTTGGGAGGCAGAGACAGGCTGGCGGATGTCTGTGAGTTCGAGGCCAGCCTGAGCTACAGAGTGAGTTTCAGGAAAGGCTCCAAAGAAACACAGAGAAACCCTGTCTCAAAAAAAAAAAAAAAAAAAAAAAAAAAAAAAAAAAAAAAACCTGAAATGATGAAAAGTGACTTCTATCCTTGAGGCCAAGGAAGTTCTCCTGACAACAACCTTTAACTTAAGACAGTGCAACCCAGTCCAGCAAGACGAAATAAGGTGTCTGGAATGGGATCTACTGCTTTCCAGTGCAAGCAGCCAGCAAACATGTTCCATTTCAAACTTCTTGTTGCTGAACAGACAGCACTAAGTCCCTGCAGATTATTTTAGCCACCATTGCCTTTACAAAAGGATTCCTCAGGTGACCTTGACATAGACCTTTGGTGATACCCGGTACAGGTCATCTCTATTTGAGTATGATGAGAACCTGAACCCACCAATGCAGATAGGTCACTTGGCCTTAGACCAAGGCACTGAAGGAGGTTCACACATTTACCAATGCTTCTCCCTGGCTGTGTTTTATGCTAAGAAAATACTTCTTTCCCCAGTAATATTTACGATGCTTAAATTTAAAACTCAGAAGCACAGAAGACAAATCTCAAACTCTGTTAAGTGCCTGATTTTTTTATTTCATTTTTGTAGAGAATTTCACCCCAATTTCATATTCTTCCTTTTTTGCCAAAGACTCCCCGACCTGAACCTGTTATACCCTATATGATGCCAATAGAAACAGAGAAACAACGGTTCATGGAGAAAACACCAAATCTTTAAAGTTATTGGAATTTAATTCTAATTATATTCACTACATTTATGTGGACTTAGGACACATTAAACCAGTACCAGAAAGTCCAATAAGTACAAACAAAGTAATCCAGTGTTAATTTGTTGAAGGTAAATCTACTTTCATTTGCTAATCTTGAAAAAATTTACATTAGTTTGTAGCAGGAATCTTAAACCGTCTTATTAATAAAATCAAACCTGAGGCCAGTTATTGGGGTGAATGCTGGAAGATCAGAGAAGCAGAACAAGCCACAGCTACCTCACCTCACCAGTTCCTCAGCTGATCCTGTTTCTTCAGACTGGAAGCTTCTGAGTCCTCATCCAGAATGAATCTCAGGTGAACTGCTGCTAGAAGCCTGAAAGCTTAACCAGCCAAAAGCTTCTAGTTCCTGGTTTTCAGGCGTTATATACCTTTCTGCTATCTGCCATCACTCCCTGGGATTAAAGGCTCACTTTCTGGGATTAAAGGCATGAGTCACCATGACTGGCATGAGAAATTCTTTGCACCATTTGTTGACTTCTTAATATGCCTGGAATTGTGCTGGACAGTTACCTTATTTCATCCTAAAATATCGTTCTAAATTAGATATTGAACTTTTGTGGAGAAAATGAAGTTTAAAGTCCTGTGGCTTGACAAGGGAATAACTATATCTGATTTGTGTTGAAGGGACAAAAGGAAAGAACTACAGGTTGCTGGATGGTGTCTCTAAACATCATTCAAGACAGGTCTGCAGAACAGGAAATGACACAAGACAGCTAGTAGATCACATGAACGTAAGGAATAAAGGACAAATGTTTGATGCATGAGCTTTAATGTGCAACTAATACTCAGAGAAATGTAAGGTATTGAGCTTTATGGAAGAGAGGGTATTATTCCTGGAAGGTTGACTTTTTGGTACTTGGTTAGAGGAAAAGCAGAACATCTCATCATGACTGTGAGGAGAATTAAAAAACTTCAGGCTCTTTCCACAGGGATGGGTATATTTAGAACACTAAAATATATAATTATTTAAATGATGTTATAATATTATTAAAGCTTAATATTACTATATGCTATTAATTATGTTCACCAATGAAATATTTTATTGCTCTTTGACATAGGCATTTCAATGTAATGTCATGTTTCTGCCTGATAAGAAACATAATTAAAGTAGTTGGGATTTCTAAAATAAATGTAGCTTCACAGAGATCTGTCAGTATAGTTTTGATGAGTTATACCTCTTCATTTACACAGACATTGAACTGGCTGAATAATCTTCAGCTCTTCCAGATGTGAAGAGGTGTATGTTGATTGAAAGTTTTGTGACAAATATTTTCCCGTGTGATCCACATGTTTTCACACTCACACAGCACATAATGTGTTTGTAGCTGCATGCTCATGAAAGTGTTAGACACATGGCCACCTTCCCTCGTGTTCAGCTTGCCTGGTGGCAAAGGGAAGGCATTCAATACTTTTGATTCATCATCACACTGTGGAAGAGGAGAGGAGTGAAGACATAAACAGAGATGAGTGAGAGAGGTGGAAAGGAAGAATGGAGGGGGAGAGGGAGAGGAAGAGGAGAGGGAGAAGGGGAGAAGAGAGGGGAGGAGAGGGGGGTGGAAGAGAGGGGAAAGGGGAGGTGGAAGAGATGGGGAGGGAGAAAGGAGGAGAAGGAGAAAGGGGGAGAGAGGAGATGGGAGAGTGAGAGAAGAGAGAGGCAGGGGGAGAGGGAGAGGGGGAAGAGAGGGGGAGGGAGAGAAAAGGAGAGGAGGAGAAACAGAGAGGGGAGATGGGGAGAGAGGAGGAGAGGGGAGAGGAGAGATAGAGAGACGGGGGAGGGAGAGAGGAGGAGAAGGCAGGAGAGAGAAGGGAGGGGGAGAGAAGAAGAGGAGGAGACAGAGAGGGGGGAGAGAGAGATCAAATCAGCTAGAGTATTAAAAGAAAAGAGCAAAACTTAAATCTTAAATTTAGATAATAAACTGTAAAGATTTGTTTTCACATTTATTAGATAATTAGAGCGAGTGCAGTTCCTTATGTGATATGTACAAAATGAAAAAGAATTCAGTAATATTTTGAAAAGAATTTTTCACAAAAATATAACTGTGAGCAATTGTTTTAAAAGTAGGAATATGATAAGTATTTTGATTCCTTTTATTGAACGTAGATTTTTTTTCTCATATAATATATCCTGATTATAGTTCCCCTCCCTCTAATAGTCCCAGGTCCTCCCCACATCTCCTTCCAATCAGATTTTTATTTAGAAACTAAATAGGCTTCTAAGAGCTAATAATGAAATAAGATAAAACAAAAGCTAACACACCAAACAAGCAGAAGCAACAATAGAAAAAAAGTCAAGAAACAGATGCAGATCCAGAGATCCATTCAGTTACACACTAAGGAATCCCACAAAAATACTAAACTGGAAGCCATAATATATATGAAATGGACCTGTGGGATAAAAAGAAAGGAAACACACACACACACACACACACACACACACACACACACACACACACACATACACATTGTAAAGTAATTTTTCTAAAAAAAAAAATAAATAAACAAAAAAATGAACATTAAACTATCCAAAGTTGCTATTTAGTTGGTTTTCTGTTGACTACTGCTGAGCATGCGACTTACCCTAAGAGTAGTTCATTTCCACAGTAAGACTACCTCAGAAAATGGAAAAAGCTGAATTTCCCTTTGCAAGTGCTTATCAATTGAGATAGACTCTGGGTTAGGGATTGGGACACATGTCCACTACTTTCAGGTAACCATGCCCTTGCACCCTATTATGTAGCCTTGGAGAGCAACATAAACTGTCTCTCTGACCTTGAGTCAAATCTCAAGTTCGAATCTTTGTGGGCTCCCACGGTCCCTGGGCTCCCTAGATCATGGAGTGCAGACACTTGCAGGCCCTGTGCATGGTATCTCAGTCTCTGTGAGTTCATATGATCATGGATGTTGATGTAGAGGTCTTTGTTTCCTTGCTATCCTCTATCCCCTCTGGCTCTTATACTTTCTGCCTCCTCTTGATCTCTGAGGGGTGGGGTTTGATGGAAACATCCTTCTAGGGGTCAGCATTTCAAAGTCTCACACTCTTCTCCATATTGTCCAGTTGTGAGTATTTGTTCCCATGTGTTGCAAGAGGAAGCTTCTCTGATAATGGTTGAACAAGGCATTAATCTAAGAGCATAGGAAAATCTCATTAGGAATCATTTTATTGGTACGTTCTTTTAGAAGAACAGTAGTATTTGGTTTTTCCCTAAGTCCCTTGTTGGGGTTCAGTATTGGAGTACAGCCCCAACCTGTCAAAAGGTCGCTTGAAGGGGAATTGAGGAATTGAGAAGTTATAGGAAGAAATATAGGTGTAGAAAAAGACTGAGATATAGGATAGCTTCAGGAGGGTCCTGATTTAATACCCAACAGCCTTGAGTTTATTTCTAATGGGCTTTTCTATACACTAGCAAGGGCAGAGGCAAAAGACCTCTCCCTTTCAAGATCAAAGCACAATGTACAACCAAGTGTAGATCCTTCAAAACACCTGGGTAACCACACCCCAGGCAAAGCATCTTGTGATTAGGCCTTGAAGTATAAGACACCTGACAACCCTGCCTTTACTCCCTATTATGCAGCCTTGGAGAGCATCATAAACTTTGACTCTCTGACCTTGAGACAAATTACAAGTTGGAATTTTTGTAGGCTCCCACAGTCGCTGGGCTATCTAGTCTGAAATTCACAGTTATCCAAGTGGGGGGTATGAATTCCATCTTGTGGAGTGGGCTGTAAGTCAAATCAGATGTTGGTTGTTTTTTCTCACAAGCTTTATGTCACCATTGCACTAGCTTATCTTGCAGGAAGAACCTACTGTAGAGCAAAGGGTTTGTAGCTGGGTTTGTTTCTCCTTTGGTAGTGTGCAGAATACCTTCCAGTAAGAAAGACTAACATGTAGGGGTGAAGGCTCTGTGTAGGTATCAGCTCAACTTCATAGTCAATGAGTTGTGTAGGTGTTGTCTTCAGCAATATGGTCTTAATGTTGGCTTGTGGAGAGCAACTATAGCCTTGGCAACATTCTAGGATGTTTGGGGGTTTTCATGAGACTCCTTTGACTAACAACTTAATTATATGCAACCTATTTCTGGTACTGGAAACTTCACTTGGTGACAAGGTGTGTCCAGCTGGGGCTCTGCCTCCAACATTATTTAGTGATTTCATTTAAAGTGTGTGTGTGTGTGTGTGTGTGTGTGTGTGTGTGTGTGTGATCTCATGCAGGATGATTTTGTGTGTGTGTGTGTGTGTGGTTCCATCCATTCACCTATGTCTTAGTTAGGGATTCTATTACTGTGAAAAGACACTGGGATCACAGCAACTCTTACAGGGAAAAACATTTATTGCGTTTTCAGAAGCTTAGTCCATTAACATCATAGTGGGACATGGTGGTGTGCAGGCAGACATAGTGCCAGAGAGGTTGCTGGGAGTTCTACATCTTACAGGCAACAGGAAGTAAACTGAGACACTGGGTGTGGCTTCCATATATATGAGACCTTAAAGACTACCTCCACAGTGACACACTTCCTCCAATGAGCCAACACCCACTCCAACAAAACCACACCTCTTAATAAGTGCCATTCCCTTTGGGGGCCATTTTCAAACGAGCACAACCTGCAAAGTTCATGATTTCATTTTTTTAATGGCTTGATAATACTCAATTGTATAAGTGTACCACATTTCTTTATCTATTATTCTGTTAAAAAAACATCTAGTCTGCTTCCAATTTCTGATTATAATGAATAGAACAGCAATGAACATGACTGAGCAAATGTCTCTGTGGTAGGATGAAGCATCCTTTGGGTATTTTCCCAAGAGTAGTATAGTTGGATCTTGAGGTAGTTGGATTCCCATCTTCCTGAGGAACCTCAACAGTGAAATCCATAGTGGCTGTACAAGTTTGCACTCCCACTAGAAATAGATGAGTATTCTCCTTATTCTACATCCTTACCTTAATGACTTGTCATTTGTTTAATTGTTCTTAGCCATTCCGATGGATGTAAGTTGAAATCTCATAGTAAATTTTGATTTGCATTTCTCTAATGGCTAAGGATGTTGAAGATTTCTTTAAGTGTTTCTCAACTGTTTGACTTTCCTCTTTTGAGAGTTCTCTGTTTAGGTTCATACCCCATTTTTTAGTTGTGTTTTTGTTTTCTTGATATCTAGTTTCTTCAGTTCTTTATATATTTTTCACGTAATACTTCTATCAAGTTTGTAGTTGGTAAAAATATTTTACCATTCTGTAGACTGCCATTTTGTCAAATGTCAGCGTCCTTTGCCATGCAAAGCTTCTCAGTTTCAAGAAGTCTCATTCATAATTGTTGACCTTAGAGCCTGTGCTAGCAATGTTTGTTCAGAAAGTCTTCTCCTATGTCAATGAGCTCAAAGCTATTTCCCAGTTCTCTTCTATCAACTTCAATGTATCTAGATTTATGTTGAGGATTTTGATCCATTTGGAGTTGAGTTTTGTGCAGGGTAATGAGTAATCTACTGGGATTCTTCTACATGCTAACATCAAGTTTGACCAGAACCATTTATTGAAGATGCTAGCTTTTTTTTCCCAGTGTGTATTTCTGGCTGTTTTTTTTTTTTAATTAAAAAATCATCTATCCATACCTGTATGAATTTATGTCTGGGTCTTCAATTAAGTTCCATTGATCAATGTGTCTGTTTTTGTGCAAATACAATGCTATTTTTATTACTATTACTGTGGGATACAATTTGAAATTGGGATTGAGGTTGGAGATGGTGATATCTCCAGCAGTACTTTATCAGTGAAGGATTATAGGATTGTTTTAGCTATCTGATTTTTTTTGTTTTGTTTTGTTTTGCTGTGTGTGTGTGTGTGTGTGTGTGTGTGTGTGTGTGTGTGTTTCCATATGAAGCTGAAAATTACAATTTCAAGCTCTGTGAAGAACTGTGTAGGAATTCATTCGGATGGGGAGTGCATTGAATATGTAGATTGTTTTTGGTAGGACAGCTATTTTCGTTTTATCAATCATACCTATCCATGAGCATAGGAGATAGGGATCTTTCCAGCTTCTCATACTTTCTTCAATTTCTTTCCTAAGTGTTTTAAAGTTTTTACCATATAAGTCTTTCAACTCACTTAGAGCTATCCCAAGATATTTCCTATTATTTGGGGCTATTGTGAAAGTATTGTTTGCATGATTTTGCTCTCAGTCCATTTGTCATTTATATATAGGGCTACTGAATTTTGTGAGTTAATTTTGTATCCAGCTATTTTGCTGAATGTGTTTACCAGCTGCAGGACTTTCTCCATGGAATTATGAGAGTTGTATGTATATACTATCACACTTCTGCAAATAAATATACCATGACTTTCTTCTTTCCATTTTTGTATCCCCTTCAGTTGTCTTATTGCTTGAGCTAAAACTTCAAATTCTATATTAAATAGGTATGGAGAGAGTGGACAACCTTGTCTTCTTTCTGATTTTAGTGGAATTACTTTGAATTTCTTTCCATTTAATTTGATGGGTTTACATTTACTTTGTTTAAGTGTATCCCTTGTATCTCAAACATCCCAAGGACTTTTATCATGAAGGGAAAATGTATTTTGTCAAAGGCCTTTTGGAGGAAGTGTACATGTGACGGTATGCATACCTATGAAAGCCAGAAGCTGATGTTTATTGCTCTTGGACTCTTTCGATAAAAGGTCTGTTCCTGAACCTAAAGCTCCCAAATTCAGCTAAGCTGTCTGTTCAGAAAGCCTCGAGATTCTCCTGCTCTTCCCAGTCCTGGGATTTCAGGAGTAGGCAGACCTGTCTTCCGTGGATTAAGGATTTTGCTTGTACATTAGCACTGGAGCTTGAGCTAAAGTCCTCATGATGCCCTAGCGGGTACTTTACTGACTGACTCATCTATTCCAGTCACCAAAGATCATATTTATACATCCAGTGTTTCCTTATATCTTTGAGTTGCCACATTTTTCAATCAACAAATATATATTTTATCTTTTATAATTTGGTTACTGTATGAACACTATTTACATAATAAATATCATTTATTAATATTTCTCCCAAATTTGACACGTATAATTAAGTACTTGGAGCAGAAAACTAAAAACAATATTGAAGTTTTCAAAAGATAAAAACGCAATACTAATTACTCTAAGCAGATACAGCCACTATTAGTACAGAAATATTTGAGAGTTTACAACAAATACATAAAAAATATGGAGCATGCTTGCATGTGTGTGTGTGTGTGTGTGTGTGTGTGTGTGTGTGTGTGTGTGTGACAAATTTCTGACGAATTCTACAACTACAAATTGTAGAGGCACATCACAATGTCTTGGTTTCATTGAATATTACTATAAATGTAGAGGAAGAGTGGAAAGAAGAGGGAAGGAGGAGACGAAATAAATTCAGAGAGGAGACTAGTAGCAGCAAAGGAAAATGTAAAGAAGAAAGAGTGGGAGAGGTCTGAGAGCAGGAGGTGGGAGAAGGGATGGCAGAGAAACAATAATTTGTAGTTTGGGGCATGCTGCTGGCCCCTGGAGGGCATTTCACCTGCATAACCATGAAGTGGGAAAAGAACATATTTAGTCCCATCTCACTGACTACATTTCTTTTGAAAATATCTATTTTTCAAATGCTAGGTAACAATTTCATTTAGTTTCTAATTGAAATTCTGGGGTTTGGCTTTTGTAGAGTTGGGGGAAATGTTCTAAAGTGGTTGACATGAAGTATGTTTGCGATACGTTTATGGTAAGCTTCTTTGTATGTTAATTTTAGTACATTTTTCAGCAGTGTCATAAAAGAAAATTTTCATGCTTTAAACTTACCCCCTCTTTTCCCTCTTCTTGTTTTGAGACAGTCTCCTCATGTAGCCCAGGCTAACCTTAAAGTTATGATCATCTTGTTCACGCCTCCAAAGTACTAGGATTATAGGTAAATGTCACTGTTGCCAGGAAAATACACTCATTTGAAATGAACAATTAATGGATTTTTAGTAAATGTAAATAACTCTATAGTTATCCCTACATATAGGTATTAAGATAGTCTCATCATGTCCCCTTAATTTCTCATTCCACTTGCAGGTTATGGAGCCAACCCCTGATAATCACTAATATTACTCCATGTCTTCATAGAATTGACTTCCTTGCCATTTCCTATACAAGAAACAATATAAGATGTCATCTTTTTCATCTAGTTTCTTTCTTTTAATATGTATCTTTATGTGCCAATTTTGAAACCAGTACAGAAGGTCCTAAAAGCAACTCTCCATAGTGTCTTCGAATCAGTCCTCTACAGGCATGAATGATAACTATACTCAAAAGTAGAATTCCTGAGAAATTCTTTTGGTCCATTCCTTCTCCTTGTCTCCTACACTTTCCCATGGAAAAATTATGTTTGTTTTAAAATTATGTCAAAAATACATGTGTCAATAACATGATTTTCATTATATATGTAAAAGTACTATTTTTTTTCAAGAGCACTATCACTGTGTGCTAGGTAATTAGCATAAAATTCTTCGGTCTTAAGAAATATAATTCCAGAACTCTAACTGGATTTTATTTCTCTTCCTAATATCTACTTTCTTTTGTGGGTAGAAAAAAACGTTAAAGTGCACCTGGAAAGGTGGGTATGCAATAGATTTTAAAGACTTGATTAACACCTGCTTAAATATTTTCTTCCAATCTTTAATTAAACAGTTAAGGTAGGGTTTCATTTTCTAGATATACAATCACACTGATTCTGAATAATACTCTACAGCTGCTAATTTCCCTTTCCAAAGAGAGAGTTACACACCAAAAAGGTTTTCACCCTCCAAAACAGAATGCTGCAATAAAAGGGTTCCTAGCTCTCTAAGAGAATGGATGTCTCGGGGTGTCCTATGCTTTTTTTCTTTTATAGTGGAAATGCAGCTATATTTTATCTCATGTTTTTATTAGTAAACAGATGGGCAAAAAAGGACAAAATAAACCACTAGAAGGGAAGTCAACACAAAATTCACTGGGAATCTTTTCTTCTAAGTTAAACTGAAGAGAAACAGCTATGATTTTAGCTAAGAGGGCCATTAAAGTCAGGTGTGTTGTGCTGGTTCCAGAATAGTGGAAAATTGCATCTAAATCCTCTTAAGTGTGAGGGTAAACCTTGTTCCTCAAGGCCAGGCAGAGAGGAGAGTTGATTTTCTTAAGAGAGCAGTGAATTTTCCCAATCCAGTCTCTTAATAGATAGTATCAAACACAAGGGGAAGGAAAAGAAAAGATTATGACATAAATTTGGACAATAGAAAAGAGTTCTGGGATGACAAAAAAAAGTGAGTGGGGAGACTGAGAAAAGCAACATTAAAATCATGATACATGGAAGTGAAGAACATCCAGTGAGTCAACCCAGCCCATAAAATTAACACCAACAAAGACTGGAGGTCCACCTTCAAGTGGCCCTCTGGCTCCCTGACTTATCTTTTTACCTTTGAATTTAAAGTGATTAATGTTTTTACAATATTTTTATTAATTCTTTGAAAATTCCACTAAACACACTTTAAATATATACTATCCTACATAGACACTATGTTCACAGTATTTCCACCCTTCATTCCCCATTCAAGTCCTCCAGTGCCCTGCTCTCCCTCTCAAATTGGTGAATGCACACACATGCACACACACACACACACACACACACACACACACACACACAGAGAGACAGAGAGAGAGAGAGAGAGGTTCTGTTGAGACTACTTACTGTTGGTCATGTGCATATATATTGAAAGTTGACCACTTGGGGATGGATACCTTGTCACACTTCATGTATGGAAGATACTATCTCAAAGCAAAAGGCTTGGACCCCTTTCTCTAAACTTTGACTAATTATGGATATCTCCAACAATCTCCTTGTGCTACAGAAGAAAGTTTCTTTAATGAGGAGTGAGAGATTTGTCTGTGGATATAAGGATAAGGTTTTAGAATTCAGGTAGGAATTATACTGGATTAGGAAAGTGGCAGGAATGGATTCTCTTCTAGGGTCCATGACCTCATTGGCCATGGATAGTTACGTAGGTTTCCAGTAACAGAGATGAACTGCTTCATACTGAGAAAGCTTAAGTCCAATTAGACAGCTGTCTGTTACCCTCTGAGACATAAAGGCCACTATTGCACTCCGGAGAATGTCTTGCTATGTTAATCATTGCTGTGGTTCATAGTCTTTACAGCTGGGTAGAACTATTGATTGCCTTTTCCCCTAGGCAGCTTATGTAGCAACTTTGGGTACTCTGAGAGCTACTTAAAGTCTCATGAAAGAGACTTTAAGGTCAGTATCATACCAATTTCCCAAGCAGTGTGTCTAAAGTGTGTGTGTCTTCAGCAACAGGGTCTTCCTTTCAAGTTCTAGGAGGCAACCAAGAGCAAAGGCAATAGTCTTCTCTGTTTGGGAAGTATCTTCAACTCTCCTACCAATACATTGAAGAGAGGCTTCCTAAGCTGGCACTGGATTTTTATTAATCTAGTTCTCCTGAGAGGACTTACCCTAGGTGTCATATGGTGTCATTGTTACCCTAGGCGTACATGAGTAAATATTTGTTTCCATGTATGCATAGACATATTCTCCTATATTATACATGTACTTTGTACTTTCAAGCATCTGCCTTCCCAGTTAATGGTCAATTATCCTCGAAAATGGCTTTTTTCTTTGAAAAGAATGTCTTTATTTCTGTTACACACTGACATACACACCCCACCCCACTCCACTTACATAGATAGGGAGTATGATTAATGTTGTGTTTTTAATTCTTCTGAAATTAAAACAAAAACATTTCTCCCTTGCCTCACCTCCCTCCAAACCCTCAAACTTTACCCCTCCCATTTTCCTTCAAATTCATGGACTTTTTTTTCAAACAACTAGAGGAAACTGAGGAAAGCTGAGAAGTAGAGGGATGGTCTTCCGGGGAAAGGCCACACCAGTGGGTTGTCTGGTGCCAAACAGTCAATCCCGAAAAGACAAAAACAACAACAACAACTAAAAAAAAATACATGCATACTGGTAGCATTATACAGACTGAACAGGTTACATTTATGAATGTATATGTGTATTTGTCTATATGTATTTTATGTAATAGCTATTAGTGAAAGGGGGAATATGCAATTGTAATGTTTCTTTTCATTATGAAAATTATGGATATGAATTTTTCTTAATTATATTAATAAAATGATGAAAAGCCAACCTACCCCTCATATTGTTTTTTCACTTTAACTTTTTATTGATTCTCTGTGGATTTCACATCATGCATCTTGATCCCACTCATCTCTCCATCACTTCCTATCTGCTCTCTACCCTTGCCAGGATAAAACAAAATATGATTCTGGGTAAATCAGCCCTCCATCTCTCCCTCATCCTCAATACCAGAGTAAGCTCTCCAGCACCACCCTGGATAGTTCATCCTCTGTAGTAAACAGCAAGGGTCGGGGCCATTCTCCTGCTCTCATGTCCTCTGGCCAGCTCACCCACACTTCTACTGGGTTGCCCAGGTGAGCTACACCAGTGCTGTAGCTAGTGAGAGGCAAGGCCAACTCTCTCTCATTTGCTCTTGTGACCTCAGGGACAACTCTCTTACCTGCCACAGGCCTTGAGAGGGGAGATGGTCTTCTCTCCCTTGCCTGTACCACAATAGGGCAGATGATGGGCGGGACCAGATCTCTCATGCTCATCTTCTTGGGGCCGGCTGGCCCTTGCTCTTGTCAATGGGGCTAGCTCTACTGTGTTGCTCTGGTGAGGTGCCCACTCTCCCAAGTGCTGCTCTGATGAGGGGCAGGGGCAGTTCTCTCATCTGCCTCAGGTGGCAAGGGAGAAAGGAGGAGGGCATCTTTCCCTCACTATCAACACCACAGGGCAGATAAGAGGTGCAGAGCCAGCTATCCCACTCTCAAGACTTCCAGGCAGGATCACTAGCTCCCTGGCCAGCAGAGCTAGCTCTACTGTGGTGCCTAGGCATGGTGCAGAGCCTGCTCTCCCAAGTGCTGCAGCTGGTGAGGTGTCAGTCCAGTTCACTGGTTCTCATGACCTCAGGGCCAGCTCTCCCACCTGCTACATATGGTGGGGCGTAACCCTCATATTAATGATTAGTAATGTTTTAGAATATAATTCAGAGCCTAAAATCACTAATGTTAGTAAATTAAGTGGCAGATACTAGCAGAATAAATAAATTATGCAGCAAAGTGAATTTTATATATTAGAGATATTTACATTTTAAGTTCATAATACTTGAGTTATTGTTTCCAAAATATTTTGAACTATACTCTTCACATGGATACTATCCCATTCTTGATCTTATTGCAATAATTATAAAACTTTTTTACAACCTTGTGGCTACTTGTTTATCTATTTGGATACTGCAATGCACTATTTAACACAGGAAAATAAGAAAGTGGTGAAATGGAGAGCAGGAGAAATAGGAAGATGGGAGAGAGGAAAGAGAGCATCTAGGGTGTAAATGCATGGTAGTTTCTTTCCATTTTTTGAGATTAATGGTTATGACCAAGGGACAAATGATTGGTGATATGTTAATCATATCTATTTTTTCTAAGTGAAGGCTTTCAAATTAATTCACACCTTTACTCCCTCAAGGTGATGATATATGGGTGATATACAGTTTCTGAGATTCTTTCAAGACATCTTCAACATTTTCCCAGTGCAAAGTACTCAGTTTCTCCTCAGTGCTACTATATTTTTCAAAAACTATACATTTCTTGACCACAGCCTTAAATGTCCTCATCCGGCCAACTTTCTAGTTTTCCACAACAGTACACACTAATTTTCACTCATAATTTTCATAGCAAACTTGACTTAAAACAGATAATAATTTCTACATCATAGGCTGAATGTTGTCAAGCTTTGGGATCTCTTCCTCCAGGTGATTTTTCCCATTTTTTCTAAACTCTGTATCTCACCACTTCAGGGCATTAAAAAAATACAAGCAAGTTCTTTGCCACAGTGTGACACAAAGGGCCTCTAGTGAGACTTCCAGGAGTCTTCACTTCCTTATAAAACCTTATAAAGACATTATTTACTACCTACATCACTATCAGCAGTATAGTTATCTTACGGTTTTTAACACTGTGAAGAGACACCATGACTACAGCAACTCTTATAAGTGAAAACATTTAATTGGGGTGGCTCACTTACAGTTTCAGAGGTTGAGTCCATTAGCATCATGGAAGGGAGCATGAGGGCATGCAGGCAGACATGGTGCTGGAGAAGTAACTGAGAGTCCTATATCTTTGCAGACAACAGGAAGTTGACTGAGACACTAGGCAGTATTCTGAGCATAGGAAACCTCAAAGCCCACCTCCCACAGTAACACTCTTCACCTAACAAGGCCATACCCACTCCAACAAAGCCACACCTCCTAATGGTGCCTCTCCCTTTGATCTTATGGGGGCCAATTACAATCAAACTACCACACAGGTCATCTATGTTCTCACCAAAACTGTCCATTAAACTCTGTTTCCAAAATGTCAAGCTTTTTTGTAAATCTTATTCTCCAAACTTTTCCAAATTCTTCCTGAAAACTAGATTCAAGGGATTCTGAAACACATGGTCAAATAAGTCACAACCAAGAATCCACTTGTAATAACAGTTTTACTTGTTTAACATGCTTCTGTCACTGGAAAAGTACCTCAAAATCAACTAAGGAAGTGAAAATTTATTATGGCCTTTCAGAAGGTTTGGTCCTCAGTCAGCTGCCTCCATTGCTTTTTTTTGAGAAGCACAAACAATAGCAAGATGTGTATGATGGAGGAAATCTGTTCGTCGTGCTTGACAGGAACAAAGAAGATGAGAGAAATGAATGAAAGTATCTGGAGATACAGTCACACTCCTCTCAGGCACAATTCCAGTGAGTTCCTCTAACTAGGTCCTATCACCTAACAACACAATTAGCTATGAATGGAAAAATAGATTAAGTCCCTAATCCAGTCAGCACCCTCACGATCCAGTCCACAGGTAGGGACCAATTCTCTAACACTTGTGCCTTTGGGAGATATTTCACATATACATCACAATAGCTGGTAATCTTTAATTTATATTACTCTGAATAAGACCAAAGACATCTAATCCTTGGACTTATGTTATTTATTTTTAACTTGGAAAGGAACAAAACAATGACTAAGAGAAAAACTTTTTTATCATGATGGGTACAGCACGAAGTTATACAGTCAGACTTCTGCATTTCACTGTGGCTCTATTACTTATTCACTATATGACCCTAGACTATGTCATCTGATCACTAGGTGCCTCATTATCCATGTAAAAATCTACAGGGGGTAATAATCATAACTATCTCATATGATGGTGGAAAGAAATATGTTAGTAGATTTAAAGGTCCTGTGCTGGCTAGTTTTATGTCAACTTGACCAAAGCTGGAGTAATGTTAGGAGAGATAACATAAAAAAAAATCCTCACCATACTTGCCTGTGGGTAAGCTTGTGGTGCATTTTTCTAATTGGTGATATGGGAGGGCTCAGCCTATTGTGAGTGGTGCCAGGCCTGGATAGATAGTCCTTGAGGTGTTGAAGAAATCAGGATTAGTAAGAGATAAGGAACAATTCAGTAAACAACATTCTTTCATGGCCTCTGTATTGGCTCCTGCCTTCAGGTTCCTGTTGTGCTTGAGTTGTTGCCCTGATTTCCCTCGTTGATAAATAGTTACCCAAGAGTGCAAATGAATAGATCCTTTCCTCCACAAATTAATTTTGGTCATGGTGTTTGATCACAGCAATTGTAACCTTAGTTGAGACAGGTCACAATATATTACTGGGCATACATGGCCTATGAAAGTATGCAGTACAGATAACAGTTAATATACAGACATGTACAGTATTATTTCTTTCAGTAGTATTACAAGTATGTGATTATTTCATTCCTTTTAAAATATGAAGTTTGATATAAAAGCTATACATTTATTTCAATTTTCTATTTCTATGATTTTATGTCTTCCATCTTAATTATGACAGTTGAATTCCTATATGATAGCATGAAGTTGCATAATAATATGTAGCTTATAATAAAATTCTTCCAAGAAGTAGTGAGTTATTCAGTTCTAGTACCAAAAATGCATTGAAATAATATCATAGTATTTGAAAACTTCCTATGAAAACTGTCTTATACTATGCTGATTTAAACATATTCAAGTGGATTATAGAAGACTTTTTAGACTTATCAAATCTTTCATCAAAAATTCTTTCTAAAATAAAATCTAATTCCATTATAAAAACTTTTGCTGCAAACTTTCTGTATTATAATAAAATTTAATTAATTCCAAATCACTTGAGAGTAAATTAATTCAAGGTGACACACTGGTAAATGCTATCAATTATTATGGTCATAACAATTATCTGAAAATATTATGAAGTACTTATGTAGTGTTTCAGCAAAGAAGTAGCTAATGGTCACAGAAGCCTAGGGCAGTCAAATATGTGGAACAGTGTGATGGACTGTCCCTTCAAACTGGTTTCAGAGTTGCTCTCCACTAATCTATGAACCATAACTGAAGATAGTCTAATATTTTGCTAATGATGAATACAAATAACTACAATATTAAATGAAATAGGAATGACTGAAGGAAGGAAAATATCAATCACTTAAAAAGGTATCTGATTCCTATGTGAAGTGTGTGTGTATGCTTGTAAAGGATATTGTTTACGTTTCACTGAGACTACTTAGTGGTAGGTACATCATCTTAATAGTGTAAGCAACAGATATTTATTGCCCATGGCGTCTCTCTTTTCTCAATAACTAACCCCAGCACAGAAGAGTACTCTACAAAGAAAGCAGCCTCTCACACTTGACAACTTAGATACCTATAAATCATGGTAGCCTTGAACCTTTTGGTAAACTCTTCATAAACCCTCACCCCAAAAGACTCATCATTTTCCTTTCTCCTCAGAATCAAACACCAAGAAACATATTTTGAATTTTAGTAAACTGCAAAGAAATTTATTTATTTTTGTCATTAATAAAGTATTGACTCTTTTCACTATTATTTCAACAGAAACAAGATGATCATTTTACTGTACACATCATTGTGTTGTGTTCTATACAGAGAAACCTAATCATGTATTTATGCTGTGTATGTGGTATGAATTTCTGAATAACAGCTGATAACCATATTCACATGATGCTCGCTCGCGCGCGCACACGAGCATACACACACACACACACACACACACACACACACACACACACTCAGCATTGTGATGTGTGGTCCTCTAATGGAAATGCAAAGCTTCCAAGGCCAAAGTGAATAGAAGACAGATTCAGAGAAGTGCATCAGTGTCCTTCTTTCATTCCTTTGATATCTTTTAAAATTATTTTGTTTGTTTGAAATTATAATTACAAAAATTCTTTGCCTACCTTCCAAGGACAGCAATAGTAGACATGCTCATAGCACTAGGGGGAAGACTGGGAAGCATCAACCCTACACAAAGAACTACAGGCAACTAAGGAACGCTGAGTTTCAGGAACATTTTTAATACTTTATTGAAAAGAGTGAATTTACTATAATTGTTGTTCTTGATAGATCAAGAATGATATACATTATATAGAGGAATTTAAGATAGATTTGTGTCATCTGACAACCACACCTGAATAAATGTAAACTTGGGGTCAAAAGAATGACAACCCAACCTGTGGGTGAGCTTGGGAATGCAGGAACTAGGAAACGTTCCTAAACAGAAACAAGAAAGTACTCAAGATCTACAACAGAAGGGTTTTCTCCGTTCTTGCTGGCATCCATTTAAGTAGCACTTCTTCTCTAGATTGAAACTGTGTTTTAAAGATAAACTAAGCATGTTTCAGATTGTGAGATGTGTTATGAATAAAACTGTTCAAGACCTGAAAATGGAAATAGAAACAATAAAGAAAACACAAACTGAGGGAATTCTGGAAATTAAAAATTTAGGTATGTGAACAGGAACTAGATACAAGCATCTCCAACAGAGTACAAGAGATGGGAAAGAGGATCTCAGGAGCTGAAAATACAGTAGAATAAATAGATACATCCATCACTGAAAACGTCAAATCTAAAAAATTCCTGACACAAAACATCCAGGAAATCTGGAACACTATAAAAAAAACCTAAGAATAATAAGAACAGAAGGAGAAGAATACCAGCTCAAAGGCCCAGAAAATATTTTCAACAAGATAATAGAAGAAAATTTTTCTGATCTAAAGAAAGACATGCCTGTAAGAGTACAAGAATATCAAATAGATGGAAAAGATTCAGAAAAGAAAGTACCCTTGAGAGCATATAAGCAAAATTGTAAACGTTTAGAACTAAGAACAAATATTAAAAGCTGCAAGGGCAAAAAAGCAAGTAACATATAAAGGCAGACCTATTAGAATTACACCCAGCTTCTCAGTGGAGAATCTAAAAACCAGAAGGGCCAGGACAAATATATTGCAGACTCTAAGAGATGATGGATGCCAGCCCAGACTACTATACCCAGTAAAACTTTTAATCACCATAGAAGGAGAAAACAAGATATTCTACATAAAGTCAAATTTAAACAATATCTATCCACAAATCCAGCCCTAGTATTAGATCCACTAGTATTAGAAAGAAAACTCCAACTCAGAGTGGTTAACTATACCCACAAAATCACAGGAAATAAATAATCTCACACCAGCAAAATGAAAAGTAGAGAAATACACACACACACACACACACACACACACCCCACTACCATCAACAAGAGCAAATAAAAGACAAAACAGGAATTAACTATCATCATTGGTCATTGACATCTTTCAATATCAATAGACTCAATTCCCCAATAAAAAGATAGACTAACAGAATGGATGGAAAACAAGATCCATCTTTCTGCTGCATTTGGGAAACATACCTCAACACCAAAGATATACATTATTTCAGAGCAAAGGACTTAAAAAAGATTTTTCAAGGAGATGGACATAAAAAACAAGCCAGTGTAACCATTCTAATATCTATCAAAATTGACTTCAAGACAAAATTAATCAGAGGGCTAGGGAAGGATACTATATTCATCAACAGAAAAACCCACCAAGATGATTTTTCTGTTCTTAACATCTATACCTCAAACACAAGGATACCCATGTTTATTACAGAAACACTACTGAAACTTAAATCACACATTGACCCTCATACATTAATAACAGGAGACTTCAATACCCCACTCTCACCAATAAACAGGTCATCCAGAATGAAACTAAACAGGGAAATACAGAGGCTAAAAGATGTTGTAAGCCAAATGGAGAGGGGGGGGAAATTTCACTCAAACACAAAAGAATATACTTTCTTCTCAACACATCATGGAACATTCTCCAAAACTGACCACATACTGGGTCACAAAACAAGTCTCAACAGATACAGGAAAATTGAAATAATACCCTACATCCTATCAAACCACCATGGATTAAAGATGGATTTCAACAACAACAGAAAGAACAGAAAGCTCACAAACTCATGGAAACAGAACAACACTCTACTGAATGACTACTGGATCAGGCAGGAATTAAGAAAGAAATAAGACTTCCTAGAATTCAATAAAAATGACTGTGCAACAGACTCATCCTTATGGAACACATTGAAAGCAGTGCTAAGACGAAAGTTAAGTGCTTGTCAGAACGGCTAAGATCAATAACACAAGTGATAGCTCCTGCTGGTGAGGATGTGTAGCAAGGGGAACACTACTCAATTGACAGTGAGAGTGCAAACTTGAATAACTACTAAGAAAATCAATATGGCAGTTCCTCAGAAAACTGGGAATCCATCTACCTCAAGACCCAGCTATATCACTCCTGATACATACCCAAAGGATGCTCAATCATACCACAAGGACATTAGCTCAACTATGTTCATATTATTCATAATAGCCAGAAACAGGAAACAGCCTAGATGTTCTTCAACCAAGCAATGAATGAAATGTAGTATTTCTCAGCTGTTTAACAAAATGACATTATGAAATTTCCAGGCAAATGGCTGGAACTAGAAAAAATCATCCTGAGTGAGGTAACCTAGATCCAGAAAGAAAAACATGGTTTTTACTCATTTATAAGTGGATACTAGCTGCTAAGTCAATGATAATCATGTTTTATTTCACAGACCCAGAGAGGCTAAATAACAAGGAGTGCTCTAAGGGGGATGCATAGATCTCCCTGGGAAAGGGAAAAAGAATAGATTTTGTGGGTGGCAGATGGGGAGGGGAGCAGGAAGGATCAGGCAGGCAGGAGTCTGGGGATGGAGGGAGAGTACTGGGAGAGAAGACTGGAGTTGAAGGACATTTGGGCAGGAGCAATGTGGAAGCCTAGTCCAGTAGAAACTCTTGGGACTCTATGAGGGCGACACTAACGAGGGTTCCTAGTAGAGAAAGATTTAGAATCCAAACCGATCATCCCCTGTAACCAGGCAAGGCTTCCAGAGTTGGGACTGGGACACCAACCTTGCCCCCAAACCTTTGACTTATAGTCTATTCTGCCTACAAAATGTACAGGGGCAATGGAGGTGCAGAACATGTATGTGGGAGTCGCTAACTATTGACTAGTCTAATTTGAGGCCCACACTATGAGAGGGAACGCATTCTTGACACTACCTGGGTGACCAGGAATTAGAGGCTGGATATCCCAGAGACCTAGAATAGAAAAAGGAATCAATAAAATGATTGCTAATATTTTTTTAAAGATTTATTTATTTATTATGTATACAACATTCTGCCTCCATGTATGCCTGCATGCCAGAAGAGGGCACCAGAGCTCATTATAGATGGTTGTGAGCCACCATGTGGTTGCTGGGAATTGAACTCAGGACCTCTGAAAAAGCAGCCAGTGCTCTTAACCTCTGAGCCATTTCTCCGGCCCTGCTAATGATTATCTTTATACATTCGTAGATCAGCGCCTAGCCCATCTTTGTCATCAAAGAGGCTACCGCCCACTGATGATGGGAGCAGATGCAGAGACCCACAGCCAAACATTAGCCAGAGAGAGAGAGAGAGAGAGAGAGAGAGAGAGAGAGAGAGAGAGAGAGAGAGAGAGAGAGAGAGAGAGAGAGAGAGAGAGAGAGAGAGAGAGAGAGCGCAAATTGGAAACGTCAATTGGGCCCCTTCCCTTGGGTCTTAGGGAGTTCCATGGAAGAGAAGGAGGAAGAAATGTAGGAGCCTGAGGGGTCAAGGGTACCAGAACAGGGCCCACTGATTCAACTAAGCAGGGCTCATAGGGGCTAACAGAGACTGAAGCAGAAATCTTCATGGTCTGTGCTAGGTCACCTGCCTTTATGTTGTTTTGACATTGTTTTGAGAATTCTAACAGTGGGATGGAATCTCTGACTCTTTCGTCTGCTGTGGGACCCTTTTGTACTACTTGGTTACGTCACCCAGCCTTGATATGAGGGTTTGTGCCTCATCTTACTGTATCTTGTTATGACATATTCAGTTGATATCCCTGGGAGGTCTGCTCTTTGCTGAAGGGAAACAGAAGGAGAGGATCTGGGAGCAAGAGGAGGTGGTAGGTTAGGAGGAGTTGTGGGAGCGAAAACTGCAGTCAGGATGTATTAAATAAACAAATAAACAAATAAATAAAAATACTCAGTAAAATACTTTTTAAGTATTTAAAAGTAAGCCAAATCCAAGAACAAATCAAAAAGATCATCCACCATGACCAAGCAGGCTTCATCCCATAGATGCAGGGATGGTTCAACATAGGAAAATCAGTTCATGCAATCCACCATCAAAACAAACTGAAAGAAAATAAATATATATATCAGCTCTTCGGATGCCAGAAAAGCCTCTGAAAAAAATTCCTCCACCTCTTGGAGAGCACAGGGATACAAGGGACATAACTAAACATAATGAAGGCAACTTACAGCAAGCTTAGAGCCAACATCAAACTAAATGGAGAGAAACTGAAAGCAATTCCACTACAATCAGATACAAGACAAGGCTGTCCACTCCCTCCATATCTATTCAATCTAGTACTTGAAGTTCTAGCTAGAGCAATAAGATAACTGAAGGAAATCAAGGAGATACAAAATGGAAAGGAAGAAGTCAAAGTATTATTCATAGAAGATATGATAGTATACATGAGGACCCCAAAGACAGGGAACTCTCCCAGGTGATACACACCTGTGAAGTGGATGGATAAAAGACTAAAACAAAACAATCAATAGCCCTCCTATACACAAATGACAAACTGGGAAAGAAATCGGGGAAACAACACCCTTCACAATAGCCACAAATAAGTGAGCTACTGAGCACATTACTGTTAAATATTAGTCTGAAGACTTTGTTGCTAATCTGTAAGTTCTAACTATATATACATATGGTTATACACACATATGTGTATCTATCTATCTATCTATCTATCTATCTATCTATCTATCTATCTATCTATCTATATATGTGGGTATGTGTGTATATATACATATATGTATGTATATATATATTCAAGGTAGGGAAACAGGTTCCAACCTGTAGCTAAAAACTGCCTTGCCCTTTGCAGTGGAGAACTCCTCACCAAGTACAGCCTACAGGAAGCTTGCTTATCATGTGTGAGGCCCTGGGCTTAATCACAATTACTGAAAATAAGACATGTCTGTAGGGGATTATCTTGAGTTTGGTGGCCAAGGTCAGCAGACCAGTTAATTATCTGGTAGTATCTCCTGGACTGGATAATAAGGAGAAAGCTAACAGAGCAGTCCTGCATTCATCTCGCTCTGCTTTTGACTGTGAATGCGATCCCTGCTATGATAGACTGTAACATGGAATTGTAAACAAAAATAAATACTGGCTACCCCTTTAAAAATTTTTTCTAGGTCCTTGTCATGGTAGAACATTATATATGTGCATAATTTGTCAATTTTTTCATTTTTTGTCCTTCATACAAAATAATATAAATTACTACCTTTGTGTTTTATATGTGAAATGCTTAATTTTACAAGTTATTTCTGTTTCTGAAACTATATATGAATTTTGATTCATTTACTAAGTTTAGATGTTCATAATATACCTACATAAAAATTATTTTCATTAAAAAACTTTCCATTAAATGGTTTTCCCTTTGAATTGAAAAATACCAAAGAGTTTAATGTGAATTTTGTTATATACATGTGTATGTGTGTGAGCATATACACCCATATATGTACTTTTAATTCTATAAGTGTGCACATGAAAACTTATACTTGCTTGTTAGTGTTATGTGCTGAAAATCCTCTGCATTAACTGATAAAATTTTCCCATGAAGTCTTCTGTGATTTGTTTTGTGGTGCTAATGCTTTCAGAAATATTAAAATTTGTTCCTTTGTCATTTTTCTATTACACTGACCTAAAGATTAAGTTTACAGCATCAGTGCTAGGGAATAGACGGCTTTTGTTGTTGTTGTTGTTGGTGGTGGTTTGTTTATTAACACATAAATAATTTTTCTGTTGTTTGATACAAATATATAACTCATTGTTATCATATATACCTACAAAATAAATCCAGACTTTTTTAACTATAATTTTGCATATCCATTATACATACAAGCATACTTATATAGAAACATGTAGTGTATATGTAAATATGTTAATTAATTTTCTTTGAGCATGATCTCACAACATATGCAGCCTAGGCTGGCATGGAACTCACTGACCTCAACTCATGATCCTCCTGTTTCACTCTCGTAAGAGCTGAAACAACAGGTACACAGTATCATGTTCAACTATGTTCAACTGTGCTATTTTTTTTTTTTTTTTGATGTTTCGAGACAGGTTTCTCTGTGTAGCTTTGCGCCTTTCCTGGAACTTGCTTTGGAGACCAGGCTGGCCTCGAACTCACAGAGATCTCCCTGGCTCGCTAATTTTTTTTTTTTAAATCACTGCATTATAATGAACTTGCAAATAAAAAGGCTCACATAGTGAACATTAACATAGCTACTCAAGCATTTGGACAGCCTGGAAGTTTATAAATCCCAATGAACATTTATATGAGGACATGAATTTGGGATGGAACAGGGAGGTAAATATTGGACCTGGGAAGAGTTACTGGGAGAAATGGAGGGTGTATGTGAATATGATCACTGTATTAAATTCTCAAAATTAATAAAATATATTAAAAATACCAAAATTAATTAACCCTAAAAAAAAAAGAAAGAAAGAAACATTCTGAAGTCATGGGGCTTCACTTTAGATTTTATACATTCATTAACAATTACATTTTTATGCTGGTATGCACCACAGAAATACACCTGATACAGCATCGTAAGTGTTATATTCTGCTGTAAGCCACAGGAAAATGTAATGGAATTCAGCTACTATCACAAAAACTACTACTTGGAAAGGTTAAATACTTTTCCAAAGGTGAAGCCATGGCTTAAGAAGTCTTGGTGATAGTTTAGCTTTTGCATATATATTAGCTGGTTCCTACAATGATTTTCTCATATTCTATATGTGGTTCCAAGAACTTCTAACAGTGTATTTATCAAAAATACCTATCAAGCATCCAAGGCCAAATGATCTCCTGAACTAAGGTAACACCCTTATTGATACAAGATATGTCTTCTAGGTCAGGTGCATAGCTTTATTTCTTGTGCAATTTAAGCTGAGACCCTCCTTTTTTTTTTTTTTTCTTTTTTGAGACAGGGTTTCTCTGCATAGTTTTTGTGCCTGTCCTGGATCTTGCTCTGTAAACCAGGCTGGCCTTGAACTCACAGAGATCCACCTGACTTTGCCTCCTGAGTGCTGGGATTAAAGGCATGTGCCACCAGTGCTCTGCGAGACCCTCCTTTCTTATACAGCCTTACTAACATTACAGACTCCTAACTTCTTACCTAACCACTTCTAGGAATATAGATTGAGCACATAAATTCCCTTTTTGATATACTAACCTATCATTAGTTCTCAGTTGACCTCCTCCTTTACCACTCCCCTTTTGGGTTGTAAAAGAAAGCCTGAAGGTCACTGAATGAGGAAAACTCTTATCTGCCTTTATGACCCTGTAAGAATTTGAGCCTGATGACCTTGCTCTGCCAGAGGATCGCTATGGCTTGGGTTTATAACTGAATATCTCAGAGACTTGAGGAGAATTGAGACGTATAGGATTTTGAGTAGAGAACTTGAGGATGAGATGGAAGATGAGGATGAGCCAGATAGAGAAGTACTAGATGGGTAAGAATGACATGAGAAGAACCTAGATGAGGCATAATTAAGATGAGAGAATAAGATAGAACTTAGAGGGGACTGTAGATAAACGTAGAGAGAAATCAGGCAAGAAAGGAGCTAGGCACGAGAACAGAACTGAAGCTGTGTAGACAGGATTTTATCCCAGAGGAATAAAGTAGATGGACAAAGAACTCGGTGTACTTAGATTCATTTCTCGAAAATAATTCTTGCCGTTCGTAGCTTGTCTTCTGGGTCCCTGGGAAGAAGATTATTAAGGCTGGTCTTTAATAATATTTGAAAATATTTTGACCCAAAAGGTCACATTATCTTTTCAGATACTTTATCACCGGAACCATTTCACCCTGTGTATCGCTGCTCTAAACCACTGTAATTCCTACAACCAAATGGGTGGTGTATAGCCTGTAATAGGGAAGGCCTCTTAACGGCAGGATGATCTTTAAGGCTTCGTCTGGAAACAGAATGTACTGCCTCTGACAACTGATGAGAAAAAAATCACGTAAGTAGTATGCTGACATGAAAAGCCATCAGGAAGCCATGTGTATGTCCACAATCTTATTACTGTATAGGAAAAAGAGAACAGCTCTAAGTGAATATATGAATACACATATTGGGGATACAATTTTAGTAATGTAATTAACAGGTCAAAGTATACATTGGAGATGAAAATATTCTTCTGAGTTTGCCTCAAAATTTCTCATCTGTTTGTAAGACCATTAACATTGATGAAGTTTACCATGTTCTCTATTCAACATACATAATGTTAATTTTATGTCAACTTGACTTGTAATGGGTCTTTCTTTGCATCACCAGCTCCTGAATTGACACAGAGACTTTTTATTAATTATGAAAGCATGTCCTTAGCTTAGGCTTGTTCCCAACTAGCTCTTAAAACTTAAATTAACTCATTTATATTAATCTACATTCTGCCACCTGGCTCTCTCAGTACTGTATGCCAGACTTCCTCTGCATCTGGCTGGTGAATCTCCTGTGCCTCAGACTCTTTCCCAGAGTTCCTATTTCTCACCAGAAGTCCCACCTATCTTCTCCTGCCTAACTCTTGGCTAATTTCTCTTTATTAAACTAATCAGAAGGTGCCTTAGACAGGTGAGATAGAACTGAGGCACATTTTCACACAGTGTACAAAAAGATTATCCCAACATTGACTAGGCTAAGAGATACTCAGATAACTAGTAAAATATTAATTCTATGTATGTCTATGAAATGTTTATGGAAAAGATTGATATTTGAATCAGTAAGATAATTAAGGAATAAACACCTCCAGCAATGTGAGTGATCATCATACCATCCACTGAGGAGGGCTCAAATAAAACCAAAGGTGAAGGAAATCTGGATTCTCAATCTCATGATTGTTGGGACATTTGTCTACTTTGACTCTGAATATCAGATATCTGATCTTGAGCTCTTCACACTTGAATCATACAATTGGCTTTCTTGGCTCTCTATTTTTCAAGGAGCACATTGTATAAGTTCCCAGTCTTCATAATTGCACTGACCAATTGCCAAAATAAAGGCTGTTTTATCCATCATCTATAATGTACTGCCTATCATCCATCTGTTATCTAGGCTATCATGAGATTCCCTCTCAGATTCAGGTCTTCTTCATCAATTTTTAGTGATGTGTGTGTGGTAATAAGTATATTCCCCATGTCACTCAGAAATTTCTCTCAAGTATTTATACTTTTATGTTTGTGTTTAGTCTTATACTTTGATCACTTTTACCTGCAAACCAATTTATTACCAAACCAATTGTATGGATTACAATTCAAGCTACTAGAATTGAGTAACAGTTGTTTTTAACAGAGAAGGGTGAATGTATTCAAATTTGTAGATTTTTTTTATTTTTAAAAAAGTTTTTTTCCATTTTATATTCCAATCCAAGTTCCTGTTCCAGCCCCTTCTCCTGCCTCCCACCTCCCTCCATCCTACCCTCTATCCACTCCTCAGAGAGGGTAAGGCCTCCCTTGGGGAGTCAACAAAGTCTGGCATACTAAGCTGAGGCAGGATCAAGCTGCCCCCCCCCCATGCCAAGGCTGAGCAAGGTATCCCACACTAGGGAATGTGTTCCAAAAAGCCATTTTGTATACCCTGGATAAGTCCTGGTCCCACTGCCAGGGGCTCCCCAAATAGATCTAGCCATATAACTGTCACCCATATTCAGAGGGTCTAGTTCAGTCAGAATTCTCAAGAGAAGAATCTCAAATAGCCAAAATACACTTAAGGAATTGCTCAATATCCTTAGCCATCAGGGAAATGCAAATCAAAACAATACTGAGATTCCATCTTACACTTGTCAGAATGACTAAGATCAAAACCACTGGTGACAGCTTACTTTGGAAAGGGTGTGGAGTAAGGGGAACACTTCTCCGCTACTGGTAGGAGTGCAAACTTATACAACCACTCTGGAAATCAGTATGGTAGTTTATCAGAAAATTGGGAATCAACCTATCTCAGGACCCATAAATACCACTATTGGGCATATTCCCAAAAGATACTCAATCATACCACAAGGTCATTTGCTCAGTCATGTTCATAGTAGCATTATTCATAACAGCCAAAACCTGGAAACAACTTAGATGTCCCTCAACCCAAGAATGGATAGAGAAAATGTGGTATATATACACAATGGAGTATTACTCAGTAGTTAAAAAAATGACATCATGAAATTTGTAAGCAAATGGATGGAACTAGAAAGAATCATCCAAGTGAGGAAACCCAGACCCAGAAAGACAAATTTGCAGATTTTCAATTTGTTTCTTTTACAGATTTCATCTGGCATTACCAGACATATTAATCTAATACAATTTTTAACTTTTTTCAGGCATAAAGTTTACCTTCTAAAGTTCATTTTTTAACAGAATGTTTTATTGATTCTTTGGGAATTTCACATCATGTACCCCAGTCCCACTCATTTCCCAGTCCCTCCATATTTTCCCTTCCCTTGAAGCAACACCTCTCCAAAGGAAACCTTAAAAATAAATAATATAAATAAATAAATAAATAAATAAATAAAATGAATACGAATATTAATTAAAAAACAAACAAAAAATCAAACAACAACAAAAATACTTCACTCTTCTATCTCCCTGCCCCATCCTTTCTCATTCGTCTTAGTGACGTTGAGAGATGCTGTGTCCAAACACTTCATTTGCAAATGTTCGTTGTGTAATGTCCTGTTGGTCAGGTTTAAGACCTCTAGCTTCTGGTAGACCATCCATACTGGACCTTCACCAAAACTCCTCTTGGATATCCTGCAGCTGTCCCAAGTCATGGAGATGCTGTGGCTACAGTTCCACAGGACCAGTCCCTTCACGTGCTTCGGCAGGTCCTAGGTGAGGTGGTAGATGCTGGGGAGTGCTGATGTAAAGCCCTGGATGTACGCCTGGATGGTAGCTGAACAGTTAGGCAGGTAATTCCAGGCTGCTGGGGCCACCCCCACCCCTCGGGCGAGGGCAGAGCCAGCTCTCCCAAGTACAAGAGTGGAGCAGCTGTGCCATGGCAGGCTCATCAGGGGTGTGTTATTTGATGGTCCGTGATGGGTTGGAAGAGGCTTTCCCTCAGGCCAGTGAGGAGCAGAGACGGGAGGGGAAGCTCAGCACTGCCCTCGTCCTTCAACATAAGGTTCAACACATGGTTCACATGGCCCCTGCGGTAAAATGGGCAATGAACATCAACACAGACCCTAGCTGCAGCAGCAATCTGGACCCAGACATGGCCAGCAGCCGCAGCCTATGCCTGGATGTCACCATGGGCTCAGGTAGCAGTGCAGACCTCCCTGATCAGCATGGGCTGTGGCCATGTTGGGGTCCAAGGCACATGCGGATGCTGGGGTCATGCTGATCTGAGTTCATTTTTCTTTCAGCCACTTATACAAGTGTAACTTTACCTTTCCATGCAATCGTTTAAACCTTGTTAGCATTCTTGTTATATAATTCCATTCCAATAGATAAAATATTTATTTTACAGTTTTGGTCACATTTCTACAGTTTTCCATGAAACAGTGTTGGGAGAAGAAAATTGGTGATCTATCTTCTGAATAATAAGCATGCATGAAATTCTCAAACAATAAAAAGAGAATACAGTATTATACAAAGAAGAGATCTGATTAATTACACAAAGATAAAACACCCATGTGTTTTGCCCACAATAGTGAGGTGTTGATGATTCCACCATTCTTTCAAGTTAACAAGTTTGATTGATTAAACTGAAATTTTATAGCTGCTGAAAAATAGTCAACATTCCTCTGGGTTAGTTCTTTCTCATTTATATCACTTAGAATTCCATCAGTGTCCTGTGTTATTTCTTTTTTGGTTTGAATTTCTTCCCTTTTTCGAAATGTGTTGAGGACTATATTCTCTGTCTTTTAAGTCATCCTAATTCTTTGTTGTTATTTACTAATCCTTCCCCATTTGTTGTTATGTTATGAGAGAGTTTCTAAATTTCAACTCTATTATTGATATGATTCATTGCCAAATCTTTGAGCTTCATATTGTCTAACTACATCATTGCTCGGAATGAAATTTCCACTATCAAAAGTTTATCTACTTAAAGCTCATCACACAGATGACTTAGTGGCTCATGCTGGTAGGATATGCTGAGGACGTAAGAGCAGGAGAACCCGGGATGGAATTTAATGCCGGTGTGGGCAACGGCTGCTGAGCTAGCCAGATAGCTCAGCAGTTAAACCATTTGCTGCCAAGCCTGACAACTAAAATTCCACCCACCAGAACCCACATAGTGAAGGAGCAAAGAGACTGCCTCAAGTTGATCTCTGAGCTCTAACTGACCACCTTGCCATATCCATGCATACAACAAACACATTGGATGTGTGCCTGCACATATGTACACACACACAGACACACACACAGACACACACACACTCACACGTACACACACACACACACCACAGAGAATAAAGAGGAAAAAGCTTTTAATCTTTCCACACAAATCTAGTACTAATTTGTTTTTAAACAGTATTGATTGTCAGTGATAATGGAGCACATACATATTACTACCTACTCAAAAATGAATTGATTCTCAAGGGCATCTACAATTGTCCTTTTTCCGAGTATCTTCATTCTATTGTTTCTTCCCCTAAAAAACCCTTAATTCTAGTCTATTACCCCAAGTTTCTTGTACCATTGAGCACCTTTCCCTATCTTCACCATTTGAAAAAAACATTAATCTTTTCAGTGCAGGCTGTACTAGAAAAGGGTTGTAGACAGTATTGAAACATAATTTAGGAAGTAAACAATTTTTTTCTTTCTTCTTTTCTCTTTCTTTTTTTCTTTTCTTTTCTTTCTTTTTCTTCTTTTCACAATTTTTTAATCAGTAAACCAAGTGAAAACTCAGGCTGACTTCAAGCCTCCCAATAATTCTCAGTGGAAGAAAGAATGATGCTGTACTGAGGGAGCTGACATAGGGAGCATGAGCTCTGGACTCAGACTCAGGGCATGAACTTACAATTACTAGCTTTATGAGCCTTGACAAGCTACACGTTTTTTTCCTATGTGGCATAATCTACAAATTAGTGGCATCAAACTTGTTGGAAGACAGAGTGATTTAAAAAGTCCTGAGTCCATAGACCATGTAACACTAAGGCAATACAGCACGAATGCATGCGGTATTAAATGTAAGATTTCAAGGATGTTAAAACATACCATTATATATCTCCTGTTAGTGAGCTAGTCAGAGACTACCATTAAATGGTAATTTAATGCTGTTTTGTTTGGAGTTGATTTCTGTACATCAAGATTTTTAGCAGCTTCTCATGCTCTTAATTTCATTCCATTGAACCTGATAGGGTATGTTCATTCACATATTTCTATATATTAAGTAATAAAGTTCATTTCTGTACTTTAGCATTTTTTTGTCTTTGATCATAGAAAGCATGCTGTTTCACTATTGTTAGAAAAAGAAGTTAAATAATTATAATCATTCTTCTAATGAGAAGTAAGTCTGCATTAATGATAAATTTATGCCCTTTGTCTTAGTTGGGCTTTCTATTGCTGAGAAGAGATACCATGATCATGGCAACTCTTATAAAGGAAAACATTTGATTGGGGTTGGCTTACAGTTTCAGAGGTTTAGTTCATTATCATAGTGGCAAGTGGCATACAGGCGGACATCACGATGGAGGAGAAGCTGAGAGCCCTACATCTTGATATGCAGGCAACAGGGAGATACTGTACCACACTGAGCATAGCTTGAGCATATAAAACCTCAAGGCTTGCCGCACTTTCTCCGACAAGGCCACACCTGTTTCAACAAGTCCATACTTCCTAATAGTGCCAGTACCTATGGGCCCAGCATTCAAACACATGAGTCTATGGGGACCATGCCTATTCAAACCACCACACCCCTCTTCTTTAATCATTAATTTTAATATACAATGTGTGTTTAATCAATGGGTGGATTATTATATAATTTTTGAATTTGGCATGACATTTATTTGCAATACAGGTAGGCACACCAGTGGATATACTTAACCAAAGTCATGATAACAAAGAACTATGAACAAGTTTCTGCATGAGTGACAAGTACTGTGTCAAGTCAGCGTGACGTTATGAAACTATTTGTTATGTTTCACCAAAATTTAATAGATGATAAGTAGGAAAATGTATGTTTTGAAACTGATGAATTGTGCTTAGTACATTACATAATCTAATCTAAAGTAGATTATTGCTATACAACTTCTGTACCAGGTTTTTTCCTTTAGGCCACCAACCAGCTCCCAAATCATGACACAGAGACTTCTTTCTTTCTTTCTTTCTTTTTTGAGAGCTTGGCCTAGCTTAAGCTCATTTCTGGCTAGCTCTTTTTAACTTAAACTAACTAGTTTCTCTTTTTCTACCATTTGCCTTGGGACTTTTTACTTTTCTTTCATTCTGTTTATCTTACTTTCACTGCATCTTGTGTCTGGCTTGCTGGGGTCTGCCTGGCTTCTTGAAAGGGGCATGTCCCTCTACTTCTCCCTCATTTTCTTCTGCTTCTTCTCTTCTTTTCTCTTGAGCCTCGATTTCTCCTCCTATTTATTCTCTCTGTGCACCAGCCCCACCTATTCTTTTTCTGCCATTCAGAAATCTATTGGCCATTCAGTGCTTTATTAAAGACCAATCAGGTGCCTTAGGCAGGCAAGGTGAAACAAATGCAATGCATTTTTACATAATTAAACAAATACAGTATAAACAAATGTAACACATATTTACATAGTAAAATAGTCCACCACAAACTCCAGTTAAATAAACAGAAGAAATTGTATGAGAAGTGAGGCAGTGGATATTATCAAGATGCATTGTCTTCATGTGAACTTCTTTAAAATAGTAAATAAAAATAACTTTTTAAATGTACTCTGGAAAATGTTACTGACAGAAGGAATGTAGAGAAGATAGATCAAGTAGAATGTAGGACAATTTGTTAGAACAGTGCAATGAATCTATATAATGCGTTAATGTGGACACATGGCACTATGCATTTGTCAAAAACCCATAAGCTTTACAGTACAAGTGAAAAGAACAAAAACACTTAAGGAACAGATTATCCCAGAGGGAAAGTAGACAGTTACAAGAGAATTGAGCTGTATTACAAATGTAAAGTCATCCTACTGAAGAGCTTGGGAGTAAATATGAAAAATAATGAAATGTACAAAATTAAAGCTAGGGGAGCTATTCAAAGTCACACTACTTTATAGTTATTTCAAACAATGGCATCAATTAGTAATTCAGATGGTATGTATGTGTACTGGAAATGAAATATTACACTAATGGAAGTAAGTGATGGAAGACAAGTTTCTCATTGTTGTAAAATGTATACATATGCAAATCATGAAAGCTAAATCAATCCATGCATAAATATATGCACAGGCTTGTAGCAAGAGAGAGATGTGTGGTTCTAGTGCTAGAGTAAGATGTAGATAGAGATGATGAACCTAGAACATGTGCAATACCAATGTATAAAGAAGTTCTAACAGGCAACATGTTAAATTGCTGGAGTTGTGAAATGGAATGCAAGAGACAACTGAGAAAGTTCCCAATGGCCACAGCTATAACAATTTGAATGAGTAAAATAAATAACATAAAATTTGATGTCAATAAGAAGTATGAATTAAATGCCCATGAGCCCATACTCTTATAGGTAAATGCTAAGTGACAACTTAATTGTAAGGAGCTCAATAGTCTCTTCTACATTTAAATAATTTCTGTAGATAAGCTATTCTAAAAATTAAAGAAATAAAAGAAATATTTTAAATGATAACACGAATCTCCATCCCTTAATAATGGACTATACAGAATGAAAACACTGAACAACTTTACAAGTACTTTGTAGGTTTGATAAATACTGCCTTAGTTGGCAATAAAGGCCAACATGAATGACAGATTATGTTGAGACAGTATGATCATGACTGTAATTTTTATGTCTAGAATACAGTGCCCAGTTACTCAATTGAATATTAACTTAAGCACTACTGAGTAGGTGTTTTAGGAATGAATTCAGTCTGCAATCAATTGATTTTAGGTAAAGGAGATGAACCTCAGGGATATAATTTGTCCACATCAAATCAGAGGAAAGCCTTAAGATGATGCACTGGGATGTCTCACAGTAGAAATTGTACCTAAAGACTGCATCAATGCCTGGCTGAATCTCTGGACTATGATCTATGAATTTGAGATACACCAGACCCAACGATTGTGACACTATTCCTTAAAATAAATCCCATCATATGGAGTAAAGTCATGTGTGTTCTTTAATTTATTTTTAGTTTGACTATATCTGTTTCATTGTATGTATTTGTGAGCTAGAAATTGATATGCATAAACGTTGACTATCTTATTATATTTATGCTATTCATTCAAATGTATCTTAGACATATGAGTATAAAGTAGCTATTAAATGTAATGATGCAGCATTTGAATGGTCTCAGTTGGCAAAGTACTTGCTGTCAAGCCTGTCAATCTGCGTTTGCTTCCTTGAACTCACATCGTGGAAGGATAGAACTGACTCTCTCAAGTTGTCCTGTGCCCTCTACAGGTGCACTGTGGCACATTGACACACACCCCAACACAAAAACTTAAAAACTTAAACTGAATAACTCAAGAATAAAGAAAGACAGCAGTTATTATGAAGCAGTAATTGAAGGAATGTGGTTTACCAGGCCGTGTTATGAGAGCTAATTTTTTTATATTAAATTAGTTTCGTCCCTTTAATATAATCCTTTCGTGTCAGTAGCATAAGCTAACAGGACCTTGGATTCTGGAATTAATGAATATTTTCTTTTGAAATAAATTTCTAGAGTTCGGAATTTTTCTGCTAAGCTTTTCAGAAATAAATTATACACATAAAACAGGAAAAAATATGATAAATGTTACTGCCAGGGTCAGTATTGACCACCAATGTAATTTAAAATATGATTAAATATGTTTCCTGTCAAACAAAAAAAGGGTAATGCCCATTTAAAATACAGGACTCATTCAAAAGAGGAATGGGTAACTATGGCTGGCTATTTTTTTCCTTGATATTCCCAAGTACCTGAGCCAAAATCATTTTCAGGTAGATCTCTGTATTCACCAATCATCTTTCTTCCTTAAACAAGGACACAAGAAGACACCTAGGTTGACTGATAGAAAGTTAACTCATAAAGTCTCTCAGTTGGAACTCATCTGATAATTACTTTTTAAATGCCTGAGTCACGCTCATCGTTTCAGAAACAGAAGCTGTAATGAAGAGGGCAGTATGATGTGTGTGTAAGTCATGGAGGCTGAACCTTGTCCTGCAACATAAGTATTTACACTTCCACCCACTCAAGAAACTCGATTTCTGTTAATGACGTCTATAAATTTAAAATAGCACTGGTATTTTTCACATAAAAAGTACAGTAAGTTGAAGATAGTGCTATAATGTATGTATACAAAACAGTCTTATGATTCAGTGAAGACTGCACTCTTTCCTGTGAGTTATTATTTTAAAATCTTTTCAGAATTTGCTTCATTATAAGAGTATAAACAAGTGGGTACTTCCTTAGGAATGTGATACTCATTATTAACAATAGAAATGGCTACTGAGGGGGTTTTTATATCTACATGGCATAGATATCAATATAAACCTCTAAAGACCAAATCTTCTACAATGATTAATTTCAAATAAAATTATAAATAAAATGAATGTACATATCCACTAATGAAGTCAAGCTTCCAAAGGCCAGACATCCAAACTGAGGCAATGTTGAAGCAAATGGTCTGGAATGAGGCAAGTCTACCTGGAAATAAATGAACTGTGGAATGTTCATATGAAGTGAGCAGCATTGCATCTGGTCCTTTCTATATAAATGATAGTTAACTGCGATAATTTCTAAATTAAGTGATATCCTCTACTCAGGACACTTTTATTTTAAAGTTAAAAAATGATTTTTCTTTAACCTTAAAGCTGAGGTTATGATTTCCTTTAGCAGAGTTCTGATTTCAAACCTACAGAGATAAGGTAGAACTGTCATGTTGCTTAAGTTGCTAAAAGTTTGGTATTTAATATTGAATGTATGTGTAGTATGCATAAGTGTGTGGCATGTGTGTGCGTGTGTATGTGTGTGTATATGTGTGTGTGTTTGTGTGTATGTGTGTGTGTCGTGTATGTGTGTGTGTGGTATGAGTGTGTACGTGAGTGTATGTATGTGTATGTGTGTGTGTGGTGTGTGTGGGGGTGTATGGTGTGTGTGTAGGTGTGTGTGTAGGTGTGTGTGTGTGTGTGTGTATGTGTGTGTATGTGTGTTTGTGGTGTGTGTGTGTGTGTATGTGTGTGTGTTTATGTGTGTGTGTAGGGGTGTGTGTGTGTGTGTGTGTGTGTGTGTGTGTGTGTGTGTGTGTGCTTTAGAGTCAGGAGCACATGAGCCACTCCTACATGTGGAGATTAGAAGAAACTTTCCTAAGTCAGTAATTCCTTCTAATCAGCTCCGGGAGGCACAGCTCTGGTCAAGATCAAGCTTGTGCCATAAGTGTTTACCCTTGTTCACAAAAACAGCTTCAAAAGTATCCACAACAAATATATACCCTCACTTCAAATACCTCCTTGTGAGTTTGGGGGACTCTTAGTGATAATCAAATATCAGAGTAAGTATTAAGAGTTCAACTATTTTGTGGGTAATAGAACTGGTTTAGAGAACACCTAACCAGCTACCCACTGTGGTACTGAGCGGCAGGACACAAAGCTTATAACGCTGCAGTGGAACAGGTTCCTGGGACAGGCTGACAGGAGAGTCGGGTAAGACTTTATTTTGCTGATAAGGACCACAAAAATCTAATCATCCTGCATTTCAGTTTTTAAAAGATTAGCTCTGATGATCACTACCTGCCAAATAAACTTAAATGTTAGAAAAACCACAATCTAGCCACGGGAGAAAAGAAATTACAACTTGGAGAAATGTTTTAGGATCTATCATATCTGCATGTAAATAAGAGCACAATAGCACGCTTTTACTCATGATGATTAGTCCACTTTCATTTGGTAAGAATTGTCTTGGGAAAACATCTCCAGTGCTATTCTTGGATTTAACCATTAAATTTCTTTTTTTAAATGTGAGTTCTATTTCCATGTTTGTTCATCTAGCACCATTTATGGAAACATAAAGAGAATAATCATAACACGAAACAATACAAGCCTCTCCATTGCGCTGATTAACACTCTAATGATGCGAAGATGAATAGAGTGTTCAATCATATGTTGAATTTTGCTAGTGAGCTATGGTTAATAATATTACAAGGCCTGTGAAAATATCGTGGATTTAAATCCTGTCTCTGGTAAGTGCTGGGGCTTAGCCAAATGCACTGTCAACCATGCTGTCAATTAATTGTCAATTACCAGTGCCAAGGTAAAGGCGAGTTCTTTGTTTTCTGAGCAAACAATTCATTGAGAAGATTGTTTTAATTATAAATCTCTCACGTCCTTCCACATTAAGTGTCTTGCAAAAGGTTGAATAGTCATTAATATCTCACAAAGCTGAGCCTTTGGAGCAATTGTTTAAAGGCTATTTTGCAATTATAAGCAGTACACTAGCTAGACAAAACTAGAGTCCACAATTATTCTTATAATGAATTGGAAATATAACAATACATGTAACTCTCTGGAAGTCAAAGCATACTTCATTCTCCATAGCTTCCCGTGGAGTAAAGGGTTAATTTAACGTATATGGTATAGTTGCTGTAATTTGTGTGCATTGTTTCTTGATATGAGAGACACAGGAATTGGCACTCCATACTTTTCTTAAGACTCAAGAAAAAGTGTATATTGGTCTCTTAAGTACTAAGCTACAATGACACACATTTATCTGATAGGTTTTTTAATTAAATACTTTTAATTTTATAACTAAGGGATAATAGGCACATGTTGCACTCAAACTATATCTCTAAATAAATAAGTGCTTAAAGTTATTCTCTCCTTCTTTGCAATTTAATTATTTCAAGGTGGCTATAGTTGTCTAACTATAAAATTAAATAATTTTTAAACATGTTATGATTATGTCATGTGCTTAAACTCAGGAAGTTGTTAATCAGTTCCAAACTGATAATGAAATAAGTCCTATCTTGGTAACACAGCAAAACCAAGTTTTAAAAAAATGTTGGATTTTGTACACTGATTATATTTTAATTATAAAATGCTAAAGAACACAGAAAATACAAACAATCCAAATCCACAGTGGAAAAGGCTGCCATTTTAATTTTAGGTTATATTTAATGACCTATATGCTTTCACTTCTAATGATCTTTTTCAGTAAAGTTGCCTTTGACTACTCTGAAAATTACTGCTACCAGTTTTTTTTCTGTCACATCAACCAATTCTCTACATATATATATATATATATATATATATATATATATATATATATATTCACTTAAAATAAAATTCTGTCCATTTTTATTTTCCGACAGTCCCTGAAGAAGAAAAGCATCAGTGGCTCACCATGTTACCCTGTCTAAGTTCATGTTGGCACATAGTATGCTGTAGTAAATAAATGTTGAAAGGATAAACGGAATGAATGAATACAGAAGCTTGTGAAGCCAGCTCCTGCAGTGGACCGTCAGACTGTGCAAGAAGCAAAGAGGCTATAATGAATCTTCTAAACTCTAGTCCTCCTGGAGATCTTCACATCAGCATTCACCAGGAAAGATGTCTGAGAGTGCCTAGGCAATAGGAGAGATGTATGTCATTCATGAAACACATTATCAGAGGTCAGTTGAAACATTCTGCAGTATCACACCGTGACACCTGTTTCTGGTTGAAGTAGAGGCACAGGCCACCACACGACTAAATGAGGCAACCAACGGTGCAGTGTTCTCACATGAAGAGACGATCAAGAGACTTGTCAGTCATGGACCTCTCTGTTTACTTTTGTCCTTGCACAAATCAACAGTACAAATTCAAGCTGCACGCCAGACTCAATTTGTGGGTATATTTTCAAGAGTAAGCCCATGAAATAAATAAAAACTGTTTAATTTGATTTTATTTTCTGTCTATGTGATTCAGTTTCCACAGACTTTTTCCAGTATGTCATAGAGAGTTTGCTGGGAAAGACCAAGAGGCCAGAAAAGAGCAGGACCACAAACGTGGAGAGAGAAGCTCTCAGATTTTCACTAAACAATAGTGCCAAACGATAACCAAGGAGAACCATTGCCAAATATGATACTTCCTGCCTGTATCCTAAATGGCTTCCTCCATTCTGATGACCCCCAAATCTCTATTCCCTATTTGAGAATTATTTAAATTTATTTTATTCCTTCATGGTTCTCTTATCCCTGAATGTGGTTCTCTTGCCTAGCCCACACAGGTGCCATTCTGTGAAGCTCAGTACACAAAGTAGCTGATGATTTTTTGTTTAAAACACCTTTGTTATTTTAGCTTCACAAATAGATATAGAAAATTAGTTATGATATTAAAATGATTGTCCAGGAAATTATAACAACAAATAATTGGTTGAGTTTCAGTGAATTTCCCCCTTTCTTTTGCAATATACATACAGAAGTTAAGACATATAGATGATTGTGATATAAAATAAAGCCTATCCACATTGGATAATTAGCTAACACAAAAACTAATGCAAAATACTCAAAATACCTATATCCTATGCAATTGTATATCCTATGAAACTATGTACTTTTCTCAAAATTATATGTACACTCTGTGAATTAGAAATATATTTCATATCATCATGCACTATATAATGTATAAGTTGAATTTTGTACAAAAATGAATTTAATATATGTCCATTGAAAGTACATATTTATTCAGTGGAAGACAGAGTTTATTTGGAAAAGCAAAGACTAGAATATACAATTATACAATTTACAATTATACACAAGTTCTTTGGTACAGGAAAAACAATTAACAATTTCCCACTGCCATTTGAATACCAAGATGAACTGAACTAGGCAAAGAGAAAAGAAAGAGCTGAACTCATTATATGAAGAATTAGAAAAGCTAGAATTTTAAAGTTTCCTTCAGCAACTAGTCTGCAGTAACTCACAGATTACTAACAACTTATGCAAGTTTTATATGCCGATTCCATCTGCTCTTCATTAAAAAAAAAAGCTCATTGCCATAGCAACTGCCACATGCCATGGTATTTATGCTGCATCTGATGTACAAAGCATAGTTTGTGTAGGAAGGAGTGTGTGTGTGTATATGATGTGGCAGCTGTCGTCTCTGCCATTTTGTTGCTGCTCTAGAATAAAACAAGTAGTGGTTATGAATACTCATTTGAGTAGTGATACTAGTGCTCATTTAACTAAATCCTCACCCAAAAATCCACATCTAATCAGCACACTCCTTTCCTGACACCATATTCATAAAAGGGATTGTATAAAATGGCTGTTTAAAGAGAAACCCAATTTTTCATCTTATTTGTTTTTAAGTCTCAATAAACTCCCTTTCTTTGTCTCTGAAAGAGTCAGTGACATGTTCAAATTGATATTTTAATATCAACCTGTCTTCCTAGATAATGACATTTATCCTAGAAGATCCTCTGTGAAATGAACTCTGAAAATATGTGTCAGTTCCTTTGTGTCTTGCAATTTTCTTTTCAATTGTTAGAATCCAAGTGGACATCAGATAAAGTTTGGAAACATGCCCTAGTAGATACTGCTTATGCATTCTTCACCATTTAATCTTTTTCTGTCTTCTGCTGTAAAGACTGTAAATGTTATGCACTTCCTTCCTATTACCTTGCAAAGCTAACAGCTTAGGATTCTAGGCTCTCTTGCAGCTACATGCAGCTGGGCACTGCATCAATGAGATAAAATTAGAAGTTGCTTGGGGTATGTTAGCAGTTTGAATTAGAAATATCCTCCATGGGCTCAGGCATTTGAACACTTCGTCCTCAGTTGCTGGTACTATTTTGGAAGGCTTGGGAAGTATAGCCTTCCTGAATGAGATAAATACTGGTGCTGTGAGATGTTCTGTATGGCAAATGTGTTGCTCTGATTGGTTAATAAATAAAACACTGATTGGCCAGTAGCCAGGCAGGAAGTATAGGCGGGACTAACAGAGAGGAGAATACAGGGAACAGGAAAGGCTGAGGGAGAGAGACACTGCCAGCTGCCACCATTACAAGCAACATGTAAAAGATACCTGTAAGCAACAAGCCATGTGGCAACTTACAGATTAATAGAAATGGGTTAATTTAAGATATTTTAAGATATAAGAACAGTTAGCAAGAAGCCTGCCATGGCCATACAGTTTGTAAGCAATATAAGTCTCTGTGTGTTTACTTGGTTGGGTCTGAGTGACTGTGGGCCTGGCAGGTAACAGAGATTTATCCTGACTATGGGCCAGGCAGGAAAACACTAGCTATGTATTAGAGGTGGGATCTGAGTATTCATAGCCCCACCCTACTACCAGCTCATTCTATCTGCTTTGTGAATGAGGCCAAAGGTACTCTCTCAGCTTCCTGCTTGCACTGCCATACCTGTCACTTGCTGCTATTTCTCCCTGTGAAGATGGGACTCTGCCCTTCTGGAACCATAAGCCAAAATATGATCCTCTTCTATGAATTGCCTTGGTCATGGTGCTTTATCACAGGAACAGAAAAGTAATTAATACAGGATGTATCTGGGAAAAGCTTGCATGGGGGGGGAGGAAAAAGTTCAGAAACAAAAAGACATAGCAGGTGCTGCTTGCACTTCCTCTTGTCCCATAGAATTGCTATTCAAGTTTCAAAGGGCATTAGTAAGCATGGTAGAGCAAAGAGAAGAAACAGATGCTAGGAAGGCATCATGGCAAACTTGGGAGGCAGAGTCAGGAGGATCTCTGAGTTTGAGGCTAGTCTGTTATAGATAAGATGTTTCAGAACAGCCACAGTTACATACAGAGACCCTCCCTGGAAAAGTAAAGCACTAGGAGTAAAGAAGAGAAGTTACTTAGGATTGGTGGAACTAGTGCGTAAGCTCCGTACTCCCACTGCCACATCCTCTCTTGCATCTAAGAAATGAAATGTCCATAGGTTTTGATCATGGTCAGTGTTAGTTTCCATTAGTTGCTGATGACATATTAAGGTTTTTATTGTTCAAAACAATGTATAGCTTTTCTTTTTCACATTAACAAAACAGAACCTGTTCCATTTTGAAGACTATGTTGTTTACTAAAATATGATATTATGAGAAAGACAGGATGTATATTGTTCTATTTTTATAATTTTGTTTTTAAATTCCAGTTTTGGTAGCATGAGAACAATCTCATTTTAGAAAAAGAAGAAGAGAAGTGAATCTGTCTGCTTTTACAACCAAATGATAATATTTTTTTATTCTCCAATTACCAAAATACCTAGATTCACTGTGACAATTTATTATAAAAACATATTGATAATACAAAGTTTATTATGCCTCACTTAACTACATCACTATTTAGGTGCAATTTCATAGTTATATGTATATTCTGAACAAAAAAATACAAATCACACTAGTAATCAGATAGGACTTCATGTCATCAAAATCATCAAAGTTGAAAATACATTTTTTTCTTTTCTAAAAATTAACATCATTAAGTGAGAGAATGTTCACATTTTTTAAATATGTGCTAAATTTAAAGAAACTAATCGGCAATAAGCTTCAAGCATCCAGCATCAAAATCAAGCAAAAACTAGCCTGCTTTCTGGCTCTCCTGTTGATGCTCTGGCTTGGACAGACTTAACTATGGAGTCTCTCCACCCTCTCTGCACACGCATCATCATTCCCCGAGCTGTAATGCAGTGATCCTTGTAGTGATCTTTCAATGACAGGAAAGCCTGTCTGAGGGAAGCAATGAAAGAGCAATAATTAGAGAACAGACAGGGAGTAGGCAATTCACTGGGATATCATAAACAGTGTTCTTTAACTTTTCCATGTTTAAATTTCAAAATGTGGTTAATGATGACTGTGATGTAATATAATGAGAACCAAAACCAATAGCTTGGATTTTAAAAGATGCTTATTTTTCTCAAATGTCTACTTAAAATTTATACCATAGATTAAATAAAACTATATAGAGGAATATATTTAACAAAATTTAGTCTGAATGACTTAGTCATAAGTTCATAAATGCCTATGTGCATTAATTTAGTCCATTTATTACTTACCCATGCAATTATTCATTTATTCATTCAATGAAGTTACTGATCACTCTACAAAAATAATTTAGCCTTCTTTAAAATTACTAATCTCCCTACAAACTGTCATCTACTTTACAATAAATACTTTGAAATCTTTGAACATCTTAAATTCTGCTACATATTTTTATAAAAGTAACATTTAGTTTTGCTTTATTTTGGAGCCATATCTCCAGCTAGACTAAGCTACTGATGCAAATTATTTTTCCTTTCTATATTTGTATAATTTTATTCTAACCTAAATTTGAATGTTAAAACAAAAATTCAGGAGTTAGTATGAAACAGGTTATAATTTGTCAAAGCATTTATCAACTTATAATTCAGTATGAATTCAATGTTATAACTATTGCCAAAATTTTTGAATGTCCAAGCCACAGCATGCAATATCCATATGCCAGTAGAAAAACATTAGCTGATTCTATAAAAGTGGGAGAGAGAGAGAGAGAGAGAGAAGAGAGAAGTGTATTCCTGCATTGTATACTGGCAGATGGAATTTCAGGTGCCTACATCATCACAGCTATTATTAAATTATCTTTTGTGATGATACCTCAGGTAGTCATGACTTATGCAATAGGGAGTTAGGGAGACATCTTCAGTTTTTAAAGCTATTAAAATTTCTTGCAGGTGTGTTTGAGAGAAGCACAGCACAAATTCACTTGCACACTATGAGGATAAGAGACATGCAGCCCAGCCACAAGGGGCAATTAACACAAACAGTGTGAGGGAAGAAACAACCAGAGTTGCAAACTAAACAGAACTCACATTGCTCTTCTCTCTCCCAATTATATTCCAAAGCACAGATGTTTATTCCGCAAAATAAATGATATTGGCAGTTTTGGGCTATGATAAAACCCTACAGGATCTGCTCTCCTAAAAACCCACTTTGACTGTCTTCTCTTTCCCCTAACTTCCAGGACTGGGGTTTGTTGTGTGTTGCCTCTGTGATGGGAGCCGATTCAAACAATGAGGAGTTTCACTCATTTCCTGCTGCAGCTAGTCCAGGTTCCAATATGCTGCATCTGGAGGATTTCTTCCTTCAGTCACCTTGGTTAAAAGCTTATAGGATTTCATTATTAAAACTTGTAAGGTTCATTCCCACCCAGATGTTACATATTTATCATATGCTAGTTCTTATGATGAATGCAATTTGTTTATTCCAGTGATCTTCAATACCAGGGACTCAAAGAAAATACTGTTTACTCTCCCTTTATGTACCTAAGTCTACCTGTTTTTACATGAAATTTTGACATCTTGAGCCCTTCTCTGCATTCCATAATATCCACGAGGATTTCATAAGAAAGAACAGCATGAAGGATATAGCTTTGGCTCCCACATCAACGTGTCATTTAAGAAAACTACATTAATCAATAACATCTGAACAGTTCAATTACTGAATAAGAAAGGCAAAGAAATGGAAAAAAGATTAACAGGTCTACCCCAAAATTAGAGTCCTAAAATAAAAGAGGGCCTACAACCTCGGTGACTTGAAAAGAATATTACTGTTGAGTTAATATATAATTATCAAAACCCTTTATTTATTTTTTCCACACACGGCAGCCTGTTTCCGTGACAACTTTCCTGCTCCGAGAATTTTCCACCTTTGATTAATGACACTTAGTAAAAGTTCTAGTGAGTTACAATGAGAGAAAAAGGAGTCACTTGAACCAATGGTGAAGTACCTTGCACAGCTAGCCTGTGAAAGGTTAATGGCATCATTACTAAGTTCTTTTGAGTGCATCTCTTACCCTCTCTCTCTAGGAGTATGTTAAGCATGCTATACAGCATGTTAACTCCTTCCCAACTGTAAATCCATGGGAAACTGCTCATTTTATAAAACAATCCATTAAGTTTTAAATATATGGCATCTTTAATTTCTGCACAGTATAATTGCCTAACATAGTACAATTGATAATATTCAAGAGAATTTTTTAAAATGATTCTAGATTACTCTGAAGAATAAATTTTAGATCTTCAAGACAAGGGTGAGCAATTTTCACAGAAGTTTCTGACTATTTGTGAACTGTATTTGTATTCTGATACTCTTGGGTTAAGGTTCCTATGAAGGAGTGGAGACATCTCGCTAGGGTCTTGAAGTTTACTGAACTTTCCTTATGTCATTTCCTGATACTGTGTGCTGCACCATGCTACTACTCAGAGAGTGTCTCCACAGCAGCATGGGAAGCCGGCTGCTTCATGTACCAGGACCAGCTCTGTACCTGCTCCCTGCCACTCAGTATTCTAGGTTTGAATAAGTGCTCTTTGAAATGTACTTTGTATTTGATATTTATGTGGTTTTTCCAAAAGTAATAAATAAGGAAAATAAATAGGGAAGTTGCTCTTGAAAGGACAAAGTAAGAAAGAAGATAAAAGAATTAGCTGAGAATGGGAAAGGCAAAGCAGACTGTTGGGGGGATCTAAGATGCTCTTTCAAAAGGCTGACCAAGAGGGCTCCCTCTGTGGAGGCTAACACCAACCTTTAGCTCACCTAATTATTGGAGCATTAGTTTGGAGTAGTTAAGAAGGACATTTGATTATTGATCTCAGTGGATCAAAGTCTTCCTAACCATATTGATCATCGAAGTAATTCTAGCTTTCTTACCTTACAGCTAAAAGCAACATAAGCAATTCCCCTCTGATTGAGGAGAGACTTTAAGCTGGCCTGTGTCATGTAGGCACATCTGGAAATTGAGGGATTTAAACTTATCCCTATGATACTCAAAGCACTGTATTCAGCCTCATTTAGGTCTTCCAATCCTTAGGATAATTTGAGGGCTTGGACTTTCATAGTATTCAGTGTTCCAAATCAAACACTAGTGTTAATGCTTATTAGAATGATAACAGTCCTGTTATCTCTGGTTGTGAGATGCATTATTCTCTTATAATGAAAAGGAGAAAGTTGGTTTTCTAAGAATTTCCATAAATGCTTCCTGGATTTCTCAGCTGACATGAGCCTAACAGCCTACTTGAAGGCTTTTAATTGCTTCTAGATTGCTTTTAATTGCTATGGCTCTTATTGCTCAGGTGCTAGAGCACTGCAAGGCTATCACTTTCTTTTTTCTATTTATACCTCATGCTACTTCACACTGTGACAATCTAAAAAAAAGCTGTATGATGCTATCCACTTTAGGTTCATGAATCTATTTAATGTCTCAGTTAGTTTTGTTTGTGGGAATAAAATATCATGACCAAAAGCAACCTATGGGAAGATGAGTTTATTTTGGCTTATGGTTCCACAGGGGGAGTCCATCATGTAGGAAGACGCATGACAGCAGACACCTGGATCAGGAAACCCAGAGATATCTTCAATCAACAGATGGAAAACAGAGGGGCATGTAAGTTGGGGCATGACTACAAATCCTCAAAAGCACATCTCTAGTGATGTGTTTCCTCTTGTAAGTCTCCATATCCACATAATTTCTCTAAATAGTGCCTCAACTAGGGATCAAGTATTTGAGTGCCTAAGCCCATGGAGAACACTTCTCATTCAAAATACCACATTACACTCCATGGATCCTTCTGGCTGATGGCCATATCATAAAAGGAAACACATTTCATCAAACTTCAAAACTCGCTGTAGTCTTTAACAGCCTCAGACTCAAGGTAGTCTCTGAACTGTAACCCTTATAAAATCAAAAGGCAAACTACACACGTCCAGCCTGCAGTGGCACAGAATATACATCGTTCCACAGTGGAATGGTGAGAGCGTAGTGAGGAAATGCTGGACCAAAGCTAGACCAAAGTCCAGCAGGACACACACCAAATCCTGCAACAATTCTCTCTCTCTCTCTCTCTCTCTCTCTCTCTCTCTCTCTCTCTCTCTCTCTCTCTCTCTCTCTCTCAGGCTGGTTTAAGTCCCTGCTTGCAGCTCTCCTCAGTAGAAATCTCACAGCCTCCAGTATCTTGGAGACCTGGCTACAACCCCAGGTTCACTTTCACAGCTTTATGCAGAAGCAACAACTTCCATTCAGATATTCCCTTGCCACAGGTTTCCTGACTGCAGCAGGTCTCTGAAATCATAAAGAAACTATGACATTGTGACTCTTTAGGTATTCATGCCTCCATACCCAGTGCCACATGGACAATGGGGCCAAGTTCAGCTGCTGTGGTGGGAAGGATCCTGGCCCCTTTGACAACATGAACAGCAGCTTTTATATGTTGAAATAATTGATCTGTAGGGACATGCAACCCATTAGGCTTTTTCCTTTCATAAGTTGAAAGCTTAACAAAGTGGTGTCCTGGCCTGACATTCAAGAGCATCTCCTATATGGTACGAATCTCCATCGCATTTGCAGCCTCCCTTTCTGTACAGGCCTTAGTGGCAACATTAAGCTTCCTGGAACATTTCTTTTTCCTCTACAAACTATATATTTTGTATTTCTTTTTGTCCCACTCATTCTTCTTCACTGTAAGTCTATTTAAGACTTATTAGTAATGACCATTCCACACACTTGACGTTACTCTGTCTTGAAATTCCTACCACCAAGGAAATCAGTCCATTACTTTAAAACTGCTTTCAGGAAATTCTTAGGATACAGTCAGAATGTAACCAGATTCTTTGCCAAAATATCAAGAGAACTTTCTCTAGGACATTTGCTAATATTGTTCTCCTCTTGAAGCTCTTGAGCCAGGTTTCTAGAACCTGCATTATTCTCAAAACTAACGTATTCCAGGCTCCTACAGGAATGGCCAATTAAGCTCTGCTAACAACATTCCACTCTCTTTCTATTCCAAAACCCCAAATTCTTCCCCATTCCTCCCCAAACCAAAATAAACAGGTAACCCACAGCAACAGCACACCCTCTGCTACCAGCTTCTGTGTCTGTTACCTTTTGTTGCTATAATTAAACACCATGGCCAAAGCAACCTACAGAAGAAAGGCCTTGTTTTTGCTCACAGAGTCCAGAAGGGATTTCACAATAGTAATGCAGGCACAGCAGCAGGAGGCAGGAGCAAAAGGCTGAGAGTTCACATCTTCAACCACAACCACAAAACCGAGAGCAAACCAGAAGTAGCACCCTTTCCCTATGATGTACTTCCTCCAGGAAAACTCTGCTTCCTATAACTGTCGCAAACAGTACCACCAACTGCTGATTGTCTTCAAACACCTGAACCTGCAAGGTCATTTCTAATCCAAACCCCCACACCTACTTACAGTTTACCACCATGACATTGACTCTGATAGGGAGTGATGCTCCTGGTTCCACCTTCTAAAGATGTACTTTTACAGGTAAAACTGGTGCAGTTGTCTGAGTCCTCTCCCTAAAATCACACTCTATGATAAAGATTTAAGTTGATAAATTGACATGGAAGAAACTGCAAGAAGTTTGGAGGCAATAGAATAAGGAACATAAAAGAAGAGAATCCAATTATGAACATATTAATGATTAAGGAATGATTGCTAACAGCTGGATATTTAACCCACTAATAATTTTTTTCTACTAAAATCTGTAGAAAAATTCTGCAAAATCATCCCATTAGATTTAGGACTGAATAACTAGACCATTCTTCACCAGATTTATCCATATTAGTTGAAGAATGTCTCTAGGCAATAAGATTATTTTATAAAGCATATGTTGTATCCACTGTGGTGAAACTTTTCATAGTGCTTGAGAATTCTCTAAGGTAGAGGAAGAAAGAGGCAGGCACTTAAGTGGAATTAGCTGGATAGTCTACCACACCAACACACATATCATTGGGCCAGTTGAATGTGGTTAAGTGAGTAAGGCACCTCCAGTTCTGTGTGTGCTCTAACTTTAAACCTGTACTAATAAATTATCATAACTTACTGATTACCAGTTACTTTACTCTTTCCCAGGACATAATAAAGATTTGAAAAATCTTAAATACATTTACCCAGTTACTAATTAATTGGTAATGATGCCATGTACTTCAATGATATTTTTTTTGAAGCCTATTGATTATAATGTTTTACTCAATAAATATTGCCTAGGGATAGCATCATGTTCAGTAACTTCTCTCCCACATTTTTGATCTCTCATCTGGGATTATGTTCCCTTAGCCTAAATTAAGTCATATAGGCTTTTCCTTGTGAGACCTGTTAGTAACTATTTCTGTGATTGTATTTGGTGTTTGTTTACATTTTTAATTTTGTATTCACTTTTTAGGATGTCATCGTGAAGTTTAGAACATTAGCTTTGAAACTATTTTGTTAAATATATCAAAATTCTGTCTTCTTGTATCCATTTTTTACCTCAAATATATCATATCTGGGTTTGAGAAGAGAGTCCAGGAAGTAAAACACTGGGCACAAGTATGAACCCCTGAGTTTAGAGTTTTAACCTGCTGTGGGATGTTCTGTATGGCAAATGTGTTGCTGATTAGTCAATAAATAAAACACTGATTGGCCATTGGCTAGGCAGGAAGTGTAGGCGGGACAAGGAGGAGAATAAAGCTGGGAAGTGGAAGGCTGAGTCAGAGAGACACTGCCAGCCGCCATGATGAGAAACAGCATGTGAAGATGCCAGTAAGCCACGAGACAAGTGGCAAGATATAGATTAATGGAAATGGATTAATTTAAGCTGTAAGAACAGTTAACAAGAAGCCTGCCACGGCCATACAGTTTGTAAGCAATATAAGTCTCTATGTTTACTTGGTTGGGTCTGACGGCTGTGGGACTGTCAGGTAAGAGAGATTTGTCCTGATTGTGGGCCAGGCAGGAAAACTCTAGCTACAAATAACCCACACAAATTCAAATATGGTTGGATATGACTATGAACTGAGAAAGGGGTGGTGAGTGTTGGAATGTGTGCTTAGAGAGGCCCGTTTCCAGGGCCTGATGTGCAACTGCTCAAGCCTGGCTGAAACGTGAATTCCATATTCTCCTGGAGAGGTTCTATTTCAAAAAAAAAAAAAAACATAATAGAAATAATAATAAGATACTTAAATTGAAATGGTAAACTCCATAGTCATTTTGAGAAGTCCTATAAAGAGTGATAAGGTAAAGATACTTAAGTTAACCTCTGGCCTCCACACATGTATACACAAGTGAGTTCATGTAAGCACAGATACGTATAACACACAAGTTCTTGATACAACAGTGTCTCTTTAAAGGAAATATGTTCTAGTTGCTTTGAAAATTGTCTATGCTTCTGTGGACATATCTTCATAATTTGCATAAATGAAAACATTACTCCATTTATAATTCACTGGACTTATGAATTCTGAAGAATGGCAACTTTCATTTAAAATCTCACCTATTCTTGCCTTACCTTATTTCTGGAATGCAAGCAAAATGGACATGAACTTTTCCTGCTTTGTCTTTGAAGCTGATTACTCTTCACTTGCATTTTGATTTTTGTGTCTTGTTCTGAATGATTTCTTCTGCATCATTTTCAGTTCAACAATATCTCTTCAGCTATGCATAATTTCTTTTTCAACAAATGAAATCAGTCCTTAAATTATTTTATAGCTGTATCATTTAGGTAATTTTTATTTGCTTCCTCTTAAAATTTTTTCATAAAATTATTTCTTTTATTTTCCTGCCAAATTATCATCTCTGTCCAAAAATAAAGTTTCACATAGTTAATTATTTGATACGTTATTTTAATACCTAAAATAATGGTAGTTCTTTTCAGAGACATCTGTGGTAGCTTCAGGGAATTAGTCAAGACTCTTGGGATTTTCTTGGCCTTAAATTACAAAAATGTGGCTACAAGTACCTGTAATGTCCTATTTACTTCTGGCTCACACTTACCAGGGATTACAGCTCTTTTATATCCACTTTTCATTGTGGGTCAGTCTCTATTCTTAGTAGGATTTGGGTCAGCCAAATGTACAACCCAGGTTCGTAAATTCTCACTCGGGTTAGCAAAATATCCCAAAGCAAAAGCAATTATGAATGGCTATTCTAATTCTACCAAATATAGGGCTGTCTTTCTTTATTGTATTTTATGCTCTTTAAGGACTAGGCCATCTAATAAGCGAGACAATTGTATAGCTTAATCTGCTTAAGGGACCATTGGCAATAGGATCAGGATCCATCCCTGGTGCATGACCAGGCTTTTTGGAGCTCACTACCTATGGTGGGACACCTGGCACAGCCTTGAGGCAAGGGGAGGTGCTTGGACCTGTCTCTACTGAATGTACCAGGCTCTGCTGACTCCCCATGGGAGGTCTTACCTTCTTGTAGGAGGGAATGGGAGACAGGTTGAGGGGGGAAGTCTGGAAGGGCAGGAGGAGGGATGAGGGAGATCTATGATTGGTATGTAAAATAAATAAAACATTTCTTAATTAAAAAATGAAAAAAAATTTAAATATGTTTTAAAAATGCTTAATTTTTTAACTTTTTCTGAAAGGAACAATCAGATTGCATCTACTAATCATTTTATATAGAAAGTAAAATTATCTAATTCACATCCTTTGTATTTTGATTATGTAAATTCACTTTCATATAAATATTTTACTGACAATATCCCCAATACAGAAAAAGATTAGTATATTTAAATTTATTAAATTTAAATGACATTAAATTTATTATTTATTTTACATATTATTTATTTTACATATTATTTATTTTACATACAACCAAGATTAGTAAATATCTAAAATTGACTTGCTATATACAGATAGTTTTAGTGATTCATGATCACTTTGAGACTGACCCTAAAGTAAGGCAGACAGAATTACTATTTGCTTCTAGTGCAGATGCAGAGTAATTAATAAATTTGTTCACCATAATTCCCACTTTAAGTTATATTTTGTCAATTTTGGAAATAATCAGTCATTCATTTTTAAAGATAAAATCTCTTGGTAGCTGTGAAATACATAATTATTTCAATTAGTTGACCAAACTTCTCCTAAAAGGATAATGTCCCACAAATAGGGCTTTAAGCAGTATGATCATGACAGAATATCCTTCATATCAAATATAGAACATTCTCATGAACAAAAAGTAAATAAGCAAAGTTAATTACATCTAAGTCTTCAGGGTTACTATTGTGCATGATTGTCCTTTAAGCCAAGCAACTGTCACCTCATGGTGTTCAGCTGCACTCCATTGCAAAAGTATCATCCCAGCTTGTTGACTGGTTACATTCTCTTGTGGAAGAATTGGGATGGTCACAAGTCCCTCACCTGAGTATCCAGGACTGTACAGCATATGTTATATGCAACTCTGCCTCATGGTCACGGTCTAGAATATATATGCTGGGGAAGACTAGAAGAGGGGGCCTTCATGGATGGGGCCTACATCTCTATTGGGCAAAGGCTTTTCAGGTATGGTCATTTAGGGAAGGAACACCACATGTCCACTAAGTAACCCTTCACCTTCATTGTGGAAGTAAGCCCAATAAATTCTTTGGTTCCACAGAGTGACTTTGGTGAAATTATGCCTCAGTTTATCATTGACCTTAGGAGAAGGGAAGATAATGTTTACATCTCCTCCAAGGAAAGAAATTTAGCAACAGCTATCTCTTCCTGAAAAATAACTTGTGATCATTATTTTTGCTATACTTTTAGATCTCTGGACCTTTAAGTGCAGATAGAATGTGTAGTGTGAACACAGCACGTACTAGGGCCAGTTCAATTCAGACCTCCCACTGCTTTATCCTCAGTATTTTCTACTATCATTCCATGGACCATATCCCTCAAAGATCATAGATAAGGTATGGAACCTAATAGTTAGAAAACAACATGTTGTGAGTGTTGTCTTAAAGTGACAATGTATCTTTGTCTTTTCCTATTAAATATGTTCTACCCCCATATATTATTTTAATTTTCTGCTAGCCTGTGACAAAAAAAATAGAAAAGGGCTCACTAGGAAGAGTCAACATAACAAGTGTTTATGCAAAATTTAAGAATGGTAAGGGACAATGGACAAAACTAGGTTTAAAAATTATAAAAATGCAATCCCTCACTTCATCAATTATGCTCTATACAAATGGATAGAAGAGCATTAAAGATAAATGAAATGTCATGAAGAAAGACAAAAACCATAAGGGGACTCATTGGGGAATGAATTAATAGGAAGTAGAGAACACAAAAACAGAAAGGATTGACAGAAGGAAGACAGTGTGATAGACAACTTTAAATATCTGAACCCTGGTAAAGAATACAATTAACCAGTACAACTAAGTCAGTATGTGGAGAAAGAATTAATGACTACAGATTTGAAGATGAGGTTGTTGAAGGACACTCAATGTGTAGTGAATTAAGATGGAGATCTTCAATTTGTATAGGATATTGGGGATACTCATTTTTGCAAAGGACACATATTCATTGAACATGAAAATGTATCCTCAGTCTACACAGCATGTGATCCTGGGTTGACACTGTTGATAGCTCCAAACTTTGAGAGGAAACTTAATACAATAGCAGGGCACATTTGACGACATGGATGAACAACCTGAAACCTTGGGGAAATGGGAAGAAGAGGCTAGTTTCCAGAGAGCAGCTGCTCTGACCACCGTGGGATGGCAGAGCCCGAAAAGGAGAGAACAAAGCATGAAAACCACGTACATTGTGGTAAGGAAAATGAAACTTAACATCAGTTTGGTGAAGTTTGTTTGTTTGGATTAGACAATATCTTCAACTGTTTACAGGCATTTGGGGATGGATTTTATCTAGCTAGTTATTGTTCTTACATTTGCATTTTCTCTTTTTATTTCCACAGAAAATAAAAGGCACAAAGAAAGAAATGCAAAGATAGAAAGCTTTTGAATACGAAAAGCCTGCTGTTTGCAATAGCCATCCAAGGAGTTTTGCAGGCAGAGCATCCTTGAGGACAGTGCTGTAGTTGATGGGAAGGTGGGGGGCTTGAGCAGGAGGTGTGTAGCAGGCAAGATTTCAGCTATTAGCTTCAGAAAAACCTTGACTTGTCCAAGCCTTCAAAAGCGGCACTCAGAATGATCCAGTGTTTGACAAACTGTCATAGGCTTTCCTACAGTGCAGCCTCTAACAGAGCTAGGCCGTCTCCAGTCCCTAATAATAGGATTGTTAACCTTTATATCAAGGTCAGGGAAGCATCAAAACCTACCCGTGCTCAGGTCAGTTTGGACAGGTTGGTGCGGTAAGACCTAAAGTGCTTGTTATAGTACCTAAGTCAAAGAAGCTCGTTGGCAGGACCTATGGTGTTTCCATGTGTGCTTGGTGTGTCTGTGACAGACAAGATCTTCCTTATTGAAGAGCAGAGAACCATTGTGGAAGTGTTGAAGGCACAGAGTCAGAAAGGTAAAAACATTTGAAGCTATTTTTATGTAATACATTCAAGGCTTATTCTATGAAATGGAAACAAATTTTCTAAGTGAGAACAACCACATTTGTTCTATAGGCACGTGTAGAATTGACTTAAAACTGGCTTGGATTAGACCGTTTGTGGTCATCACTGGTGTTTTACACTCTAAGAACCTAGAAGACTGCTGTGGGATGGTCTGTATGTCAAATTGCTCTGATTGGTCAATAAATAAAACACTGATTGGTCAGTGGCCAGGCAGGAAGTACAGGTGGGACTAACAGAGAGGAGAACTGAGAGAACAGGAAGGCGAAGGGAGACACTGCCAGCCGCCGCCATGACAAGCAGCATGTGAAGATACCGGTAAGCCACGAGCCACGTGGCAAGGTATAGATTTATAGAAATGGATTAATTTAAGATAGAAGAAGTAATAACAAGAAGCCTGCCACGGCCATACAGTTTATAAGTAATATAAGTGTCTGAGTGATTATTTTATACGTGGGTTATGGGACTGTGGGGCTTGGTGGGACCTGGAGAGAAGCTCTTCAGCTACAGAAGACTATACAGATCACAGACTTGAAGCTGAAGAAGACAAAGACTGAAACAGGTCATGGGGCAGGCGTTTCCCTTTCATTGATTTTTTTTTCTCTTTAAGTAAGGCAAACTCACTCAGTTTCCCAGCTGAACATGTTTCTACTGCCTCTAGCACAGAACATCGGGCATGAGAATTCACTGAAGCCATGACACCCCCTTAGTGAACTCAGCCCTGCAACAAAGCAAGCAAAACAGTAATAAAATTTACACAAAGCAACCTTTGTTCCTATTCCCAGATCAAAAATGCATATGGAAAGACAGAGGTAGAAACACAACTGGAAATACAACATCAGGCAGAATACATGAAAATGAAGAAGCCTAATGATGAGAAAGGCTTTGATTATTACATCCCAGAAATACATTGTAACTAATAAAGACATTATTTAATATTTAAAGTGATTGATTCTACTTTTTATCTAGTAGAAGAATATAATTCTCCCGGAGGACTCTCAGTGATAAATTTTAAAAGAAATAGGCTTCTTACATTCACTTAATGGATCTTAGCATTGATACTAAGTAGAACATCTTTCTGCTGATGCTACAACTCGGACCAGATGCCTTTAAGAAGGAAGACCTCCTGTCTTTGCTGACAAGATGCTCATATCACCAATAGCCACCAGCAAAATTTAGTAGCTTGAATAGAAGTCTCCTTTTGTAACATAGGTGATAGTATCCATGATTTTGTAAACAAAAATTCATAGTAAGATTACAATATTCCTTCCCTCATAGCTTATATAATATAGAAAGAGTTGATCTCCTGTCTAGCTTCTGGTTGTACAGACTGGATGGATGATCCATTTTGCCCAATAATCATCACATATTAAATGCTTAAATCTTATTCTCAAACGTTGTTAGTATCAAAAATGGTATTTTTACATCTAACTGTTTATGTGTATGCTTCATTTGGTTTCAAACTCAAGCAATAAATTCCCAAAGGATTATTACATGTTTAGGAGAATGCATTTTTCCAACTACTTCATAAAACTGGCACTCTTTCAGAAGTACCCAGTTAGCAATCCTTGTCTTCAAAGGGAAATCATATGTGGGAGCAGCAAATGTGACCAGAAAAGAAACCATTATGTTGAAACTTTGGCTGCCTTGTTGTTTAAATGGGGATTTTTTTTTTGAGGTTATTAAATGTAACACGGATCTTAAAAGTTCTTATTAACAGAAAACCTGAAGCCAGATATTGGGGTGAAAGCTGAAAGATCACAGAAGCAGAGCAAGCCAACCACAAGTTCTTACCTCTACAAAATCCTCAGCAACAAGAGTGCAAGTTCCTGTTTTCTCACACCTCATATACCTTTCTGTGTCCTGCCATATTACTTCCTGGGATTAAAGGTGTGTGTCACCACTGACTGGTTCTGTTTCCCTCATGTAGTCCAGTGTGGCCTTGAACTCACAGAGATCCAGATGGATCTCTTCCTCCTGAGTGATAGGATTAAATGTGTGTGCCACCACTTCCTGACCTCTATGTCTAATTTAGTCACTGGCTCTGTCCTCTGATCCCCAGGTAAGCTTTACTGGGATACATAATATATTGCACAATTAAACACATTTTTAAAATGTAAGTAAATATAAATTGAAATGGGAGCATCATGGAACCTTCACAGTTCATTCCGATTTATGTATCTTGAATAATCAGATTTTAATCCTTATTTGGGTAAAATAATATGTTCTATTGGCCACTTTAAGAAAGACACATAAAAGTCTTGAATATCACATGGTGAAGTAATGCTTACTGGGAATTGGGAAGATGGCCTTCAGAAGACAGGGAAGGGAAGATGGGCAAAACAAGAAAATCACGGTCTTTGCATCTTTTACTGTCCTTATAACTACAGATTTCTGTTCAAAACCCCTAAAAGAATCATTTCATGGTTTTAATGCTATGTTTACAGGGAATGAGTAGCATAATCTACACTATCAATTTTTTCTTGAATTAAAAAAAATTTAAATTAAAGTATAATCACATAATTTATTTTTTTCTTTCCTACCTCCAACTCTTCCTAAGTACCCACCATTTGCACCACTTGCTCTTGTTAAAATTCATGGCCCCTTTTTACTGAAACGTGTGTGTGTGTGTGTGTGTGTGTGTGTATGTGCGTATGTGAGTGTGTATATGTGTATTTGTGTGTGTATGTTTATATGTGTGTGTATATGTATATGAATGTGTGTGTGTATATGTGTATGAGTGTGTGTCTGTGTGTGTATGTGTGTGTGTATATGTGTGTATGTGTGTGTGTATGTGTGTGTGTGTGTGTGTGTATTAACAGGGATGATACCAATAAACATACTAGCATTGACACGGAAGAGGGCAGTCTCTTGGGACCCCAGTCTTAGTCAAAGAACTATATGCAACTAAGGAATAGCAAGGGCAGGAGAAGCAGTCCTCCCCAGAGAAAAGCCCCACTCACCATGTTGTTTTGTTTTGTTTTCTGTTGTTGTTGTTTAACTAGCTAGCATGATCAATTACCATGTTAGGACACCTTGAAGATCACTGTTTCCAGAATGTCAACGTTGCTCTACCCAGAATGAGGGAAGCTTCCCTTTCAAATGAAGACAAATGGAAGAGTGCACAGGAGCAGGAGCGGTGGCTGAGAAGTCTTTGAAGACCTGTTCAGGGCAGAGTGTGAGAAAGGGAAGTATTTGGCAATTCTCGACCCTCCCTGGGGTTTCTTCTAAGAACTGATGATTTCTAGTGATGGCAGAATGTTGTACATAAAAATCAGACAATTATTTATATTTATGTGATCAATCAGTAAGGGAAACTGTGGTTCAACAGTTCCCCAAAATGCGTGGCCACAGACTTCAACCACTTTGCATACAAATTGTGTTTTCCTGTTTCTGCTCTCATTACTTTTCAACAAGAGCTGCAGTAAATCCTCTCAAGGGAGAGGAAGATTTAAACACTGTGATCTTACTTGCTCCAAATGATGGGTCCACAATTCTGTTGTCATAGAATAGGATCCTACTGGTGAACTCATCCGGAATACAGCTCTACACAGCTCTGACTGAACACTTAAGGTCACCTTGGTTCAAAGTTTCCTGGTCCTTAATTAAAAGATCAAAAGTCATTCCACACACTGGCAACTTCCATCATCTCTCTATGAAACTGTTTCATTTCGGTCTTCAGATGAAGCCCAGTTTCTCCTGAAGAACTGTCATTTTACTGACATTTTTGATGCTTTTCTGTCTTTTTGAATGACAGGACAGCAGCTCTACCAATCATAATACACTCGCTTGTGTTGATTTGTATTAAACTTGTTTGATTTAAAACACAATCAATCCAGCTACTGAAATACACAAAAGAAGATTCTGGCCTCTGTAGCTGAATGTTTTCCTGTGTCCTGCTTGGCCCGTGGTCAGGATAAATCTCTCTCACCCGCCGGTATCACAGCCACTCAGACCCAAATAAACACACAGAGGCTTATATTAATTATGAACTGTGTGGCTTAATGGCTCAGGCTTCTCGCTAGTTAGCTCTTACATCTTAAATTAACCTGTTTTTATATATCTGTATTTTGCCACATGGCTCATCACTTACCAGTACCTTTACACCTTGCTTCTTCTGGTGGTGGCTGGCAGTATCTTCTCTGCTCTCCTTTCTTCTCTTTTATCTTGTGGTGATATTTTATTTGTGCTTTGATAAATAAAGTTTGCCTGGAGATCAGAGGAAATAGCAAGCCATTTTAAGTAAACAAAGAAGTCAGGCATCTGTAGCACATGCCCTTAATCCTATCACTTAGCAGGCAGGGTCTCTGTGTGTTCAAGCCCATACTAGGGAAAGGAGCCAAGCATGGTGACACATGCCTTTAATTCCAGTACCAACCATAGAGGCCTGGAGGTCTATAAAGGCAAACAGAAAGTGACAGAGCTGTGTAGGAAGAGGAAGTGAGGTAGCTGGGCTAAGAGAGCCAATGAGAGGGCAGAACAACAAGGCAATAAAGGAGTGGGTAGACAGGAAGTAGCTCGCATTTGAAAGCTGCCGAGTTGGTAAGGTAAGGTTGGCTGGTGGCTTTCCCTATTTCCCTGTTCTAAGGTTTGTACCCCTATATTTGGCTCTGTGTTCTTTATTTAATAAGATCATTTTAGATATCCATCTGTACTATCTCTCCAGTTAGAATGTCCTGCCTAACCTTATTCTGTCTCACTATTGGCCAAACAGCTTTATTTATCAACCAATCAGAGCAACATATATTCACAGCATACAGAACATCCCCATCATTTTCCCTTTTCTTTCTATTCAAAAGACCTCAAATAGTGTTTTACCAAATTTTTTCTCTTCTTCACAGCCAACTTCAAAAGCATGTGTTAAGGTGAATGAGAGAAACAAACAAACAAAGTGTTCTTTCCTCTTACCAACCAAACTCATTTTCATCTGGTTGTGCTTCATTATAATCCTTAAATCTGCCTTTAAAAACCTGTGTTTTTGAACCAATCAAGTGTATTGGGATGCATGCACCATAATTTCCATTCCAGAATATGCTCAAAAAGACACAATTTTGTTTGCTAGGAAAAATTACAATTTTCTGGTAAATCAAAGTCACCTTGGGGTACTCCCTTGCTCTTAACAGTAGTAGTAAATGATTCTGATTGTTTAAATCCAAGAACACTCTTGTTGGTGATGAAATGCATACTGTGAATCCAGAAGTGACTAGAGCCACTGATACTCTATTTCTTAAGTATTCTATGGCTACAATACAAATTCTTCCATTGACAAATTGAAAATACAGCAGCATAAATATGATAAATACATTATTCAGCAGTTTCCACTAGGAAAGAATCTGTCAAATTCTAACTGTATCATTTTTCTCATGGTCTCACAGAGCTGAATTCAGGTGAATTCTGCCTTTCTCATCTGAGAATCAACTAGAGAAAGATGTATTTCAAAGTTCCTTCAGGTCATCAGAATACTAATACAGCTCTTATCTTCTTATTAGTTGTTATCCAAGAACCCTGTTAAATAAGAAAATGTGAGACCTTGCCATAGGGATTCCTCTGTAGGTTTTTCACAGCATGACTTTCTATTCCCTTAAGGCCCATAGGAAATTTAGAGCAAATTCTAAGAAACTGTCTTTAAAATCTCACCTGATGAAATTATGCCTGTTCATGGTAATCTTATTGAAAACTCAAAATCAACTGATAAGTGACCTAATTTTTTTTTTACCAGAGTCATTTATCCTTTGCTATGTAGCATATGTTAGCCATGGTAGTAAGATTTCACTTATGCACAAATTGTATTTTTATTTTTGTTTCAAATAAAAAAGAAGGATATAAAAAGACAAGATACCATGAGTTAGAAGTTAATACTCATCCATGAACTCTCCCATCACAACGCTTTCGTTGTATTCATATTCTTAAGAAACAACAAAAATAATATGCTACACACAATGCCTACATACAGGACTAAACAATGTCTTGTAAAATGTGTTATGACACCATAATCATCTCTTTTATGGTTTTCTAATTCATCTAAAAAGAAATAAAAGGAAAAATAAAAGATGAGTTGATTAATGGCAACAATTGCAGGAGAATATAGCGTGTTCTCCTAGATCCTTTCTTGACTTAGAGTTTGTTCTATCTAGCCTATTATAGGTAGAACAGGCTAGGTTGGAAAATGCTGGAACAACTAATTGCCATTTACTTGTTGCTTGATTATTCATGTATTTCTGAGATTAGATATTGCTATGTATTCCAGCTAGACTTTAATTGATGCTATGCTGTGGTCCCTTCAGTACTAAGAGTACAGAGTCATGTGACCACACATAGCTTCCAAAGATCTTTGTTTTCTATATGGAGAAATCCTCTTTAATTCTCTGTTGCCTAAAAGAACCAGTGACACAGAGAAGGTAGGGGCCTGGCTCTGCTCGCCCCCCATTTGCATGCCTATAGTTCTGATACAGTATTGAACAATTCTCAACTCAATAGTCGATGCACAAACAAGTAGTTCTTGTCTAAGCCTCAGTTATAAAATGTTCCACTGTCCTCCGAGTCATTCAGAGGCCTCATCACTACCCATGCTTTTTTCATACCTGCAGCAACAAGAGGAGAGTTCTAAATCACTCACCAGCCCCAACACCACATTCTAGAGCAACACATACCCCTTTTTTTCTCAATTCTAAATCAACTTATATGGGCACACAAGGAAGAAGGACAGTTGTCCCATGTGTCCTACAAAGAAGAAAAACCACAAATCTTTGGTGGAGAGCATTGACAGCATCGACACATGGCTTAGCGAATATCATTTCCCTCCATGGAAGTTGCAGGTACCAAAGAAAAAAAGGCCCCAAAGGTGTCTACTCCAACATTGTCTCCTCCACAGGCACAAAACATGGGATTGCTAATCGCAAATGTCTTACACAAAACTAACAATTTCCTTTTATCAGTAAGTATAAAAAATTGGAAACATTTGTGAACCAGTCCCGTCGCTTGAAGCTCCACCTTGGTGGAGATTGTTTCTGAGAATAATGGACAAGCACAGTTTCACAAGGCTGCTTTGCAGGTAGCGGAGAGCGTGTCTAGCCCCACAAAGAGGCTCCGCATAGAAAAGAGAAGACAGCGACTGCCACATTTTAGGAGGCCGCCTTCAAATCAAGCTGTATGTCTGGAGTTGCCGTGCAGAGCAGGATCTGTGAGCTGGCTCTGTGCTGGGTGAGAAGTGTGAAGCCTGTGCCAGAGTGAGTGCACATCAAAATCCTGGCACAGGCTCTCTTCGGAAACGGACAGAGGACCAACTGCAACATACGGCGCATTCTTCTCACGTCATAAATGTAAAGGCATTAATCACTGGGAGGCCGCCCAGAAACGAAAGTTCATCTATTGGTTATGGAGTGTCAAAAGGCAAATGTGAAGTATTTGAAATGTGCTTAGTTTTCCTGTGATATAAAATACAGGTTTCCAATGCTGGCTGTATCATCAAAACAGGCTCCTGCCCTGCCAAAGCTAACGTAGAGAACCCAGAACTCCACACAGGTTTCTCATTTATGGCATAATTTCCTTCAAAGACGCCTGTTTTAAAATGTAGATTAACCCTTAGTGTTTGAATTTTCCAAGTGGAAACTTTGAAACAATGAGGTCCCATCTGCCAAGAAGGAATGCCAAGCAGCAGAAGAGTTGCACATAGTTTCCTACAGGGAGGACGACAGTGGGGGGAATCTTTCAGTTTGGCTGAGGTCTGCATGAGAGTAGGGCATCATATTACATCCCCCAGAATTAAGTCTCGGGTCAGTCATGACAAGAGAGGCAATTATTGTACTCTCAACCATGAATTATAGTCACATGATAAAGACGTTCATTATGTTTGTTCTTCCTTGAGAAAGCCTAAGCTCCTTGATACCACTGTTGCCAAGGAGAAACAGTTGAACCAAAGGGAACAATCTGGAGAAGTGATTGCCATGGTTAGTCCAACCACTTTTATGGGTCTAAATATGAATCCAAGCAATCCAACTCCTTCAAATCCATACTCCTCAAGGAACTATGCATATTTCTTGTTCTGTTTATTCCACCTAATAACTTGTGTCTAAGATGAGAGAGGGTAGTTTCAGAGTCTTCAGATGGTTGGACTGCACACTTCATCATGGGCATGCATGTGTACTGACCTGTACATTGTCATTGCAAATGAAACTTTGATAGCCTCACATGAGATACAAGTCCTGAACTTCATAATAACCACTGTTGCTAAACATGACAAGGCCTGGTGTACTCATTATGATACCTCTTCTAATACAGACGTTTTAGTGTTTGTTTGTTTTAAAGATCTTTTAAAAAGAAAACCATGACATATCCTCTAGAACTCAATCTATCATGACATCTCACTACCCCTTAATTATAACGGTTTATTCCACAGCATACAAATTGATTTGTGAAATTAGCATTTGAAGACTAGCACATCTAGGTATTATCAATATTTGAAGATTAGCACATGTAGGTAATATCTAAAGTGAGTACCCAGTATATAAGATTAACAAATGGTGTTCTTTAAGCATGACTGATGAGAATGATGATGATACTTAAGTTGTAAGTTGAGCTTTAATTACAAATTGAGTTGGAACAAAGAAATGTTTAACTATTTGAGATTAAGTATCTACAGGTCTGGGTTGAAATTTCAGTTTTAGCATTTACAATTTACAAGACTTCTTGGGAAAAAATAGATCCAAGAGAAAGATACACATTTGAGGATGGTGAGAATTAATGCTCTTTCCTGAAGGAAAGGAGTGGGTTAAATATGCCTCATCACTATGATGAGGAAAAGGAGCACAGAGGAGAAAGAATATCATAAATTTGAAGACCTAAAACAAGGGTTATTAAAAAATCCAAGAGAAGATAAAAGTGTAAAAAGTAATAAAATATATCAAAACTGCTGAATTCTGGTGTATCCTATAAAGGATTATTGTCAACAGACCCACAGGAGTTGGAAATGAAGACTTTAAATGTCGGTACTTTTATAGTACCAAACCTGTGATGGAGCTTCTGAAATAGCACTGAGTAGCACAGGTTCTCACAATTCCTAAATATGGCTCGAGCACAGATATTTCAGTCCAAGCATGGGGAAGCTTAAGTAAATGGCCTAATGCAGCAATTGCAGTGATTTGCAATCCAGATTGAATTGTGCAAAATCAGGCTTCCCTAGAGAAACTGTTACATAGAAGAGTTTGGAAAATTTCAAATTGATTGATTATTGATAATACATCAGTTTCTAGAAAATACTTTCCCTCTATGCTGACTACCTGCTGAACAAAAAAGGACCTTAATACAGTCAACAATGAAATGTAAATATTAAAAAGAATAAGTATCTACCATAGATTCATTGTTTTTTTCCCCTTGACCAAGAATCTATTACTGCTCCTTGTGTATATACCAAAAGTCCATTTAATTTTTAGGTGATTGCCTATTATAGGATTATAGATTATAGATTTATTTATTATAGATTATAGATTTAGATTATAGCAACTACCACCACATATTTTCCTTAACACACAGTCCCCAGTGAATTGAAAATCTTGACCTTATTTGATTTTCCAATGCAATGGGAAATGACTTATTTTAAATAAAAAGAAGGAAGCAACTACCCTTAAACTCAGAGATTAATCTGTCCATAAGCCATCTTTGCACATTAATTCATGTGGGAAATGTCAATAGAATGACTTCTTCAGGGCTCCAAAAAAAATACTGTCAGAAAACACTCTTGAAGTTCATGAAATCTCCAGACTTACTCACCAATATAAATCTCCAAGAAAAAGATTTTGTTCATTTTTTGTAGGTATGGAGGCTAGTGCAGAAATAGATGTATTTTAGGATTTAAATTCTTGAATTAAAAGTACATGTTTCAATGAATTAAATTTATACCAAGTAGTAATTTCATACAACTGTTTTGACAAAGATCTGCTGAGAACTTAACATGAGCACTATATGGAATATAGAGATATAAAATACTACCAGTATTAAGTCATTGGTTAGGAGAAAATCAACATTATTGAAAGCTATCAGTACACTCTACTTTTGGATAAAACAGTTCAACATTTGGGCATGGACAGTATACATTTTCATAACCTTGTTATGATAACTACAAAACTTAGGCATAGCATGAGTTCAAAAGGGTGTAGACAATTTCTAGTTGACCATAGAAGACTTCATGGAGAAGGTACTATTTCCACTTAGAAAATCTAATGCAATCATTAAGCTATGCACATCTAGATACATTTAAGGAAGAAATATAAGTTAAGGTCACTAGAATAAGGGAACTTCCCCCACAAAGACAATAAAAAGATTAAGGTTGGAAGCATATAGTAAGATCCTTAATTCAATAGTGAGACATTATGGTAAATAGAGAGCTAGATGCCATTAGATGCTACTCGAGGTTTGATACGAATATTCTGTCAGAGATGCAAGTGAGAGATTGGAGTAATAGAAGCTTGTATATAATGTGCCCATTGGATTATTAAAAATAATAAATAATTTTAATCATAAAAGGTGAAGGATTTCACTAAGACATTACACCATATGTTTTGATTTCAGGGAGCATAAAGTATCTGAAATAATAGCAGATTTGAAGGCCATGGAGAGGTCAGTTTTAAGAAACTTATATTAGAAGGAACTTTCATACATAAAGAGGAAAATGTCAAATATACAGGTGCATGCATTCACAACTTCTCTCAAGCTCATGGGCCATGTATGCTTTGAATGTGTCAGATTCCTGGGGCTTTAGAAAGGCCACAAATAGCACAAAGCCATATTTTAACAACTCTGGCATATCTGAAGCACTTAATGGATATTAAAAACAATTGTATTTGTGCTAAGTAGAATAAATATAACTTATACATAGTTTTGCATAAGTTAGGGTCAAGCTTTTCCATAAATGACTTGATTTAGAGTGATTTTACTGTCAATGAATTCAGAGAAAATATTGAATGCTTACCAAGCTGTTGGATTTCCTACTTGCTCATTAAGGACCTTGGAATTAGGGATACATAAGTTGGACTTGGAGCCCTAATGAAGCTCTGACTCCTAACCTACTCTAACTATGCTTTCTAACTTGATGTTAATCTCCAAATCACATTAAGATCATGCTTCAGTCCATGTCCTTCCCAGATTGACCTCTGAGAAATAAATGTAAGTTCAAGCTCACTTAATGGTAGTCAAAGGGCCATGTTCCCCACTCAGAACAAAATAATGGGAAGATTGAGTTACCCATAATACCATTGTTCCAAAATAAACTTTATTAACACTTGGGTGTTTATTCCCAGTGCTTTTGCCTGTGTGCATATATAGCTCACAGTCTTTGTTTTGAATCAACCATCATACCAATGAGACAGACACTATCTTAAAGCAAACATCAGTGACTCGGCACCCACACTTTTTCATTAAGGAAGGGACTTGTCTTATTCCCTGCTATTTATCACAGGGCATATCATACTTGCTCAACAAATAGTCATGAGGTAGAAATGATTGAGTAAAATAACACATGCAAAACTCCAACACCTTAGAGCCATTTGTTATGGAACATACTCACTTATGGGAACTCAAAGAGATGTCTTAGATATGTTCAGCAGCTAACTGCTATAGTCATTCTCAGTGGAAAGACTGAACAATCAACCACCGGGTTCAAGGTTCACCCTACTCTGATCCTTCTGAGTTGATGTTTGTCACCTTGTAAAGTTAAAGTTATTCAAGTATGTGCATAGGTACTACCTCTTCACTCTTCTTAAGTCACTTTGCTCATGCTACATACTAGAGACATGTTAGAGGGAAGGCTGTTGGGACCTTTAAACGGGGCAGTAATTCCTTAATAGGGCATGTGCTCCATGCCGTGACCAACCCCAATAAGTAGTATTATAAATTTCTCTTATTATTTATTTCTAGTATTATTTCTAGTAGTATTATAAATTTATAGTAGTATTATAAAAAATTACCACACCCAGCAATGAGCCCCAGTTAATGATGATCTTCTAGAATATTTCCAGAAGATTTACTTAGTGAAGGTAAAATGTAGGAAAAAGCAAGTCAAACATGAGCAAATCCTTTGATAAAATTACGTATGTTTGCTACCAGAGGAGGAAGGCAGCAGTTGGTGTCATACTTTCTAGAAATACAAAAAAGAGAAATAAATAGGAAAATACATGTCTTTCAGGTCTGCTTGATTCGTTATTGTTCAGGGAAAAAAAAGAAACTGTAATTATTTAATCTAGTTAAAAGTTGAGAAACAGTCTAGGGCTATACTGAACAAATTTAGATAAACTGTCCAAATAAATGGAAACACAATGCTGTAGTTAAAATGGTATAGATCAAAGTCAAATATTCAGACAACACTCCTCCTTTCAGTTGGTAAGGCATGCAGATTCTAGGTAGAAAGTGGCTTCCCTCCTGTCGCCTCCCCTCCCTGCACTCTGCCTTCACCCTCCCTCTTCTAGGGTAGACAGGGTGATACAAGCCATGTTTACACTTATTGATGTAATAGAAATAATTCAAATCTTAAGGAGACGTTTGTTCTCATGTCTGCCACTACTTAAAATTGCATTACATAATAGGACCAATTTGTTGCCTTCTCAATTAACCTCTAGGTCTAGCACATTAAAAGGAAATGATTTTTAACATTAAAAATAAGAAACATGAGGAATTTACTGAACCAAATGTATACAAAGCACCTTATTGCATTTGTTTGTGTAAGTATCATTAAAGAGACAAATCCATTGAGATTAACCAACATAGAGAAAGATATAATTTATTAGCAAGCCAATATCAAATGACAAATTGGCTAGTTAATTATGTCAATTAAACAAGCATACAAATTAAAGTCACATGAACAACCATAGTAAAAGAAATGTTGCAAAGATTAGCCTATTTCAATGACCGTATACTTCAGAAGTGTTATGATTTTTCAGCATGAGAATACCGTTTTTCCTGATTTTATTGTTTTTGTAGATCTTCCTCATAATTAAAGTCACATGAACTTTCAATTTTTTCTGTACCATTTTGCGTACAAAATATGGTCAAGAAAGATAACTTGTCCACAAGCTTCTCTAGTCCAAAACAACAGAGGATGAGAAGCTTCCTCCCAAATATGTATTAAATGACTACAGGAATTCTGACTTCTTTTCAAACGTCTTCCACCAAACTTTGCTTCTGAAATTTCCCAGTTTAGCTGATGATGTGGTCTTTTCCTTCTGAGTCAAGTCTAAATATAATCTGTATCTCACATCATAAATGTTCAATGCTCTGCTCTACACATCTCTTCAGTTCCACTCTAGTGAAGGTTTCATCAGTTTACTCATAGAACCAGCCTCCAGTTTATTACCAGTTGCCCCAGATTTTCTTGTAATTCTTTGCCAACCTATGTTTTTTCAGATCCTAAAATAGCTTTGGGCATACAGTATAGAAAAATCTGCAGTCTTCAATAGTTTGGGTACCGCTATATCACATCCCCACCTGCATCATTTTGTTTTCCATGGCTTGTCACTGTGTGTCTTCTACTACAGTAGGATGAGCTCTAGCCTTGTGACCCATCTCATCACATGAGTCCCTCTGCCTCCTTCCAAACAAATAACCCTCCCACCATCCAGTTCCATTTCAAAACCAACTGCTCCCAAAATGTTGTTTTCTTTATAAACTTCACAAACTTTTCCTTTTATTTTAATTTCCAAATTTATTGTGCAATTTGTATGTGGGATAAATGCCTCATATAGAAAGTCAATTAATTTCATTTGAAAGGATATTACAGCATGTGTCTGACATCATAACCAATATCACAGCATGTGTCTGACATCATAACCAATGTCATAGCATGTGTCTGACGTAATAACCAACATCACAGCATGTGTCTGACGTCATAGCCAATGACACAGCTTGTGTCTGACATCATAAGCAACATCACAGCATGTGTCTGACATCATACCAATGTCACAGCATGTGTCTGACATCATAACCAACATCACAGCATGTGTCTGACATCATACCCAACATCACAGCATGTGTCTGACATCACAACCATCATTGCGTGTGTCTGACATCATAACCAACGTCACAGCATGTGTCTGACGTCATAATCAACATCACAGCATGTGTCTGACATCATAACCAATGACACAGCATGTGTCTGACATCATAACCAACATCATAGCATGTGACTGACTTTATAACCAACATCACAGCATATGTCTGATGTAATAACCAACATCACAGCATGTGTCTGATGTCATAACCAACATCACAGCATGTGTCTGACGTCATAGCCAATGACACAGCATGTATCTGACATCATAAGCAACATCACAGCATGTGTCTGACATCATACCAACGTCACAGCATGTGTCTGACATCATAACCAACATCACAGCATGTGTTTGATGTAACCAACGTCATAGAGATGACTACATAATTGTCATCCAAAGTATTAATTAAAACAATTTGTGATCAGATTTTATTGATTCTACTCACTAATTTTCTATTTTTCTAAATGTTGTAGTTGGTACCCTTCATTTGTTTTATATGTTACTTTTGAATCCTGAATTTATCTGATCTCTGTATTATTCATTTATACTGCTTTGTGCTCCCACCGGAAAGCCAAGATAGTTTAGAACACACGTTTATCTTGCTGTGAATATTGGAAGTGAATAAGAAAAACATTAAAAAGAATATAATGTAGTATCTCATTTCAAATGTAGTCAGGGAGATATCAAAGATTTCTGTTTTTTTTTTTAAGTTTATATGTATGGGTGTTTTGCCTGCATGTATGTCTGTGTACCATGTGCATACCTAGTGCCATGCCTTTGGAGGCCAGAAAATGGCACCGGGGCCCCTGGAACTGGAGTTACGAAGAATTGCGAGTCACTATGTTGGTGCTAGGATACAACTCAATTTCTCTAGATCTATCATAGAACTCAGAGATAGAACAGCCAGTGCTCTTAAACTCTAAACCATCTCTCTAGGCCCCAAGAAAATACCAAAATAAAACACTTTGGGAAGCAAAAGAAAATCCAGTTGAATTTGTAGGTTGTTTGGTTCTCCACATCTATCGAATGTATCTTTCTTTGTGCTTTACAAATATCTTCCAAATTTGTGGTTCAGTTTTGGATATTATTTTTATTACCTTCAGTACTTCTATTTTTATTTGATCTTAATTTTAATCAAACCTACAGATTTAAAAAGTTTTGAAGAGCCAAATAGTTCTACAAAGTTATTATAAAAATTAGATCCCTATCCATATGCTCAGGTTACTCCTCTTTACAGAAACATTTTTTATCTCTCTGTTAGTATATATCACCATGTGTCTAGTAACTTACTTTTATTTGTAATTTTTGGATAACGACCTTAGCAAAATCCACTTTATTTCTAACAATGTCAATTACTTATTGAATTTCAGTTCTTTGCAGTCTCTTCTTAAGCCCTGATCCTCAAAACTCAACTATTCTTCCACACCTCATATAACCTCATATAGTTACAGTATACTATTGTATACAGTATACAGTATACTCATTGGTTCCAATGAGAAGTCCCTCCCCATGCGATTATGTATTTGAATACTCAGTTCTCAGTCAGTGTTACTATTGGGAAGGTTATGGAGCCTTTAGGAGATGAAACCTTGCTAGAGGAGAGATGTTATCAGTGGTGAGTTTTGAGGTTCTATCATTTCAACCCATCTCTTGCTCTCTGTTTCTTTGTGTAGATGAAAGGTGATCAACAAGTTGCCTGCTTCTGTCTCCATGCCAACAAAAGAGGAAGCAGATCTCATTTGTTTATTTTAATATGGAGACATCACACTGTCTTCTAGACTGAGTCATGCAATAGATTACCAACAGTCTTGCTCTAATGTAGTTTTCCTCAGCTTTGCCTATTTCTTGCTTTATTCATTCACGTGGCTGTGTTTGCATGGTATTCTCCCTCGGCTGCCGACTGTTTGCTCCAGTTAATAAAGCTCCTTAGAGGTTCAATGTGTTAAGTAGTCAATTTCATTTGCCTAAAGAGGATTTCCTGGTACTCTAACTCCTTCATTCTGAGCTGATTTTCCTGAACAAATACTGCACAGAACTTAACCTGAGGTTTTCGTGGCTATTCTTCCGTGATCAGTCGCCTGCCTCCAAATCTCATCTTCATTACGACTTTTTCTTCAATGCTGTTTTCAAGAACTCCACAGTATTTGCAGTCACGTTGAGAAGACATGTCTCTTTAGTTTTTATTTTTCCTATAATTGTGTACAGATTTCTCCTTTGAACACACGATTGTAAAATTTTGTTAAAGCTCCCTTTAAGGTAAATCTATTTTTCCCCTCTTTTTAGAAATCACACCAATAAGGAAAATATACACTTGAGCTTTTTAAAAAGAAAATTATATTTTATCTTATTTTTCTTTCATTTTACTTGTGTAGTTATTATTTTTAGATATTGAGTCTACTAGAATAATACTTTAAATTTCTGATTTTTTTATTATGTTTTCAATCTAATTGACATTTTGCTGTGTATTTGGGAAGATTTTCTCAAGTCTCAACTATTTTTCTCTCATATCATAAACTTCAACATTTTTATTATCTGTACAACTTAGTGTTATAGCGGTGTTCTTGTTTCTAAGAAGTGTGTTTATTTCTTTTTAATTATTTTATCACTTTTACCGATCACTTTGTTATATATTATGTTCTTAAATTCCATGTTAGAGGTTAGTCTGATATTTTCATGTTGTCTGTCAATACATTTTAGATAACTAAGTCCTTTCAGGTGTTTAGCTTCTAACTGAATTGTAAAATGGAAAGCGTAAAGTCTTGATAACTTAAATTCCTTCTATAGAAAGAGAAAACGAAAAAGATAACTAGAACATATCACAAATATCTTTATATATCACAAATAAACTTTTAGAAATTTAAAGTCTATAAAGTGATATTTAATAATTAAATGAGAATCATTTTTTGTTGCAAATGCTTGATCAAACTTTTTATTCTCCCTATCGAATGGGAACTCATTCTATAGCCACATCTAACTCTTTCAACTCATCCAGGAAATGCTATTTGGAGCAAAAGTCATTGTAATTCTGAACAAAGATCAGAGGAATGAGACAAGGTCTTTACTATTCCATGCAAAAGGACCATGATCCAGTCAGTGTGGTGTGCTAATTGACTAAGTATGCTCTACAGGAAACTAAGCTTGGCATTCAGATATATTAAAATGAAAAAAGAACTTCAAGAGAAATCTGTTGTCTAGCCTCAAAATAGTTTGCCAGAGAAAGAAAGTAGAAAAATTTGGCTCATAGAGTGTTTATTTTCAGACCAAATGAGATTTGTACTTTTCTCCAAATGTTGTGTTGAAATTTAGATTCAAGTTAAAAAACGTGAATTCCCTATTAATGACAGATGAATATTTTACAGAATAGGTTAATGGCTAGCATTTGTGTTCTCCAGGAGATAGCAGAGTAAATAAACGGACAGGTAGGTAGGTACTTACACATGAGGTAGGCAGTTAGACATGGAAACTAATAGGTAGATGGATCCAAAATTTTCTTCATAAAAACCATTTACCACATGTTCACCAAATAAAAAATAAAAATAACATAAGTAAGAATTGTCATATAAGTACTAAAATAATCAGTTTAAAATGACTTTCATATAAAGTACAAGTTTAAATTAGAAGCAAATTTACTTCTTAGTATTTATCCTAATAAAATTTTTCACAGTAATTTATGTATATATAAACCACAAATATCTATAAATTAAAATTTAGGAAGACTTTCCTGTTAAAACCAGTCATAAGGCATTTTCACTGTGATAACTCTGTGAGACAGTTTTAAAGTCATTCATATACATACAAGACCATGATCACATATACTTAAATAACTGAAATTATGAAAAAACAAATTATATTATGAAATAAGAAAGCCAGCAGATTATACAGAAGAAATAAGGTTAGAATATATGTCTTACCCACAAACATAACATATAACAGATAACTAACATGCTGGACTTTGTTCCTTAGGTGGCTTCCCTGAGTCACAAACATAAGATTACGAAAATATTAACAAGGACACTTTGGTCAGGACTAACAAGCTACTTTGTTGTTGTTGTTGTTGTTGTTTTAACAAGCTACTTTGTATTAGAGAGTGAATCCCAACACTTTAGAGCTGTCTTTACAAGAGAACCTTATAGTGTGTATGTATTTTCACTCTTGAACTTCCATTTATTTCCAAAATGGTCAACTAAATTGATGAGATGGAAAACAGTCTAAAGTTATTTACTATCTAAAGTTTTAATAAACTGAAAAACATTTCACTGAACATATTTGTGATATTGTATAAAAACCAACAAAATTAGGATATGATTAAATAATTTGGAAACTTTAAATGGGATGTAAAGCAAATCTCTTTAAAGAGTAAGTATCACTAGCTCACTAGCACACTTCATTGTCTGAACATGGGCAAAACTCAATACCATATCTTCTTGTCGTTCAATGACATGGTAATATGTTTTAAATGATTAGGAAGTTGATTAAAAGTGTTGGAAATAAGACTCAAGAAGCAAAAATAGATTCACTAAAAGATGCATACACACTTTTCTGCAAATTAACCTACACTTTACACAAGGCCTTTCCACTGTGGTATCTCCATGAGACTAAAGTAATTCTCCCTGTTTTCAGGCAAAAATTCTACCACTGTTTAGTAGCATAGGTGTTCTGAACCATGGTTTCTACATTGGTATATTTTTGTTTTCTGTTGGCTTGTTACTTTGAAATGAAATTGGCTGTGTGCCTGGTGCCTTTCATAAGAATACATTTCTCAATAATATTTGAATAATTTAGCTTTATTATATGGTATTTACAGGAACAACTCTAAATATTCATTTAAAACATCATTTAATCCTATGTATAATTTCCTGTTCCTCCTTGCCCTTGACCGTCAGTGGAAAAAAATGACTATATAACTTGAGGCACTAATAAATATAGTAGATTATTCTTTTTTCTTTCTCTGAGGTTAACTAACTTGTTTTTAACTCAACATTTGTTAGACTCTTCGATTCCAAGATTAATTTTTTTGTTACTCTAGTGTAATGTTGCATATTCATTTGCAAAACAAAGACACATGGGCAAAAACTTCTGCAATATTGTCTGTCTAGGGACAGCTCTGAGGATTCCAATATGTTCAGCTCTCAATTTTTTGTAACAACTTAGGGATACAGTCTTTAGTTGAATTTCAAGATGGATCCTAATTTTTACATGGATCCTTCTGGCAAGGAAATTCTGGATACCTTAAGGAACTGCAATAAAAATTATAAGGCATGGATTCTTGAAATCCCCCCTCCGTCTAGATGAAAATGAGCATAGGAAAACATACTGTGATAATCCAAAACATTCATTATGAAAATCATGTAAGATTTGAAACTCTCTCTGCAAGCTGCATTTGATTACAAACTTCTCTTGGGACTATGCCTAGGTATTCTTGGGCTTGCAACCAGACTACATTGCTTAGCCTACCAACCACTGAGCATGGTTTAACATCACTCAACTCCACAAGACCTACACTATGCAAGAGTTCACATTTGACATACTTTCTAAACAGTTATGAGATTTTTGCAAAATACAATCATTAAACAGTAGCAATTTTGAAAATGCACACTGCCCATATTTTCTGTAATATCACTGCTCTTTTTAGCTGTCTGAAAGCAATACATTCATTCATTAGCATTCTGTCTTTATTCTGTGCAGAGCCTCAGGTATTTTGATGGCAAAGATGCTTTTGCAAATAATGCCCAGGGAAATATCACCACCTTATGTTACCCACAAAAGGGGAATGTCTTGGGTTCAAGCAGGAGTCTAGGTCTATAGAGGAGAACATCTATTCATGCACAAAAGGCAGTCAGGGAATATGCTTATGTTAATTTTGTAACTCGAATTCTCTGACTATCCATATTTGTCAGCAATATTACATTTTCAGAAAATGTCTCAGGGTCAAGCCATTTTCCCCAAACAAAGCACCTTTTAGGATACACATAGGGAAGCAACCATTCACAAAGGAAATATGTAGCATTTCTTATATTCATATTGCAAAAGAAAGATGAATCTTAGATTACTCATTATTTTTAAAAACTCAGATAACTTATTACTCCTTTTCCAACATTTGTTCATTGTTCTCGAAGACGATGTCAAATTCTTAGGTTTTGTACTTGAGATCATCTTCAATTTAACTTCAAATGACTTTTCCAGTTTAGTTCTGCCTATAATGACAGGCATACAATTCTATATCACTTTAAAAATCTATGGTGTCTCATTATCTCTACCTAAAGCATACTCTGTAGGCTTATTTTCTTTTTGAAACTTAACAATTGTTCTGAGATATCTTTCAAATTCTTCTGTTGTGTCTTTTCCACTCATCTCAACTTTAAAGGAGAATATATTGCTCTTCTATGACCTCCCTGGCTCTCGTTGTATAATTCTGTATACTGCTTACATGTAACAAATGCAACAACTACCTCTCAGTTCTTATCAGTATAAGAGTCATACTTATATGGGTAAGAAAGGTACAAATTTTCAAGGTTACAAGCCAGAGAAAGAAGTCAGTCCTAAACCACAACATTCCATTAAAAATTAGATTATAGACGGCATAGGGAATGTATGAAGAATTTGGTATGGACTATCAGAGAAGGAAAACTAAAATCCAAACAAGCAACAGAGTTTTGGTAGAAAATTGAACTGATTCTTGGGTTCACTTACTGTCATGGAGTGTATTATAGAACTGCAGTTCATTTTAATTATATACCACCATGAGTTCCTATGATCTTTATGTATCTGGAAACTTGTTAGTTAGTTTACTTCTAGCTGCAGATAACAGGAATTCCTGTATCAGCTGGATTACACACACACACACACACACACACACACACACACACACACACACACGCCTTTTACAAAATACAAGAAATATATGTGATTTAGTGTGTCATGGTTGCTTAAAAGTGAATGACTCAGCTCAAGTAAATAGTCTGTTCTCTATGGTCTCTGAGGATAAGATTCTCCATTCTGTCTTTGGAACCGCCTTCTTTTTGTTTGTTTGTTTGTTTGTTTTTTGTTTTTGTTTTTGTTTTATCCTGAAATGTTTTTATTTATTTATGTATTTATTTATTCTTTATTAAGAAATTTCTACTCACTCCACATACTATCCACAGATCCCCCCCTCCTCCCTCCTCCCACCCCCCAGCCCTCTTTCCCAAGCCACCCCACATCCCCACATCCCGCACATCGAGGTCTTCCATGGGGAGTCAGCAGAGCCCAGCTCACTGAGCCTAGGCAGGTCCAAGCCCCTTCCCACTACACCAATGCTGTGTGCAAGGTGTCACACCACGGGCACCGGATTCCCAGAAGCCTGCCCATGCACCAAGGACAGATCTCGATCCCCCTGCCTGGGTGCCCCCCAAACAGTTCGAGCCAATCAACTGTCTTCCATATCCAGAAGGCCTAGTCCAGTCCCATGGGGGCTCCACAGCCACCAGTCCACAGTTCATGGGCTTCCACTAGTGTGGTCCGTCATCTCTGCACATCCTCCCATCATGATCTCGACGTCCCTGGCCTGCAGTATCTCTCCACTCTCTCATCAATTGGATTCCTGGAACTCAGCCTGGTGCCTGGCCATGGATCTCTGTATCTGCCTCCATCAGTCACTGGAAAGGCTCTATGATGACAGCTAGGTTATTTGCTAGGCTGGTCACCAAAGTAGACTGGTCCAGGCACCCTCTGGACCACTGCCAGCAGACCAAGGTGGGCTCAACCTTGTGGATTCCTGAGAACCTCCCCAATACCCTGCCTCTTCCTATTCCCATGATGTCCTCATATATCATGGTATCTTCCTCCCTGCCCTCCCACTCTGTCCCTGTGGAATCCCCTTCTTATAGTCATGGCTGCCATATTGGAAGAATTTTCATCTGAATAGCACTGCATGTAGAAGGAAAAGTACATGTTTTTGTTTTTATACCTAAAAGAAAAAGATATCATAGGAACAGTGATGACTAATTTGATTGTCAACTTGACAACATCTAGACTGACCAGGAAAACAATCTTCCTCACGTGGTTTAAGGAATTATCTAGATTAAATTCATTAAGGCAAGAAAAACTACATCCCAACTGCGGGGGCATCATTTCATGGCCTTGGGTCATAGGCTGTATAACAGTTTTGAAATCTGGCTAAATACAATCATCTATCTTTGTCTACCTCCTTATTCAGAGTAAAATGTGACCAGATGTCTCCAGCTCCTCACATCATGACTTCCTCGCCATGATAGACTGCAGCTTCCAACTGTGAGTTGAAATAGACCCTTCCTTCCACTTTGCTATTGTCAGACATGCTGTGCCAGCAAAGCTTTCCCTTCCGCCATCGCCAATACATACAGTGAAATAAAGTTGCAAGGGTCGTGTCAAAAATGACTTCTATTTGGATCTTCATGTTACACCTCAGTGAGGTGATGCCCTGAAATTTAGTGAGATGCATGGTATCCACAAGCTCATAATTCTCTAATTGTTCAGAATGCAGTGGGAAATCATTTATTATACCTAAAACTAAGGAGATCTCAACCTGAGTAAGAAAAGACAACCAACCAATGGCAATGCCAAGTAAATAGCTAGGTTGGGGTTTTCAATGAAGTTTTTAAAGCAGCTGTCTTCAAAATGCTTCACTGAATCACAAACATACTGTGGTGGTTTGAGAGAGAACAGTCCCCATAGTCTCATATCTTTCAATGCTTGGTCCCCATTCAGTGGAAGTGTTTGGTAAGAACTAGGAGGTGTGGCCTTCTTGGAATTGTGTCCCTGGGGATGGGCTTTGAGATTTCAAAATTCCCATGTTACTCTATCTTGTGGATCAGATGTAAGCTCTCATCTACTGCTCCAGCACCACAGCTGCCTGCTTGCCTCTGCACTTCCCGCCATGATCATCATGGACTCATCCTTTGATACTGTAAGCAAACCGCCAATTAAATAATTCCTTTTATAAGTTGCCTTGGTCATGGTGTTTCTTCACAGCAATAGAAAAGCAATTAAGAACATACTAAAACAAACAAAACAGAAAATCTCAGCAAAGAAATAAAAGATATTAATATGAAGAAATCTATATATCTTAAAATTAAAAATATATACTAGTCACAAAATTTTCACTTACTGATTCACTCAACAGGAAAATACATCTGAGAGAGAAGAGTAGCAGTAAGCTTGATGATACGCATAGAAACTGTCTAAGTCAAATAAAGAGGAAACACAGTTTTGCAAAAATGTGGGTGTGATGTCAGAAAAGTCATGTGACCTAAGTGACTTCCAGCAGGTCCAACTTGAATTTGAAAAAAAGAGGACAGGAATGCATGGCTGAGAAAGGACTTGCTAAAGCAGTGAGTGAAAGACATATATTTATGTATTTAAGAAGTTAAATGAAACAAAGATTTATATCATACCAATCAATCTTCAGAAAATTTTAAAAAAGAAACCTTAAAATCAGCTAAAGAAAAATGATACATTTCAGTAGATATGCAAGAACTTGAATGACAAAATATGTAAACATAACCACAGAAACCAGAAAAGGGGACATAATGTCTTTCAACTGGTAAATGAAAAACAAAAGGCAAATCAAGTAAAGAACCCCACTGGAACACAGAAACCACACATACACACGCACGCACGCACGCACGCACGCACGCACGCACGCGCGCGCGCAGACACAACCATTACGAGATTTATGCCAACGAAAACAGCCTTTAGATTTAAAAATAAATAATACATCTTCAAATAAAAAAAACTGTAAGAATTTGTCTTCAGACTTACCTTAAGATAATGATTAATAGTTCTTCAGATAGACATGTAGTGAAATGGAAGAAAATGAATATTAATATCGGAAATGGAGAAATAATGACAAAATGTTGGTGAGTTAAACACACTGTCTTTTGAGTTTCGTGCACTATAGTGGTCATTTGTGATGAAACTCACAGTTTTGTCTGACATGGTTCCGAATGTGGTACAGGAAATGTTAAACAATTCTATTATGAAGAGGGTGAGGGTAGTGGGAGCTACATTATATCTATGTTTACTTGAATTAGTGAAATGTCACTATTAGAGTTTGATCAAAACATAAATCCTATCACTTTCCTGCTTAGTCTCCTTAATTCGGACACCTCCAGAACTCATTGACATGATTTGATGTTCACATGCAGCATTTGCAAGAGTCTTATCCTAGGGTTTTTATTATTCTAAACCTTATAACCCTGTAATAGCTTCCCACTCTTTCTTTTACTTACTATTTTATGTATGTTTGTGTGCTGTATCTATGTAGTATATGGGTGCACGTGTGTGTGAAGGTGCACACGTGAGAGGTCAGAGTGGAACATTCTTCTCTATCAATTTCCACCATGTTCCTTTGAAGCAGAAACTCTCCCTGAGTCCAGATCTCTCTCTCTCTCTCTCTCTCTCTCTCTCTCTCTCTCTCTCTCTCTCTCTCTATCTCTCTCTCTATCTCTATCTCTATCTCTATCTCTATCTCTATCTCTATCTCTATCTCTATCTCTATCTCTCTGCTAAGCTACTAACCACAAAATGCAAGCCCCAGTGATTCTCCTGTCTCTGACCCTGACAGGTCACATTTGAGACCATTCCTGCCCTGTTACATGGTTGGTGGAAACCACACCATTGTTGATGTATCCCTTTTAACCACTAAGACATCTCTCCTGTGCTATTATTTATTTTTATTTTTATTCTTTCATAATTTCCCTATGTTGTCTGAGCTGATTGCAAACATATAATTCTCCTACATTAGCATCTTAGGTAGTTAAAGAATCACAAACATATACCAGCACAACTGGATCCACTACATTTTAAATAGACTTGGTTTATTCGTGTAACATAAAATACCCTTCTGGCCATCTGAATGCCTCCCTATCTCATTCACTATAGCTCTGGGATGCTGCACTCAGACCATGATACCTTTGGTACATGTTTAGTATGCTACACTTGCCTGGGTTTTGATTTAGAAACCTCTACCCCAGACTTGGTACGGCCAGTTTTTCAGGGACCAGATCATCACCCAAGACAAATCTTTCCTAACTGCCTAACTGACACGGATCCCTTCACTCCTTACAATGTCGGTCTGCTCCTTATCTTCACAGCACTGTAACCTTGTCTGCCCTGTTCATTTTTCTGTATATTCTTTTACCTATTTTCAACCTCTGTATCATGAGGTCTCTGAACTTAGGAACCACACTTACATTGCAGAGTGGACATGATGCAAGGACTTATAGACTGTGTAAGTATTTATTGCATTATTTCCACCGAAAGCCTGTGCAAATGAGGATGACAAATGAGAAGCCAAAATTGTTGCACAAAATATATGAATATTCTTCCAACATTAATTTTCAAATATATCATAATCAATATTTTATTTACAAAATCTTTTCTGTAACCTATCTCTGTAGAAATAAGAAGCATTTCTAAAGTGATCATATCTAGAAAAACATATTTAATTTCAGCAATATTTTTGCCCCTATCATTTGGGATATCTTGAAGAATCCTTATATTCATATAATGCTATTGCAGGGTTCTTATTAAATACAATTCTGTTACATTACAAAAGAGTGAAGGAGAGTCCTTGTAAACTCACGTGTTGCTCTTCCCATCTTCATGGATTTCTACTTAGCATAGAGTATTAATTCTAGAAAACCAAGATAGACCTAGAAGAACAAAAAATAGTTTATATATGTAGTTTCCCTAGTCTTCACTCCCCAAATCTACTAGGACTAAGAATATTTATTCAATTCTGTAAAAATTCACTTGCCCATAAATGATCCTGTATGTTCACGAATATTATCTAAATTAACCACTTCTAAGTCTAAATTCTTCAAAGAGCTGAGCCTATCATAGAACTATTTTATAAGCATGACAATTATGGGAAATCATGAGTGAGAAAGAGGAATGTGAAGCAATAAAAATTGAAGATACAATAAAGTGTTTCACACAGCAGGTATTCAGCAAAACTTATTACTGAACCTTGAAAGATCCTGTATTTTCATTATAGAGAGAGGCATTCTCTATAGTTTTAGAATAGAAAAAAGAATTCATTGCCCATCATACAGTCACTTATTCCTCTTCTCCCTCCTCTACATTTCTTGGTTATACTTTCCTAAATGCCAAGTCAGTCTCTTACAATCTGGTGTATCTCTCAACAAGGAAGCCGCAGAGCAGGAGAAGAAAGTCATTGTGAGAATATATAAAATGGGGTCAGGTCAGGCCTTCACAAAATCTGTGAATTTTTGAAATCACTAATTCTCATAAGAACTAGGTACTTCACTAATACCTGAGAAAAGACAATGGGTATATACAACAAGGAGAGATCTCAAGTGTACCTGAATGTCACCCACAAGACACTTCAGTCGCAATTCTACAAGTTCAGTGGGAAGAACTGTTGTCAGAGACACTAAATTTGAAAGCAATAGAGTAGGGATCTGTACTTAGGGAAAGAGAATCTCTTCTCTTGACTCCTTGTATGAAGACTTCCTCAAGTGCAACTCTCGGCTAAACTGAAGAGGAGGAGACTACAACCTAGTTTTGAGGAGTGCCTCTTCTGTTAAACAGTGCTCCCCCAGCTGCTAGGAAGTGGGGGGCTTTAGTGAACAGAGACAACAGTGGAAAGGATGATCAGTAAAGCAGAGAAAAGTGCAGAAGGGGGCAGCAGCTACTTTCATGGAGCTGAATTCTCGGTGGTTATTGAGAAATTCTTCAAAGACAACTCTTACACCAACGTTTAAACTTTGGATCAGAGAAAACAATGAAACTAATAATCATTAGGAGGCAGAAAATTCAAATCAGATATAGACTTCCAACAAACCAATACGAGTAAACTTTTATAAAAATAAATTTAAAAACTTGATACTACTGCTTGCATAGGTTTTGAATATGTGCTCTAAGGTTTGTATACTAAAATTTAATTTCTATTGTCAGGTATTAATAAAGCAGAAGAAATCTACAGTGTTTAGAGACAGAGTCTTGGAGTAGGTGGTTAAGATTAAATTCATTGCAGAGTCCTCATGATTGAATTTTGTTGGCCTTATAAGAAGAGAAACCAGATATATGAGCAGCCTCCCTGTATTTTGTTCATGTGGTGTTGTACATTACCTCAAATCTCTACCAACAAGAGGGCCAGCACCACATACAGTCTTTAAATCTTTGAACTAGGTTCTAAAAAATCCTCTCTTCATTAAAACCTACCCAGGATGTGCTGCGTTGATATTTGCAACAAAAAAGTATTTACAATACAATTACTGTACCCAGGAAGAAGAAGAGAAAAGATTGGAGAAGCAGAGGACCAGGAAATGTCATGTGAGACTGTGTCTCCTAAACAATGCCAATAAACATGCTAATGTGGAGGGGGAAAAACCTCACAGAATCTCACTCCTAGACAAAGAACTCCTGGCAATGAATGGCCCTTAGAGAAGAACTGTCTTATCATCTCCCAGAGCTGAGTCTCCTCCTTGGTTATATGATACAAAGTAGTCAACCCTGCAGTTATATACATGCAATGAACAAAAATGGACTAATATTATATATATATGGTGTGTTCCTGTGCCTGTGTGGTGTGTGTGTGTCTGTGCCTGTCTGTGTGTCTGTGTGTGTATAAAACAATATAATAAAAGAAAAGGAGGCACTAGTTTGTGAGAAAGGGAGCGGACATGGTAGGAATTGAAGGGAGGAAAAGAAATCGAGAAAGTGATGTAATTATAGTTTAATCTAAAATATATTTTTAAAAAGAAGATCAACCAAGTTGCTTGATTAAAATCAAATAGTAAAAAATAATTACTCTTAAATGTAAACTAATGTTAAACAGATCTGAAGTCTTATACAACCAACTCAAGCTAGCCAAATGGTGTCATTATCAAAACGTTGTTTTGTTTTTTGTTTTTTGGTTTTTTTTTTTTCATTAAATCTCAGAATTGCAAGAAAACTTGGTGATTTCAGGATCCTTGGGCCCTGTAATACTATAGACTAGAGAGGTTAAATAACTTTTCAAAAGCTGAATAAGGAAGTAGCAGTCACATAAGACCAGAATACAAATCTCAATGGCAATATGCCTTCAATAACCTGGGCTGATTTTACTTTTTCCTGAGGAACAATTAAATCAATATACAGGATGAAAACAGAACTCTTGATGTTTTCATAAGTTATTTAACTGCAGGATTAATAATGTTTGAGACGAAAATCTGTTTGTAAGGAAGGCCATATTATTTTGATCTCTGAGCACACGCCTTGACAGTTCTAACAGGTTCACTGATGTGAGTGAACGTGCTCAGTGGAATCAAGCCCAGGGAGGGCCGGCTGCTGCTCCTGGCTCCATCCTCAAAGCCTCCCGTAAATGCTCAGTCTCTGTCTCTGCAGAGAGCAGTGAACTGCCAGGCTGGGATCTAATTCAGCACATTATCTGCATTGACCAGATCACTGCAGAAGCTTGGCAAGGTTTCCTTCACCTGTTAAGAAACTAATTTATTGCAGTCAGACATATATTTATGCTTTATTTATATCTATTGGACAAAAGATTGTTAAAAAGAATGGATGTTAAGAGTACATTAAAAGGGCTGACAGGCGGGGCAGAACTTCGGAGTTAAGACTCCCCTCAGCCGCTTGCAGCTCCCTGCCCAGCCCTGGAAGACAGCCTGCTGGCTTAGCCCTTATGCTTCTTGGGCAGAAGCGGAGGTTTTACAGCTGAGGAAAAAGTTTGTGCTCCTGTAAATGTGATAAACAATCATTTGTTTTGTTTCAACACATTGGTTGTGTTTCAGTTTTCACACAGTGGCTGTCCTAAAACCACCCCTGCCGCGAGGGTCCTCCAGGAAACCTGAGGCTGCTGACCTGATTTGCATTGACTCCTGGTGACCTCCCTGCAGGCAGAGCCCTGTAGATACCCTCCAGGAAATACAGGTAGAGTTTAAAACACAGGGTCTGCCTGTATGATATTTTTAAATTGTCAGAGTTATGAGAAAGAGAAACAAAAATTATGACTCAATGGCTCGTTTTCTTCCAAAGTGCCTCAAGAGTCTCCAGAAATATTTAGCAACACTCCCACTGCATTTGTATTATTTAGATTTATTTTCCTCGGAATATAGTCATTTCTTTCCAACCCACACGTCCAAAGCATTCTCATTATCCTCAGAGCAGTCACATGACAGATGGTAACGGCTGTTTCTGTGTCAAAGAATGTCAATTGTCATACTGTAAAGAGATTTTAAACTGTGGTTGAGACACTCTGAAGAGAATAGTGCCAGTCTTTTAAACATGGCAAAAGCTTGACCCTACTCTTTCATCGAAAGATCCAGTACCCCTAGCTAAATCTTTCTTACTGTAGAAGCATGTGAATGCAGGTAGGGTACTTAGGAAGCCTCTGAACTCATCCACTTATATTTGTTTAACTCAAAATTAAACACTGTGTTGGGGGGGGGGCATCGCTCAGTAGCTACAGTTGTCACGGTATTTATATTTGATTGGGTAGTTGCTTATATTTCTTACATTATAAGCAAATTTATGCCTGTATGTGCCATGTGTTTTAAATGAGACCTGTTTTGACAAATCTACCAGAAATTCTTCTTAAACTCCTTGTATCCTCCAGAAATCTAGTCTCTAATAGGACCTTCAATAATTGTATTTAAGAAACAAAAGATTAAAATTCCAGTTTTATTTTACAGATAGCATAATCACAACAGACTACATCTACTGAAGAGAGTGACTGAAGTAGATAGAGTATTTGACCTGATTTTCAGCAGGAAGGAAGACAGAAGCAAATGTCTTTTCATTCGTTCAGATAGTATTATTATCCCTAACTTTAGCATCTCTCCAGCCTATAAAACACCATCTCTTGATTTAAATTAAATAATTTAGTTGTTTGAGAATTTCAAGGGCACCTATTATGCTCTAATTTTAAAAAAAAAGATCACATAAAGGTGAAAATAGTTTTAATATAAATCAGGTATCATTTAATAGAATAAGCAAAATGTTTTGAAACAGTATCAGTAAAGTTTTCATATATAAATGAGATTTACATATATAAAATGTCTTCAAAGTTATCATGGTTTGTTCAGGAGGAAGTATTAAGTGTGGAAGTTCGAAGTGATAACAGTGTGAAGCCGTGAAAGTCCTTAACAAATATGGAAAATTCAAATTCTTTCTAATATAGCCTCAGAGAGATAACAGGGGTAAGAAGCCTGTAAGGTTGGCTACGTAACTGTCAAGGGTGTTTATTTATATCTACAAGCACAGAGTAGCAATCTAAGGCATTTACTTATGTAGTCATGATTATTTATTTAAAAAAAAAAAAGGTGTTACAATGCCTAACCCACCTGGACTTGAAAGACGACCTTGCAAGTATGGAAAAACTTACTTTAGAGGGGGAAGAGAGTAGGTTTGGGAAATCAGTGAAAAGGTGTTGTTACAATACTCTAGAATGGATATGGGATTATAAACCGCAAGACAAAATTCAAATGCGCAGTAGAGACATTTAAAACTTTAACAAGTTACAGATGTGGGTGAGAGGGAGAAGAACGAGTGATAAACAGTTTTGTAGCGTGGACAACTGTAAGCACCAGCCGCCACCACCGGAGAACTAACATGGGGCTGTCATCGGAAGAAGTCAAAATAGTGGAACCATTTGACTCTGAGAGAGAGAAGACAGAAAGGTGTGACAGTTGTGCCTGAAGAATAGTTTTGGTTTTCTGGGGACTTACTGAAGGCACAGATCTGCAGTGACAGAGCAAATTGGTGATGATGAAGGTCTATCTGCATTAGATGGTGCCTGAGACCTGCTGAGGGAGAGGCAGGATGTCAGTCCATGCAAGGGCCGCCTAGGGAGAAGCTGCTCCCTGTCACCAGCAGTCAGGCCAGCATCCCCTGGCAAGTGCTGGCCTGTTCCTCTCTCCTCGGGCCTCTGCTGCCTCCCTATCCACTTCTCAGACCGTGCTCCGCAGACGACACATGGTCTTTCCGAAAAGCCTCCAGCCCCTGCTGAATGAAGTTCACATCGATAACCTGAGACTAATAATAGAATGTAGAACTTCCTTTGAAATTGGCTTCAGTTTTATCCCTGAAATTTATGCTCCAAGTGCTCTGTGTTTAAATAAGTGTGTAACCGTGTTTTATTTTTGTAACTTTTGTTGCAAAATTATCCACCCTTTGCTGTTTAAAATCAACACTATTTTCCAGAATTTTTATATGGAAAGTGCCATCTTCGGGTTAACATTACCTTTTCTTTTGTCACTGTGTACGGGTACTTATATGTTTTCTTCCCTGGTGTCATTGTCCCACTAACAACCTCCTTTGGAATTAGTATATGGTTTGGTTTAGCACACTGCCTACAAATGAAGCTCATTTATTTGTGTTTGAGGACATTTCTTGTTGTCTTGGGAATAATTTAGGATAAAACTAAAAATTCACTCTACTAAATAACTGAATGAATTGGGGGATCAGTATAAAATCTTAAGCAAATGTTTTATTAAGATTTCTTTATTAATTCAGTTGTGGTGGTTAATCTTCATTGTCAACATGATGGGCTTAAGAATCACCATGGCTTAGCCGGGCGGTGGTGGCGCACACCTTTAATCCCAGCACTCGGGAGGCAGAGGCAGGTGGATCTCTGTGAGTTCGAGGCCAGCCTGGGCTACCAAGTGAGTTCCAGGAAAGGTGCAAAGCTACACAGAGAAACCCTGTCTCGAAAAACCAAAAAAAAAAAAAAAAAAAAAAAAAAAAGAATCACCATGGCCTCACACCTGTGAGTGGCTGAGTGTTTCCTGAAAGATTTAATTGTGTAAGAGGGACCCACTAAGAACTGGCGGGGCAGGGGGAGGGGGGACCATCTATGGTCTTGGGTCTCAGACTGAATAAAAAGGAAAGAGTAAACTGAACAGTATTGCTTTCTTTTCTTCATAATTAGGATGTCATGTGACAGCTGCTTCTTACTCTGGGCCACCATATTGTCACTATCAGATGGACTGTCTCCTTGAACTACAAGGAAGTGAAACTTTTTGTTCCTTAAGTGGCTTTTGTTGGGTGTTTGATCACATCGATGAGCAAAGACAATAGGTTAAGGTTCAGGTTAAGATGTAGTTATGCTGACCTCCTTCAGGTAATGTCTATGCTCAGGAAATGTGCTCTGCTGACCTCCCTCAGGTATGGCTAACATCTCGCTGTGCTGACCTCCCTCAGGTATGTCTAACATCTCGCTTTGCTAACATAGCACTTTCAATGCTCCCTTACCTTTGCAGATGACAAAGGGAAGTAAAAAAAAAAAGTGATGCTTCAGTAGATAGCTGTAGCATGAATCTTAAAGAATCTTATTAATAAAATCAAACCCAAGGCCAGTTATTGGAGTCAATGCTGGTAGATCAGAGAGACAGAACAAGCCACAGCTATCTCACCTTGCCAATTCCTCAGCTGGTCCTGTTTCCTCAGACTGGAAGCCTCTGAATCCTCATCCAGAATGAATCTCAGCTGAGCTGTGTTGCTCCAAAGCCTGAAAGCTTAACCAGCCACGTGCTTCTAGATTCTGATCCTCATGCCTTATATACCTTTCTGCTTTCTACCACCACTCCCTGGGATTAAAGGTGTGATGAGTCACCATGCCTGTCTGTATCCTTGAACTCATGGATTTCTGCCTCTGGAATGCTAGTATTAAAGGCGTGTGCTATCACTGCCTAACTAGTGGCTTTTCTGTTCTCTGACCCCAGATAAGTTTATTAAGGTACACAATATTTTGGGAAACACAATACCACAGATAGCTCAAAAAAATAAAAACAAAACCAAAAACCCTAAAGCCTATTGCCTTTGTGCTCTGTGAGGTGTTAGAGAGGAGGAGAAACAAGTTCCCACGGCCCCAGTGTAAGGGTTAGCACTAGTGGTCAACAAGGCTGGTTGCCAAAATAAGCCATGAATTCCAAGAGAACCGTTGTAGAAAACGTATTTTCTGTGTGCTGATAGGCACAGGACGTAAAGCTTCCTACACATATTCGCTGACATAACTGTTTGGCTAAACCATTTGTTTTGACTAAACAAATAGCCTCTGAACATCATCTAACTTACAGTCTAGTATAGCAGCACCTCTAAAACATCAGGAGCTGTACTCCTTGCCCCAAAGATAAAGGTAATAAGAGAAAGAACAAGGTACAGTGAACAGCACTGAGGAGCTACACAAACCCCACATTTCCCTGTGGAGAACTGAGCTCAGGCTTTAAGAGCTGCTTTGAGAAGAACAACAGGAAAATTCCTGGAAGTTTGTGTTTTCCTTCTTTGGTCTCCAATTTTCTCAACTCCAAACACATGCAACAGCAACTATAATGGCTGCATGGTGTCAAGATATGGAAGCCTGTCACCTTTGTTGATAGAACCGACAGCCATGTGCAATTTCCTTTCTGAAAGCTCCTCTGTAGGGTCAGAGTAATACTGCCCAATTAGCTTGTGTCATCTTATCCCCATTCCCACCAGCGTGAGTACCCACGTGCACCCCCAGAGAGAAGGGGAGAGAGAGAGAGAGAGAGAGAGAGAGAGAGAGAGAGAGAGAGAGAGAGAGAGAGAAAGACACACATACAGAGAAACACAGAGAAAGAAATATATGCGCACACACACACACACACACACACACACACACACACACACACACACACAGCTCCCTAGTAAAATTTCTTGGAAGCTGTCCCTTGTGGGTTCAGGCACCCTAATTCTTCTCTCAGGATTAGTTCTGGGAACAGGCTGAGAAGACATTCTGGACTATCCAAGGAGCCACTAAATGCTCACTGGCATTCTTTGTATCCTCCCAGCTATCTGTTCTCCTTTGAAAATGGGCATTTTCTGGCATGGTAAATTCCAAGCAGAAGTCAAAAGAGTCTTTCACTTGTGGGTTCATAATGAGAGTATCAGTAAGATCCATACACCTGAAACCAAGTTAAAATTGCATAAAGGTAATTCTGTCTGTTCTATCTTCACAAAGTCACTAGATGATATTGCAGAGATGAACATGCTTATGGACTCCCCTTTCTTCAGAACCATGAACTGGAACACAAAGAGAAATGCAAAGGAATGAAGATATGATGCTTAACCCAACTGGGGAGTGATAATAAATGGTGTTTAAAAAAACTGGGAGCTAGTGAGATAAGTGAGTGGGGAAATCTGCCTGCTGTGACGTCTGACGGTATGAATTCGATAATCAGTTCTCATTGGTGGGATGATAGGACCTACTCTCACATATTGTTCTCTGATACCCACACACAGGCTTTGTCATGTCCAAACCTACACGCATACTCAGATACACCACGTACACTTAGTAAACAGCTTTTAAGCAAATGAAAGTGGGGGTTGGGGGGATAAGTAGTGACCATCCCATAGCTCCTTCTCCTGTATTTGTTGAATATTCTGCACCTCTGGGAAACCAGAATAACATATCACTTTGTAAGTATGGAAGATCAATGTTTCAGAAAACAATACTCACCAGTGGTTGATGCAAACTATTAGGTATTGTGAAGCTGAATCTTGTCAATCAAAGTGATGGAACTGAGAAGCATTTAGGAGATTCATAAACCACACCCAAGGAAAATTATCAGAACGGATGGAGTTATCCCAGGAATGTGGGTCTGGATGGAATAAAAGGCAGGAAAGGAGGAAGCCACTTCCTGAGGTATCCTGGCTCCACTTCCTGCCCACCATGTGTAAGCTGATCCACCGCCAACCATGCTGTGAACCCTGAGAGTCCTGACAAGGAGAAGAAAGCACCTCTTCCCTGAAGTTGTTTCTGCCAGCAAGTCTTGTTACATGACAACAAGAGAAAATAAGAGCTGTGTAGAGATCGTCATAATCGCTTCATGTATGGAAGATTAACCTCAGTAAGCAAAATACACTTCAGGAAATAAAAATGTAAAAGATGAAGAATAAAAAAAAAAGGTAAGGTGTGAAAGTATTTGTCTGGATCCTGACCTGAACTTTGCTCATCAGGGGAGAAGGTTCATCAGAATGCTGAGTTGTGATGCCCTAGGTTTCAAATTGTAGATGTGACAGAGTTTTTAATAAAGTGTGTCTGTGCATGTGCATGTTCGTGTATGTGTGTGTGTCTGGAACGTTCAGGTCTTTCAGCTGCAGGGCTGATCTTCTGTTAGAGCACTGAGCAAAACAGAAAAGTGGTTCTTTAGTAGTCTTTACGAGTGCTATATAAACAGAACAATATTCCGAGGTAATCTACTTCATGGTTTAGAATAAAGAAAAATAAATATATTCATGGTATAAATAAAAGAGTAAGACAGACCACCTAGTATTTTAAAGTAAGAAATAAACCAACAGACTACCTAATATTTTAAAATAAGAAATAAACTAACAGACTACCTAGTATTTTAAAATAAGAAATAAATAAATAAACTAATATGAATACTTGGGTAAGTTAAAATAGATCCTACTGCACTTCCTACCTCTTTCCTACGCAATATTCACACTGAAATACATCCCAGAATACAAGCCATACATTTCCACTAAGCATAATATACACATTAAAAATACTATTCACATTCTCCTTTTGTGTTCTAAGATATCATTATGGTGACATCAGATGATGGCAATCAAACGTCACTTACTGGTATGGGCCAACAGAATTTCAAGAACACCCCTAATGGACATGTAAATGAAGAACAGTCAGAATGATCCGCTAAAGGCAAAATACCTTTCTTGAACTACATGCTTTATTCTAGCAGAATAGTCCATTTCTGATGACACAGAAGATAGCTTACGTATTCTGATGTAAGAAAGCGAGGCATATATAGTGGGAAGAGAATATGACAGGGAGTTAGGAGTCATGAACTGACACTCCAGGAGGGCCTATGAGCATTTAACCTTGACACTAACTTGAAAACTTAATCACTATTGATTGGGAGGACTACCGTGCAAATGCCACTGTTGTTGCATTGAATCATTATGGTGAGTACTCGATATTTGCTCACTGAATAAGCTAATGATGAAATCAATCTACTTGGAGCTCTGCTTCAGGAATTGCAGTGTGAGGAGGCAGGTGACTGCCCCCACTCCATAGTCCACTGTATCTGCAGATTCTTCTTTGAAATAGTTCAGTGAACATAAGGCCTTCTTAGACATTTTGAGATGGATTGTCTCTTCGAGTTTTCTAACCTAGCAGGTATTAGATCGTAAATAAACTACCCAGGACACATTGTGTAACAGTAACTTGAGAGGGATGTGCTAATGGAGCCCTGAGTGATTAATCTGTATTTCCTTACTGTTTCTCAATTTTCTGTTACACTGCAAAGCATTTACACTCCTGATTCAGATCTTCCAGTTCTACGCCAACTGTGAAGAAAAAAAAAGTGCATAAGCTAACGAGATTTTTTTTCAAAACACAGTGTAAATTCTTGTACCTGTACAAATTATAACATTTTGTCTGCATCTCATGACTCTTACATCAAAAACTATGAGTAAGTTCTCAGAAGTTTTTACACACATGTTTGAGGAGAAGCAATCCACCATGATTGGGGTTTTCTGACACTCACACTCGTCCAGATGTGACTCTCAACTACCCCATGAAGTGTTCGATTTTCTGATATGAATATTGTATGTTAGCTTTACTCATGGCTCAGAAAAAGTTTTATCTGACTTGTAAAGGTTTACACTGCTTCAAACAAGAGTGCCTGCATTGAAATACAACTTTAAAAATGTTTATGTATATGTGACTCAAATCAAGGGCCTATTTCTCCTCTTTTGTTTCCAGCATGCTGTTCAAAACATAGCTTATATCTACCGGGAAGACAGAAGTATTTTTGGCAATAATAAACTGTCTCTAATCAATATGTCAGTGAATTATAGGGCTGCAGGCTCACGGATAGCCATTTGAATATCAGGTGCATGGCCTGAGAAATCAAAACAACTGTCTCCATATACACAGCTATACAGTACAACACAGTGATTCTGTTCTTTATGAAAAATGTGTCCTTGTTGTCCAGTTAAAGTAAGAAAATTTGAAACAGAAAGGTGTAGAATTTTAGATAATGTGCCTATATGTTGACAAATGAGCAAACTTTAAGTTTTTTAAGCCTTCCCTCATGGAGGAAATTGTTTCTTTGGGCTTACACATTTTTAAAGCCATATACAAACTAACCAAATATTTCAGTACATTTGCAACCTTGGATTCAGTCTTAAATGCCTGACACTGTGGCATAGACTGGAAAAGACAAGCACATTGTTTCTTCTGAAATCTCAGATGGAAATTGGACAGAGAAAGTGTTGGACCGAAGAATTGTTAACGGTAGTGCATGTGGTGATAATTTCCCAGGATGCAATAAATAAAAACAGTAAGATCATTCTCAGCGTTTGCTAACATAATTCAAGGTAGCACAACCATTTATTGATAAATATTTTCAAAAATAAACATGTTTTTTCATCAGAGCCTAGCAATCCTTTATGGCCTAAGAATTCCACTGCTAGTCATATGTACAATGGAGATGAACATAAATGTGTTCACCAAAGATACACATTAGAATATCCATAGCTGATATGAGTGCTTATCAGGAAGAAGTATACTTAAGTATGGTAAATTTTAGCTGTTTCTATAATGGAATACAGCTACAGTGTGACTATGATTGTTCCCATAGGCTTCTGTATTTGAATATTTTATTCTCCTCTAGAGGAAAAACTTGGGGAACATGACAAGGTACAACCTACATGGGAAAAGTGGGTCCCTGAGGTGTAAGCATTAAGGGTTACAGCCTAGACCCAGGTCTTGCTTGGTATCTGTTTTCTAATCTGTTGAGATGTGAGTACTCACCACCATGATGTCCTTGTCTGATGAACCAAAAAAATTCTTCTTCATTTAAAGTGACTTTCCCAGATATTTGCTCACAGTGATGAAAAGGGGTCACTATGACATAAATTATTATTGGAAAGTTACATAAATTATTCTCAGATTGTTATGGTGATAAATCTAGACATAGAACAAAGCTTTAAAAAATGATTTGTAGAGGAAATGTGGAAGAGTTTGGAGCTGGTGCCTAAGAAACCTTATATTGGTATAAGCAGAGTTTAGGGAAGTATCCTGGTAGGAGTTCTCAAGACCAGAATGCCAAATAAAGGCAGACAGGAAATGCTTGACCCATAACGACTCAGAGGAACACAAGGCCTCTATTGAGCACTGAACTAAAAACTACCAGTCTTAGTTAGCTTTCGTTTGCTGTGATAACACATTGACCAAAAACAACTTAAGGGAGAAAGCAGTTTGTTTCATTTTACTGATACTAGGTCATAATCCATCATTGAAAGAAGTCGGAAGTAACTCAAGGCATGAACTGAAGCAGAGACCATGGAAGAACACTGCTTACTGGCTCAGCTTGCTCTCGGATACAACCCAGGACCAAATGTCTAGGGTGGAATCACCCACAGCGGTGTGCATGATTTAATCATTAATTAATCATTAGCCAAAAAAATGTCCCATAGTCATGGCCTACAGGACAGTCTGATGGAAGCAATTTCTCCAGTGCGATTCCCTATCCCCAGGTGATTCTAGGCAGGGTGACTAAGCTTAGCAGCACAATGCTGTCACACCATGCTGTAGTCTGTCAAGGAACGCTTGTGTGTTCTGTCTACATCTTCACAACTCCAGTGAAGCTGAATTTAAAGTGACCGACAGATCTGTTTGGTGATGGAAATTTCAAGACTACATAACATTCAAGATAAGGGATGGCTATTGCTCCTGCATTTAGTGAGCTGTAATGCCAAGAAATCAAAGTAGAACATGAAGCAGAAAGATGAAAGGACCTTCTCAGTCAAAGCTGCAGATAAGGCATGTAAGGAAAATGTGGCTGTAATCGGTAAAGAGACTTCTGCTATTAAAACTAAATACAATACTTTGTATTGAGATCGTTGGAAAAGTGACTTAGGGGCTAGATCCTACTCATCAAATGCTCAAGGGTATGACAATTCAAAGACAATAGAAAATCTTACATTTAGACAGAAAGTGCATAAATAAATAGTGCTTTCAGCATCCTGCTCCAGCAGAGATACCTAGGGAAGTGTTTTCCCAATGAGCCAGGCAGGCTACCTTGGATTACTGTTGCTGCTGTGGCCCAAGAGGGTCAGGTGGCATCTCTAGCTGTCAGCAGAGTCTCATGTTGTTTTTGTGATGCTTCTTTTGTAGGCAACCAGGATGTCAGATTCTGGGAGTCATGAAGGCCTGCAGCAGAGTTCTAGAAAGCCACTGAGGCCAGACAATGTGCGGTAGGTTTGTTTCCCCCGAGTGGAGCCGCTGAGTGGGTTGTGCAGGAAGCTATGAAGGTGAATGTTGAGATCAGTGTGCCCTGCTCTAAGCTGGTGTGTACTTATTTCGTAAATTGGCAGTTTTCAGGCTGGGTGTCTCCATTTTACAAGCATGATTTAGCTCCATTTTTAGTGCAAATACCAAGGCAAACGCCTTTGTACCTCCTTATGTGTGCAAACACCACCCCGTGCCCAGCACCTCATATGAGACACAGATTGATAAAAAACAAACTTATTTCTAAATGTAAAGGGAATCACCATACAAACTGTCAAAGTAGATTGGAATCCTATGAGAATATTGTCATATTCAAATCATATCAATGAAACCTGTACTGAGAACTTATCACACACACCAGACCAAGGAAGAGTACATTCCCACTTTATGTAGTTCACTACATAAGGAAGATGAAATCTAGTACTCCACCGATTATGGCCCCCACTGATTATTTTCTGAGCACTCAGGGTGTTCAAGAAGAGACCAACAGGCAGAATACTCCTGTCTGCCTTATGAACTTTAGTTCAGCTTGGTCTCGATTGCTGACAAGGTCTACTCAAATTGTTCTCTGTTCATCTATCTGTCTGCCTGGCCTGGGTCTATACCTTTCCTCTAAGGCCCTGAAGTTCTGTGCCTCATCTGTATCTCCTTCATGGTCCTACATCTCACCTGTGCACTTTAACTCAGCACCACCATGACTCCATTGCCTGACTCTGCAGGTCGTTCCAGCAGCTTCCTGCAGTAACCCCCTCTATATCAATTTCGGCCCTCTTGCTCTGCCTATAGTAAGGACTTCTTGAACTCTTTAACACTCCTACAGGATCTTTACCTCTTCTGCAGCCATTCTGTAATCTACATATATACATAAATGAAGGGATAGAAGACAGACAAATATAGACAGAAGACGAATAGATGATAGATGTAATTATTATGTGATGAGTAATGTTGTGTGTGTCATCTAAGAATTAATGTTACTAGTATTATAATAAAAGACCTGTGTTTGCAAATGGCCAGCTATCAAGAGAAATTGGGATTATATTGCACCTTACTGCCAATGAAACAGATACAACTTCTGAATTTATTGTTAGTTAATAATATGTGCATGACAAATGTGTCTGTCTGTTTCTTCCATAGCAACTCTTGATAGCAAAGCCAGATGAGATTGCAGGATATAGAAGATGCTAGAGGTTCGATTTGTTTGCAGAGGAAGGCTCCACAGAGAGGAGACAGCCCAGTGGAGGGACCACATACTACACAAGTTGTGCAAAACCACTGAAGCTGAACATGGAGCATCAGGCTTTAGTGCTTGTCCTGCTCGGCTTTGTCTGCCTCTGCCCTGAGGTATTTTTGCCCATTCTTCCCTTAAAGAATCAGAATGTTTATGTCATTGTATACTGGGATTGCATGACTTTTCATTTAATTTTTGAAAGAGCCTACGAGTTAATGCGTTGCCTTTAGTCTAAGAAGAGACTGAACTTTGAGCTTATGAACACCATTTGAATTGTGAGGTGACAAGGACTTTTGAAGTTAATATAAATGCATTTTTACATCATGATATGGCCATAAGCCTACAAAGGGTGGAATACGGTTTGTGTATGAAATGACCCCACAGGCTGATGTGCTGGAACATTTGGTCCCCAGCTGGTGGTGCTGTCTTGAACAATTTTAGACGCTTCAGGAGACAAGTCTTAGCTGGAGGAAATGGGTTACTGGGAGAGAGGGGTTTAAATATTATTGGCCTTAGTTACAACCTGATCGTTCTGCTTCTTTTTACAAACAATTGCAGTCATGTTTTTTCTACCATGTCAATTGTATCCCCTAAAACCATGAGCTGAAATAATTTTTGTCAGTTCTTTGTTCCCTGCAACAAAGAAAGTTAATAATGTTAACACTAAATGGCAGCAAAAATGATTTGTCCTGCTTTGCTGAGAAGATTCCTGCCAACATTCTTTCATCAGTAAGAATGTTCAAACGGCCAAATTTAATAAGTATAAAAGTTTCTCCACTTAAATTCTTGCTTAAGTTATTCATCAACTTGCTACTATTTCTTTTCTTTGTTTTTATTTTGACGTTTATAAAATAACGAAGCAATGAGTAAGGAATCAATTACATGTAGACATTAAATATTGTTTACATTAAAAGTTCTTGAAGAGTTCACATGCTAAAAGCTTAGTGTCTGGGGTGGTGGGTGCTATGAGGAAGTCCTCGGAACCTTGAGGAAAGTGGTTCTTAATTGTGGGTCAAGTTGAATGAACCTTTCATAGGTTGCCTGAAACCATTGAAAACATTATGATTCATAACAGTAGGAAAATTGCAGTTATGAAGTAGCAATGAAAATGATTTTATGGTTGGGGATCACCTTAACGTGAAGAACTGCATGAAAGGGCCACAGCATTGGGATGGTTGAGAACCACTGCTTTAGGAGATGCAGTCTTAGGGAAGATCCTCAACAGAGACTATCAGATGCAAAACACTGGATGCATGACTTGTAATTTCTGCTTTCGTACTCAAGTTGTACGCAGGTTTGTGCTTCTATACAGCCTATGCCATCTTCTCCTGGCACCTAATAAATGCTCGAAAAAATAGATCTGTCTGATCTAGGAATCATAATTTAATAACCATGAGCTTAATAAACCTTCCTTTATAAACCTTCCCAACTTTGCTATTATAGTAGTGGAAAATTCCCTAATGTACCCAGTATTTCATGGCTTACTAATATTTATACTAAAATACACGTCATGATTCGAATGTAAATTGTCTATCTTAGGCCCATCATTTGAACACTGGGTCTCCAGCTGGTGGCCTTGCTTTGGAAGGTTGTGAAAACTTGTGGAAGTCGAATCTTACTGGAGAAAGTGAGTCAAGTGGCGGGGTGGGCCTTAAGAGTTCACTGCCTTAAAGAGCTGACTTCCTGTTCCCTCTCTGGTGTCTGACTGCTGACGCAATGCGACCAGTCTCCTGATGCCGTGACAGTCTACCATGGTGGACTGTGTCTCCTCAATCTGCAAGGGAAAATCATCTCTTCTTAAGTTGCTCTTGTGAAAGGTTGTCACAGCAATAAAAAAATGACTAATGATTAATAATAATTAGAGAATATACTTGTTTTTATTTATTATTATTTTATTGAACTATAATATTTGTGCATATTTTTGAGCCATATATATATTTAATGTTTAATTAACATATATTTCATACTGGTCAACTCAAGGTAATAAGCACATATGAGCTTAAAATGTTACCATTTGTTTATGGTAGATACTCTCCAATTCTTTTACATTATTGTTGGTTGTTTTAAATTCCCCTAGTGTCAGAGTACACTAGAAATTGTTACTCCCACTGAACAATTACACTGCCTCCTCCCCACGCCTTCCTAGACGCCTCACTCTTTAGTAACCCTTCCTCTGCTTTTATCTCACAGTCAATGGACTTGAGATTTCCCTGATAGATGAGATCCTGTGGCGCTCCCCCTTCTATGTTTGACTTACAGCACAGTGTTCTCCATCTTCATCCACAGTGTGATCAACTAGAGACTGTGTTTGTTTTTACATCTGAAGGGTACCATGTTTATACTCTAACACATTGTCTTTATCTAGACAGTTTTCGTGGATATTCAGCTTGACCACATGTGGCTGATGTGAGAGTGAAGAGTCTTTTCAGTACGTTGTTGTTGTTACCTTTCTCTATATACCCAGCGGTGAGATCGCTGGACCACATGGTAGCTACACTTTTCTTTTTCTTGTTTTTTGACAGACCCATACTGTTATCCAACTGGCTGCATTAATTTACATTTCCACCAAAACAGCTAAATATTATTCATTCTTTATCATTTCTAGCATCTGTTATGTTCTATGATTTCTTAAAAATTATTTCTTTCATTTGTTGAGATTGTAATACGATTACATTATTTCATCCTTCCCTTTTCTTATTTCAAACCTTTCCATATACCTGCCCTTGCAATCTTTCAAATTCTTGGCCTCTTTTTTATTAATCATTGTTACATTCATATATGCATATACACACATATTCCTAAATATGCCAGTTGGTTTTTTGTGGATTTTAATAATAGATATTCTCACTAGGATAAGTGTGTTATGACTAATATTGATTTATAACTTGACAGGATCTAGAATCACCTAGACCACAGGCTTCTGGAGTTGCTTACAAAGGGTTATCTTCATTATATCGATTGGGGGTGGGGAGACCCACCCTGACAGCAGCCAGCACCGTTGAGTACTGGACTATTTAAAAATGAAAATAATTGTTGAGCATGAGCATTTATCCCCCTCTGCTTTCTGTCATGGACACAGTGCAACCTGCTTCCTCAAGTTTCTATCTCATGACATTCCTGCCATGATAGAAAGTGCCCTCAAACTGAAAACCAAAATAAACCTTTGCTTCTTTAATTTGCTTCTACTAAAATATTTTGTCAAAACAATGAGACAAATAACTAATAAGGCATATCCAATGTATTTCATACGCTTTTCCCAATAATGATATTAAAACTTTTTCATCTGTCGGACATTTGCATAGCATCTGAATTCCCAAAGATCAGGGAACATCATAGAAGAGAAAATTAAAGGATGGAAATGAATGTTGTGAAATCTGGTGTCTGGACATGACATGATTGTCACATACAGCAACTCACAGCAGCTGTGACAACCCTCCATGTGACCTTCACAAGAAAAAGAAACTTAAAATTCCCAGCGTGGGGAAGGCAAGGGTTCCCAATGCCCACCCCTAACTGGGGAGCTAATGGTGGTCAGTGGCTGCTGAGGAAGGGAATATCACTAATTTGGGATGATGGCATTGTAAGCAAGTGTTACAGCTCTTGGGGGAAAGGTATCTTGACTTATTGGGAAGCTAGGTTCTACCTAGAGCTGCAATAAGACAGCTCAGCCCTGGAGGAAGAGGTATCCTGACTTTTCAGGAAGTCAGGTGATACCTGAAACTGGGGTGTGGTGGGGGATGATCTCCCCACTGCCCACCACAGGATATAACAATCTTGCTCCTCTCCTCAGAGCCGTTACAGCTGAGGTTTGCTCTGCTCTCCCCCACTAAGGTGTCTTCCCAGTAGAGCTCTGCTTCTTCTCACTGGTCCAAGAGGAAACCCCTACAGAAATGTAGCAATCTCCTCTGGCTTCTGCAGAAAGTTTATTTGTTTGTTTGGTTGTTTGGTTGGTTTGTTTTTTGTTTTTGTTTTTTTTGGTTTTTTTTGGTTTTTTTTTTTTTTTTTTTTTTTTTTGGTTTTTCCAGACAGGGTTTCTCTGTGTAGCTTTGTGCCTTTCCTGGATCTCGCTCTGTAGACCAGGCTGGCCTTGAACTCACAGAGATCCAACTGCCTCTGCCTCCCGAATGCTGGGATTAAAGGCGTGCACCACCACTGCCAGGCAAGTTGTTACTTTTTTCTGCTCTACCTTGCTCAGCCCCCCTAAGGAAGGTCTCAGAAAGGTCCTTCTGCTCTGCACCAGCCAATGAAGATCTTCACCCAAGAATCTTTTGAGAAAGAGATTTATTTTGGAAGGCGGAGTCCAGGAGAGTGGCTGTCTCTGCCAGGGTGGGAAAGAACAGTCCACAACTGAACAGGCAGAGGGGTTTATATAGGGCTTCTTAAGGGAGGAATTTCTCCAGGGAAAATATTTTCTGCTCAGAGATTGGTTAGTTTCCCTGCTCAGAGATTGGTTAGTTTTCCTGCTCAAGGATTGGTTAGGTTTGTTGGACAAGGGTGATAAGTTTTAGGACTCCTGAAGGCCTCTCTTCCTTCACAACAAACCAAATCGAACTGAATTGGAAAGCCCAAGTTTAATGGGTAAAGCATTCCGGGTGATTCCCCAGCCCCTGCAGAGAGGAGAAAGGGACACAAGACCAGAAGAATCGCAAGCCTGTTTTCAGGGATGCTGCTTATATATCCCCTGTGGGAGTTGTTCTGAGCCTCTCTGGGGGAGGAGCTGTGTTTGACAGGCTCTGAAGGGGCGGGTTTGGGGAAGAGCTCTGTGAGGTGGAGCTCCCACGCAAACATTCCAGACACTCTGGGTACAGGGTTGCCAGGGTGTCAGGGTGCCAGATGGAACTCCCATCCAAACAAAGGGCAGAGATGACTCTGATTTCAAGGCCAAACTGTATTTCTTTCACTGGTCCTTTTTAGCCTTTCGGTTCTAATTTTAGGGCCAGGGCATATTTCTTTCACTGGCTCTGATTCTAGGGACAAAGTGTGTTTCTTTGGATCTGGTTTAAGTGTCAGGGTGTGCTTCATAGGTTCTGGGTTCAGGGCTAAAGTGTTTCTTTCACTGGCTCAGGTCTCAGATGCAGGGTTGATTTCTTTCACTAGTTCTGGTTTCAGGGCCAGGGTGGGTTTCTTTGGCTGTCCCCCTTTCCCTAGAGGCATCTATTTGGAGGTTGCGCTTTTGATATTTTATTGGTCAACTCTTTCTGGGTATGCCAAACAAAACAAACTCCATTTTCTTTGTGTTTTATTCTGCTGTTTCGTTTTGGCATTTGTCTTACTGGTTTTTGTATTTGTTTTATTTTTGTTTTTGCTTTTTTTCTTTTTGTTTGTTGTTGTTGTTTTTAAGAGTGAGTGAAAGTGCCTGAAGTTGTATGAGTAGGGAGGTAGAGAGAATCTGGGAAGAGTTGCAAGAGGAAAAAACATGATAAAATATCCTGTATGAAAACAGTTTTCTTCATAGATGTGGCAAGCGGCAGACTACCCATGATCCAGTTTATGATCCTAAATCATACGTATACAGGCAGTGCTAAGTGTACTCAGTGAGCTTAAAAGAGAGTCCATGAAGTTGAGAGGAAAGTGATGGAGGGTAGACGAGGGACTGGGGCGGGGGAGCAATAATAATTACAATCTCAAACAATAGTATTTTTCTCCAAAAGAAAAGGCTATGAAGTTGGAAGGGGGTGGAAAATATGTTGGAGTAGGGTCTAAAGGAAGGGAGTAGGGGATAGATATGACCTAAACACATTTCATGCATATATGAAATTTTCAAAAATATTGTTTAATATTGCTAAATTATACTTAATTGTCTCAGAAATATATCAGATTTTAATTACTAATAATTATTTCCTTCCTATAATTGATTTCAATAAAGATAGAGCTGTTTGAATATTAAAAGTTTATTTTATGATAGGTTGTATACTAGACATAAATTGACTTGTTGTAATTATAGAGACAAAAAGGTCAATGTCAGCCCTCTGCAGGCTGGAGAACCAGGAATACTGGTGGTATACTTCTGTCTAAATTCAAAGGCTGAAGTCCAAAAATGTTGAAGGTAGAAGGTGTATTCATGGGTCAAGAGGAAAGAAAATTATTCCTTCCTTGTCTTTTTTTTTTTTTTAATTTGGACCTTCAATTGCCAGAGTATTGTCTGCCCATTTTGATAATCTTTTCTGAGATTACTGATTGACAAATTAATATCATTCTGAAAAAGCCATAGAAATCACCAAAAATAATATTTTACTGGTTATCTAAATATCCCTCAACCCAGCCAAACTACATAAAAATTTAAATATAAAACTAGGGAAACATTCTGATATGTTCCCACAATATATGCTACTTTGTTATAAGGATTACTCTGACTTTACAGAACTTGATTCACATTCAATACAATGCAGGTTCTTCAAATTTCCTGTATTAATGAATACAGGAGAGATCTCCCCCATATAAAGTATGCCCTTCACACCAAGGGAAAAGAAATAATCCCATCTTCAAAATAGAGTTGAGGCAAGAGCATGCATATCCACAGACTTCATTGACATCAGGTTTCTCTCCCTTCAGTTTTCTAATGCGTTTTATTTATTTACTCATAACTACCACTTCTTGTTCAACCTACCATGTAGCCATTTAGGTTTTACCTCTTTGGTGTTCACTGAATTCTCCTAAGTACTTGTATAACATTTTATGAATATCAGGCACACTGGTACATGAAAGAGAGTCTCTTTCCCTTATAGATAAAATAAAATGTATAATGAATAGGTTTTTAAAAGAAAAATATACTGAGGAGTTAGAAATCCCACACAGGAAGGGAGACAAAATGTTAAGGAAGTGCTGCCATATTTAAAATGTTAAAACATTGTGTTTAATTCTATGGGAAAGCACTGCCTAGCACACACAAAGCTTAAGTCAATCCCCACCTATACTTCCTATATTCTTACTGATTCTACCTACTCCAACATGGGGAAGGATTACATGTGAATTCTGAGAAGATTGAAAGTTTTAACGGAAGGGACTGTGAGGCACAGACTTGTGGGCAAGACTTGGATCTAGCATTTCCTTGTTTTCTTTAAAGACGTTCTTGTAAGCGTGAAGATCAGTTTATAATTAAACAAAAGGTGTCACCCGAGGCTGAAGAGATGGCTCATTGGTTAAGAGTGCTGATTGCTCTTCCAGAGGACCCTGGTTCAATTCCCAGCACCCACATGGCAGCTCACAACTGTCTGAAACTCCAGTTCCAAAGGATCTGACACCCTCAAACAGGCATACATGCAGGCAAAAACACCAGTGCAGACCAAACAACAATAAAAAACTTATTTAAACAAAAAAGATGCCAACCTGTCCAGCAGGGCAGGTGCCTGACTGAAGTGTTTGTGATTTTACTTGTCCTCAAGTTCCCTCTGCCTCCTCCACTGGGGAAAGAAAAAAAAAAGAAAAAAGATAAGTAAAAGCAGCAATCTCACCTGAGTGACTGTGAATTCCTGTGCTGGAATTTTTAGTGTTTTACCAAAAAAGAAAGTTGGTCATCTCGAAAGTACATGAAATGCAGCACTATTTAGAGCAACAGTGAAATGGGACCTTGTGTGCTCATGTGGAGTTTGCAGCATTTGACAAATTGTAATTCTGTTCTTTGCAAACTTCTAAACACTTCCTGCTAAGTGACAACAAGCTTCAGCAAGTTTCCACAAACCTTCTGCAGCTTCTTCATCTCACTATAAAGAACAGATGCCTCTAAGGGGCTGCTGTGAGCGCTTCTGTTCTCCGTACAATATGTACACGTACAGAAAGGAATTCACATTCGATGAAAACGTGATAGCCAAGGCCTCCAGAAAATGTTGGCAGTGTGTGTATGGCATTCCAACAGCTGGCCTGGATCAAGGGCTCTCTGTCAATCACAGGGAAATGTGACAGACTTGTGACTTTGTGGCAAAAGTGACAAAATTTACAGTTTGAATGAATCACATCAATAACAAAGTAGTTTGTGTTGTTAAAATACACAAAGATGCTCTAATTTGTTTTCTAACAAGTTTAATAAAATGAATGTATATTTTCATATTTAATAGTAGAAAACTTGATAAATTAAAATATTTCTAGCCATTTTAATGTAAATTATTAGAGTTAACCTATACACCTGATAATAATTCTTGCCGTTGAGTATCAATGCCAATAAACTCAAATAAAAACCTCACTGTGCTCTGGAAAATTCAGTAAGCTTACTATATACTTGAATTCTAAGTCGGATTTCACGTGAGCTCACTTACTAAAATATAAATCTATTTATTCTGTTTACAAGTAGAATCTTGTCAATATGTAAATAAATTTAACAACTTTTTACATGGATTTTTATCTTGTTTTTTCCAATATTCTTCAAAACAAAATTTATTGCAGAATTGTATATTCTTCAATATTACAAAAAGTTTCTTAACATAAAAGAGTTATTTATATACTTATATTCTTGCTTTTGTGGTTGTGATCTGAAAATTCGTTTGTCATCGTTGTCACAGACACCAATTACTAGGGTTCTCCCCTGGAATCAAAGCAGGAATCACAACTGGAGATCCTGTACATCAGTTAGAATCAGACAAGCATGTGGAACATCTAAAGTGAATGAATGAATGAATGAATGAATGAATGGGTAAGAAAACACGATCCACAAGACTTAAGTACTTACTAGTATTTTAACTTAAGAGGGATGAATATACAAATATTAAAGCAGGAATATCAGAAAGAAATGTAACTTTACAGTAACTGAAAGAGTTCCAATATATTTCTTTAAGCAAGGAATAAAGTTGTAGAGAGGAATAAAGAGTTTTAGTATAAAGTTAAAGGAATAGAGAGTTTTCAACTTAGTAAAAAAACAGGAAAATGTCTAATAAATACACATTTTGGAGAGAGGTAAGAACTAGAAGCAGACAGACAATGGGATCACAAAACTAAACAAATTACATGACACACTCCTGTCTTAGTCAGTGTCCTATTGCTGCAAAGAGACACCATGTCTGTGGTAACTCTTAAAAAGGAAAGCATTTAATTGGGACTTTCTAAGAGTTTCAGAGGATTAGTCTGTTGTCATCATGGTGGGAGCATAGCAGTATGCGTGCAGACATGGTGTTGGAGAAGTAGCTGAGAGTTCTACATCTGCATCTGAAGATAGCAAGAAGAGAGAGAGCCACTGGGCCTGGCTTGGACTTCTGAAGCTTCAAAGGCCACCCTGAGAGACATACCTCCTCCAAAAAGGCTACACCTCCAAGTCTTTCTAAGTAGGGCCCCTCCCTGGTGACTTAAGCATTCATCTGTGCGAGCTAATGGGAACTATTCTTCTTCAAATCACCACAGACATGTATGAAAATATTACAGTGAAATTCATTTTATCATGCTAATTTAAAAATAAAAATCATAAAGATACATATTACTAATGTTCCACTAAGTTAATTTATGTACAATATGTGTTGCATACACACATATATTACAAGGGATTGCCACTAAACTTCCTGGTTTGAGATAAAAGGATAGATAATAGAAATGGTTTTCACAGCGAACACAACACATGTAAAATGTGTTACATTTTCTTCTACTACCCTTTGTAGAATTTTCCCTATACTGAGTTTTTATAGTTGGCATCTTCTAGCTTGAATTTATAATCCTCAATTACAGTTAATATTTTAGTTCTAAAACTTTGTCTTCATTTATTACTTCTACTGATGCCATTATATTGATTTTAATTAATAAACTAATGCAAGTAGTAAGCTTACTAAAGATATGAGTTTCCAGAAATAATAGAACTTTATGTTTCATATGATCCATGTTATCTTCAAGCTTAAACTTCTCTCAGGCTAGTTTTCATCTATAAAATGGTTTGGTGTGTGGTGATATATTGTGTACCCTAATAAACTTGCCTGAGGATCAGAGGACAGAGTCAGCCACTAGATTAGACATAGAGGTCAGGCAGTGGTGGCACACACCTTCAATCCCAGTACTGGGAAGCACACATGCCTTTAATCCCAGGAAGTGATGTCTGGGCAGAGTAAGGTATACAAGGCTTGAGGAAACAGGAAGTCTCTCTCTTTAGACAGAAGATTTAGTAGAGGTAAGAACTCATGGCTGACTGTTCTGCTTCTCTGATCTTTCAGCTTTTACCCTGATATCTGGTTCTGGGTTTTTTGTTTGTTTTTTTTTATTAAAAGACCATTTAAGATTTGAATAACAATCTGGCATCCAACTTGAGGGACATGAATTCACCAAAAAGCTGATTGCCTATGGCCTTGCAAGCCCTGTTTCAGGCCCGAGCTGCACACAGGTGGAGTCTCCACCAGACACGGACCAGAGTCTCTAACCCACCGGTTGTATTTGTTGCAGCCTCTCTGCAGCAAACTCCGTAGGTCTTTGGGGGCTCCAAAAACCGTAGGAGCTAGCCACTTTCTCACATTCCCTCATGCAAAAAGCTGGCTATTTGTTTTCTTCTCTCCTGGTGGGTCGTGGGCTCTCCTTGGATCCCCCATCTTGGGCTGCTACCACACTGGGTAGCTGATTGAAACCAGCTCAGGCTTCTACTGTTCTACACAGAAGCAGTCAGCCTCACATATGAATTGTCATTGTCAGCAGATTTGGTGACACAGTTTGAATATCTTAAAGGGAGAAATTAGTTTTAAAAAGTTTTTTTTCCTACATTAAAAAATGGGAAACATTTTTACAATTGAGGGAATTTGGTCTCTGTTTGATAATACAATTGATGGTCTGAAAAACAGAACAATTAAATGAGGATAATTAATGTTGATGGGATTTATCTGTCAATTATAAGTATCATTTATTTGATTATTTCTATTTTATCATTTAAAAAGTTGGTTAATGTGAGTGCCAAGATAAAAAGTTTAGAAAAACTTGTTAAAACAGATCATAGAGAAATTCAGGCCCAGACAGAAGAATTTAAAGGAGAACCAATCTCAGCATTGCATTATAAGTTTACAGAGAGACAGCCTAAGGCTTTCAAACAGCCAAACTTAATCAATCCAGTAACCTTACAGGAACCATCAAATGCTCAAGGCCGTGTAAGGGCTGACTGGACTCCTGTGCAAATGTTAGATTTAAAGAGATTCAAAGAAGTTATAGTCTCATATGATATGCATTTCCCATTTGTGTAACAAATGTTAAACTCATGGTCAATTTGTAATAGAATTGTCCCTCAAGACTGGAGAGATTTGATTACAGCTGTCTTAGAGGCTAGTCCCCAATTTCAATGGAAGACCTGGTAGAAGGATGAGGCTAAGACCATTGAACAGCAAAGTAGGGCTAGAGGTATGGAAATTTCCCAAGGTCAACTCCTTGGAGAAGGTGATTATGCTGATATACAAAGACAATCTTTATCTGATGACCACGCTCTAGCCTTATAACAAATGGTAGCCTTGAACGCTTGGGACAGAATTAAGAAGTAGAAAAAAGATAGAGTCATTTACAAAAGTTATACAGTGCCTAAAAGAAATGTTCACTGATTTCTTACAAAGGCTGTCTTCCATAATAAATAGAACGATACCAAGTTCAGAAGCTAGACAGATAATAGTTGAATCTCTGGCTTTTGAAAATGCTAATGCACAGTGCAAAAGGATAATTAGGCCATTAAAGACAAGATCAGTACCCTTGGAGGAATGGATCTGAGATACAATGAATACTGAATCTCATGATAATACTTAGATAGGAGAGATGATATCCAGAGGTTTGAAGAAAAATAGTAATGTCAGGTGTTTCAAATGTGGTAAGCAAGGTCACCTCAAAAGGGACTGTAAACAGGGCATTCCTAGAAACAATGTTTTTTTAAGGAACAATGGCAACAGAATGCCCCTCCCTTCTGGATTATGCAGAAGGTGTGGCAAAGGCAAACATTGGACTAATAAATGTAGATCAACAAGGGACAGACAAGGTAATCCTTTGCCTTTGCCACTGAGAAACTCTCTGAGGGCCCTCTCACAGGCCCCCATGACAAATTTGGTCCAGTCCTTTTCTGCCATCACAGAAAAAACCCTTCCCAGAGCAACTAAAGAACCTAACACCTATTATAAAAAAACCATACTGCTTGGGGTGATAGAACTGCTACAGAAGAGAGAACAAAAAAATCAGGAGAAACCATGAATCAAAAATTGATAAAGATTAGATTTGGAAACTCCCCAAAGTTAGAGTTGAGGAAGGGTTTTGTTTTTGTCTTTCAGGAGAAAGAATGCATCCAGCTAAGAAATCTGAAGAAAAAGGACAAATCATCCAGAAAAAAATGTCCCATGAAAAAGATTTTCTGCAGTGAACCATGACCACATCCAAAAAGATGATTGGATTACACAACAATGATTTCACCTGGACAATGATAATGCCATCAAACTGACAAACACCACCCAAAGATCTGCTTTGGACTACAAACTGCTCAGGACAATATTGAGATGGCTAGCTGAGATGATCCAGCCTCATAGATTACTTAAGCGAGGACTTGAGACAAGCCCTGCACTTTCCCATTATGCAAAGAATGGACAACAAATGATACAGCTACCCCTCTGAGAACTTGACAATTAACCCAAAATTTTCTTTTCAGGATTCCCTAAAGATGCCTTCACCCCCAATCAGTAGGAAGTAATTTTAAGAACATGACATCCACATTCACAAGAGATGGAGTGGGTAATTTTTGATGGTTCAATAAGTTATGGATAATTGTCATTGTTTCAGGTATTTGATTACAAAGGAAATTATATTCAGGGTTCTTGTTTTTTTTATAAAAAGAGGATATAGATAAAGAAGTAGATTATCGAATCTACTCTGAAAAGAAAAGAGAGAGGATATAGATATAATAAATTTAAAAGGCAGATTATTGAATCTACTTTTAGAAAAGCAACTACATGTTTTAAATATTTCACATTGGATTGGATTTTTGTATTTTGTATGCAAATTATGTATATTGGTACAACTTTGAGATTGATTTTGTTAGAAAATACTGTACATATATTTCTAATCTTGTTCAAGGCATTGTACCTATGTAGGTCATTTAACAATGTAATGCAAATTGCTAGTCCTTGAAAGTTACTATTACCAACTAATTAGGATATAAAGAAATGCAAGTTAGTAGTTAGTCCTTAGAATCAAACTGTCATTTCTCAGATTTTTTGGAACTCGCTTGTTTGCACTTCCTGTTTACTCGGTTAATATTATTTCCTTTTTGGGTCTCTGAGGAAGTTGAAGATTAGATAGCTATAGTTTTCCTTGTTAACAAATTCAGAAAAGAAACTCACTAAAGTAGTGTAAAGTGTATAAGTTTGAAAGACTTCAAAAGATAGTTGTCAGTTGGTACTACAAGTTAGGATAGAAAGTGAATTAGGTACATTTTAGACTCACCAAAATAGGATGAACAATGAAGTATTTTCTCTAAATCTGTTCAATGTTAATGGACTAGACATTGTTAATGTAATTCTTGGCTGTATATATTGTATATACTTATTGTACTTGTTGTATATAGTTTTTCTTATATTAGTTATAACCTTCTTTTATTATTTTAGAAAAAAAAGGGAAATGTGGTGATATATTGTGCACTCTAATAAACTTGCCTGAGGATCAGAGGACAGATTCAGCCACTAGATTATACAAAGAGGCCAGGAAATGGTGGCACACACCTTTAATCCCAGTACTGGGAAACCCACATACTTTTAATCTCAGGAAGTGATGTCTGGGCAGAGTAAGGTATACAAGGCCTGAAGAAACAGGAACTTACTCTCTTTAGACTGAAGATTTAGTAGAGGTAAGAACTCATGGCTGGCTGTTCTGCTTCTCTGATCTTTCAGCTTTCACCCTGATATCTGGCTCTGGGTTTTTTAATTAAAAGACCATTTAAGATTTGAACAAAACTGATGAGGGTACTTGACCCAAAGAGTAGTTATCAGAACTGGATGAATTAAAATATTTAAAGTAGTGACTATATGATCTAGTGCATGGCAGATATTCAACAAATGTTACTAGTAGTGTGTGCTGGTCTGTCTTCTCAAATACCATGATTCCTATAATGAACATATCCTTTGTCACTCAAACCAGGAATCTTCTAACAATGGAATCGGGCATGATTAAAAACTTTATGAGAACAAAAGTAAAACCCTTAACAGCCCTAGGAAAACAAGACTATGCAGCCACCACTTTGACACTTAAATCTCACTAGTTTTTTGTTTATTATGATGAAAACAGACTAAGAAAAATGATGCTAGAGTAAAATTTTATAGAACATTATAAGTTCTCTGAAGACTGTGAAATTATCTAACTTCATTTCACCATTTTTTCCTAGAGAAAATTTGAGGTCCATAAAGTTGATCACTGATTTTTAAACCTGGTAGATGAGCCATAGTAACTGAGTTTGTTGACCCTGTTGAAATTTTATCTGCAATAGAATAGATACTAAGTGTAATGTTTCTTACTTTGCTTTGGATTTTTTTTTGGGCGGGGGTGTTGTTATTGTTTTTGTTTTGTTTTGTTTTTTTGCTTTTTTGTTTTTGTTTTTGATTTTTGTTTTGTTTTTTTTTTTTTTTTTTTTTTTTTGTTTTTCAAGACAGGGTTTCTCTGTGTAGCTTTGCACCTTTCCTGGAACTCGCTTTGGAGACCAGGCTGGCCTCGAACTCACAAAGATCCACCTGCCTCTGCCTCCTGAGTGCTAGGATTAAAGGTGTGTGTCACTACCACCCAGCTGTTGTTATTGTTTTTATGAGAAAAAAACCCGCCATAGATGAGCAGCGAGATTTTTACAGGGGGATTTCATTGCAGAGAGCCACTTCCCAAAAGACATGGATAATGCGGATAGAAATGGGAATGTGTGACATTCAAAGCTAGGTGGACACATGGAAGTCCAGTGAGTGTTTGAAAGATGGCTGGGTATATTTTTAAACATCCTTAAGTGAATATATTTGTTTATTAGACATAAGTTTGGAGAAAATATTTCCCTTTCTTAAGTGAGAATGTATGTATTTAGTTTTGGAAGATTCACCCATACTTTCTGTACACAAGTTCTCTAAACTGAGTCTACCCTAAGTATTTTAGTTAGGATTTCTATTTCTGTGAAGACACATCATGACCACAGTAACTCTTATAAAGGAAAACATTTAACTGGTTGACTTACAGTTCAGAGTTTCAGTCCATTATCATCATGGTGGGACGTGGCAGCATGCAAGCAGATATGGTTCTGGAAAGGTAGCTGAGAGTGCTATATCTTCCACAAGGAACAGGAAGTGGTCCATCTCACTGGACATGGCTTGAACACATATGAGACCTCAAAACCCACCTCCACAGTGACACACTTCCTCCAACAAGGCCACACCCACTTCCAAAAGGCCACACCTCCTTATAGTCCCACTCCCTTTGGGGATCACTTTCTTTCAAACCACCACATTTCACTCCCTGACCCCCAAAGGCTTGCAGCCATATCATAATGCAAAAATGCATTCAGTCCAACTTCACAATTCACCATAGTCTTAAACTTATTTAAAAGTCTGAAGTTAAAAGTCTTTTCTGAGCTTAATGCACTCTCTTAACTGTAATCCCTTGTGAAATCAAAATAAAAATTAGATCAAATACTTCAAACATATAATGGCACAGGATATGCGTTACTATTCCATTCATAGGTAATGGAGCATAGTGAGGACCAAAGCAAGACAAAAAACCAGGTTGGCAAACTCCAAACTCTACATCTTCATGTCTGATGTCAAAACACTCTTCAGATCTCCAATTCCTTTTAGTTTTGTTGGCTGCAACACACTTCTATCTCTTTGCCTGGTTCCACTGCCTTGTTGGTAGCTCTCCTCAGCAGGTATCCACTGCTCTGGCATCTCCAACATCTTGTGGTCTCCAAGACAATCTAGGCTTCAATTTCACAGCTTCATACAGTGGTCTCCCTAGGCCTCCATTCAGGCACACCCCAATGCATGCCTGGCCTCAGAAGCATTCCTTAGTCACAGAGGGATATTCCATAACATCTTTCCTCTATTCTTAACTCTAAAGCCTGAACCATATGGCTGAAGCTGCCAAGTTCTGCTGCTTGCTGCGGTTGAAACATGGCTCGCTTGTTCAATTACATCTGTTAGCATTTAGTCATCTATACTGGCCTGCCCTTAGGGTCCTGACAGGATATATCCTCAGCTGCAGCCACTAAGAGCACCCCTCTTGTGCGTTTGCTATGTTTCCTTATAAAAGGCAGGCCTTGCCCAACCCGTGTCTTTCTCTTTCTCTTCCTTTGCTCTTATCCCCAGGGACTGGTCTCTGCCCTCTTTTCTGCTCTTACTTTCTCCTCCCCTCAATAAACCTCCCATGTGGGCCCTGTTCTATGGTGTGACTCCTTCCCACCATTTTTAAATTATAACGACAACTTTACCAGCTTTCTGTTTTCAATTGTTGCATTCATTGATTAAGCTTAGCTGTCCTTTTACTTACTCTGTAGACCAGGCTGGCCTGAAACTCAGAGATCTACCAGCCTCTGTCTTCCCAGTACTGGGATTAAAGGTGTACACCACCAGCTCTGGCTCTGAGATTTTCTTTAATTCCTTTTCACAAGTTGGAAACTTACCTGGGTTGGATCTTGCCCTGAGATCACCACTCCCTTTAGTATTTCTTGATCTGTTTATTTCCTCGAATGCAAGACTAGCTCCATCTCACTTCCTAGTGCTCTTTTTCTCCTCAGCTTGCTCCTTTTTATTATAAATCTTTATAAGCATGAACACTAATAACCACACAACAGAGTCTATACTACGTTTTTTTTTTGAGATTTCCTCTGCCAATTAATCCAAAACCCTTCATTTTAGTCTCAGGCAGACTCTTCAGACAAGGATGAAAAGCAGGCTCTTTCATCATCAAAATATCACAAGAACAATATCTAGGCTACATACTAAAATTTTTCTCCTCTGAAACCTCTTAAGCCAGCCCCCCACATTTCGTATCACTCTCAGCACCACTGTCTCCCATGCTCCTACTAGTATGGCCCATTAAGCAGTACTTACAGCATTCCACTGCTCTCCTAAGCCAAAATACCAAAGTCCAAATTCCTCCAAACAAAAAACAAGGTCAAGACTATCACATCAATACCCCACATGTGGTACCAACTTCTTATGGTTTCTTTTGCTGTGAAGAGACACTATAATCATGGGAACTCTTATAAAGGAAAATATTTCATTGGGATAGCTTACAGTTCAGAAGTTAGGATCATTATCATCCTGGTGGCACATGCCAGCATGCAGGCAGACATGGTTCTGGAGAAGTCGGTACATCTTGCACAGGCAGCAGGAAGTGGTCTATCTCACTGGACATGGCTTGAGCACATATGAAACCTTAAAGCTCACCTCCACAATGACACACTTCCTCCAAGAAGACCACACCTACTCCAATAAGGCCATGCCTCGTAATAGTTCCATTCCCTTTGGGGACCATTTTCCTTCAAACCACCACACTCAGGTTGCAGAGACAGGCATGGGACTAGCCAGATCATCCATGCAAACCCACAATCTATAAAAGATGCTTCAGAGAAGGCTACAGTACTCAGGTCAAGTCCATCACCTTGGGGATAGTTTCATGTCAAGAAGTAGGAACATTTTTACTGGGTGTGCCTCTCTGGTGAAATCAATCCCTATCTCTGCCACATTTCATGCCTGAAAGATTTCAACAAAAATTTCCTTTGCTTAGGCCATGAAGGTACTGTGTTCTCATACACTACAGTTACCTGTAAGGCACTTGTGTTCCTCATTGAGCACAGAGTTTCAGCCCAGGGCTCCATCATTACTGGCAAAGAAACTAGACAGTACTGAGCCTTCAGACAGACTTATTAGTTTATGGGGGAAAATGACGAAAGCAAAATAGAAATTAAATAACACCAGAAGAATATTCCTCAGAAGAATGTTTCTCAGTGCTTCTGCCCAGAGATTCAAATTGAATTGACATCTGGCTTGGAAGCTATAATCCAGCATTTTCTCATATAGCTCATGGTTGAGAAGCATCAGCCTGACCAATTAATCAGTGTTGGGAAGTTAATTCTGAGAATTTTTCAATTCCTAGTAAGCATTAAAAAATCTTTTAGAGCCGGGCGGTGGTGGCGCATGCCTTTAATCCCAGCACTCGGGAGGCAGAGCCAGGCGGATCTCTGTGAGTTCGAGGCCAGCCTGGGCTACCAAGTGAGTTCCAGGAAAGGCACAAAGCTACACAGAGAAACCCTGTCTCGAAAAAACCAAAAAAAAAAAAAAATCTTTTAGAACAGAGGGAGAGGGACAAGCCTGGGCCACACACCTTCACATGGAACTGAGTTTGATTATTGCATTGCTTCTTACAAGTAAGTGGCTTTACTTGAGTCTCTTAAACACTTCTTTTATTTAATGTGTGTAATGAAGATTACTCTCATATTTTGCCATGTGGGTTTAATGTACTTTGTATCTAGGAGGAGACATCTCATGTGCTGGAGTCTACAAGTTGCTGACCTAGATAGCCAGGGATGCAGCTTCTGCCTAAAGCCAAGGTTCTGAGAGGTAGGTAGACCTGTATTTCAGGCTAAGATAACATGATCACCTCTACTTGAGAGGAGAGGCATCTATGTTAATTATTTTCCTTGTATTGTTCCAGTGGTTAAATGATACCCATCTGCTTCAGTGCAAATGATTATTTTAACTCATTCTTGCAAATAAAATGTTAATATCTTTCAGAAACAGTGTATAGACACACTCCAAAAATGTTTAGCAAAGAATGTGTACATCCCTCAGACCAGCCAAATGGACAGATTAGAGTAGACATGCTCTGGGGGCTAGAGGGCTGACTCTCTTTCATGAATTGCATAGTCATACTTCTAAAGCAACCAATACCAATGAAGAATAGCTAGAACATCATCAAAGAAGTCAGTACAGAAGTTAAACCTCTACTTCTCAAGTAATAATAATAACAATAATAATAAGGCTAACAGGCTTATAGTTATATGACAAGAACACTCTTGAAAATGGACAAGCTAAGAAGAGCATAGAGTAGCATATTTTGATGACTAGTTCAAATGACAGAGTAAAGTTGGGGTCAAGGAGTCATCCTCTACCCTTTCCCCATCCCCATCATGCTAGGAAGGGTGAGGAGAAACCAATAGATTGCTGCAAGAACAATAAAATACAAACACACAGATACACACACACAGCAATAAATTAAAGTGGAAAAATAATGAAGCTCTGCTCTGAATAGAGATATCAGTTGATGGTATTTCCTCACAAGCTCCTGCACTTAAGACTCAATTTCTGCAGTTACTTGCTCTTGAGGCATATTTTTTTGAGAGTTCACCTAAACTAACAGCAGCCTGTCGTTGCTTGCCTTGTGAGAGCACCTGATGACCTGCATAATTAGTCAAGGGCCATAACAGGAAGCTCAGTTTACAAGAGAAAATAGAAACTGGAAAATGGAATGAAAAACTAGTGGCCAAATACTTATTTATCAAGTCCTCTTTTATTTCCCAGTGTGAAATAAGGGCAGGCATGAACACACAGCCGCAGTCTCCGCAGCCTTTCTGTGAAGGGGAAGTGGAAGGCACGCTCTCTCTCTGGAAGCAGGTGTCAGCTCCAGGATGAAGGTTCTGTGACTCCTCCAGCGGCATGCGATCGCAGGAACTCTGGATGTGTCAGCCAGGCCTGTGCTGTTTGCACTCAGCCTCTTGTCACAGTTTCAAAATGTGTGAAAATCACCAAATTAGACAGCGTCATGTGAAACGATGAACATTTTTCTTTCTTGTTTTTCATTGTTAGGGATTGTAATTGACCTGTGTAAGTGATTTCTGCCTCACTGCTTAAATAGCTGAGGTTTGATTAGAGCTGTGTTCACAGATAAGGAAGAAAAGGGAATTTGCTTCAGTAACTCAAGTGTGACAGAAATGTCAACTATGAAAAACATAACATTTTTATCCCTGAAACAAAGAATAATTTCTGTGTTTTCCCCCATTTGGCACCATATGATCTACAAATCTGGTCTCGTTGAGTGCTCAGGAAAATCTCATAGATTAGGAATACTCTTGTTCTTCACTAATTACATTGCACATTACCAAACTAAGTCTTCATTTCTTAGTAAATGGATGTTACTCTAGTTCTGAACTTCTTCATGGCAGTAAGCCAGGACATAAAGAAAACATTATTCATTGAGATGGACTCGAAGTGGGACTAGGGAAGCCTCACTTATTTTTGTCCATTTTCTTTGGTTTGTAACATAGGGTGGTTCTGAAATTTCAGTTTAGTGGCTAGTGCATCTTTCTTACCCCTATAAACTTTAGGTAAGACAGCTGCAGATCTTAAGATTCTGCATTTTCTACATCAGCAAAACCCAGAGCCTTTGCTATGAAAGTGGTGTGATTCTGTTTAATCACAGTGTTATATAACTCTGCAGATTTGCCAAGGTGTGATGATATTTGAAGACGAGAGTGAAAGCATTACATTTCCACCAAGCATTATATGGAGAAACTATGCACAAGGAAAGCTGAACCTCCACAAACAGGTAGTGGGAACATAATGTACATTTTTTTCTCTATACAGCATTTTGATCAAACAGAATTAGTTAAGAGTTTGTTATAAACTGAGACACTGTTATAATATACCTACTATGCTGACATAATATACCTACTAAGCTGGCAAGCAAATCCTGCACACTCTCTGTAGATTCTCAATACATTCATAGCATGGGCATCCTGCAGAGACTTAATATCTCAGATGGACTAGTCCTCTATCGCTACTTTTAGCTCATTTGAATGAAAAATGGGTATCTTCCAAATTCCCTTGAGTCGTGTTCTTTTGAAATGTTCCTAAAGTTCTGTCTTATCATGACGTCAACATTATTAGTAGAAGTGCTTAGATGGTGTCTATAAAAATGAGCATTTCTCACAAGTATCCTTATGGAACAGATTAAGGCTCAGAAATATATTGTTGTACAGGGAGGAAATTTATGACAGCATGAAAATTTCCCCAGAAATCCTGAAATTATGTGATAACCTGAGATATTAGTGTGACTTATATTAGCAGATGACAGGATGCCAAATACAGTAATTATGAATTAGGAATGCTGGTTAAATCACAAGAACACAGTGAAAAGCCTGTGAACAAACTCACAAATGTAAGCATAGAATGTTGACTTCGAGGAGAGTGAGGAAATAGCAGCAGTTTTGAAAATTAGAATTCATCCAATCAGACGTCTATACAGGAAGAAAGTAACTCATTCTCTATTTCAGTTCACAAACAAATAGTATTGGGTAGAAATGTGAAAGGCAACAAATAGCGAGGACTCTAGATGGAAACATTAAATAACGTTTTTATTATTAAGAAATGAAGACCTCTTTTAAAAGGACTTGAAAACCCTAACCAGATGAGGTTTGTGTGCAGCTGCATAACATTCCATTCATTCTAATCAAGAGCTTCTTTGGACAAAAACACACCATGAGGAAAATAAAAGGTGGGATTGATAGATGGCTCAACAGGTAAGAGTATTGTTGCACAAGCCTGAAGACCTGAGTTTAATCCCTGGAACTCAGGTAAAACCTCAGATGCATGTTAAAAATCTGATGGTTGCAGAGTCATGTCTTTAAAATGTATTTTTTTATTTATTCTTCTCCCATGTATTATAGCCTGAATACAGTTTCCCTTCACTCTTCCCCTTCCAGTCCCTGCCCTCACCTCCTCTCTCGTTGAGATCCACTCCTCCTCTGTTTCCCTTCAGAAAAGAGCAGGCCTCTCAGGGATATCAACTGAACATGGCATAGCAAAGATGTAACAAGACTAGGCAGAAACAACAACAAAAAACCATTCCATTCTCCACACAAGTATACTGAAATTCATTAAGGTGCTCAGGCTCACTTCTAGTTCTCTTGCTGTTTGCATTGTGTGTGCTGTAACTTTCTCCACCAAAGTCATGCACTAGAGTTAGCATGAACTGCTTCCAAACTTTTATCTAGGTTTTTGACTTCCAATCACAAATAAAAAAAACTCAACATCTGTAGTCATCAGGGAAACGCAAATCAAAATAACTCTGAGATACCGTCTTACACTTGTCAGAAAGGCTAAGATAAAAAAAACACTGATAACATCTTATATTAGTGTTATACAAGGGGAACACTCTTCCACTGTTGGTGGGAATGCAAACTTGTACAGCCACTTTGGAAATCAGTATGGCAGTTTCCAGAAAGTAGGGAACCAATCTTCCTCAAAATGCAGCTATACCACTCTTGGGCATATACCCAAAGAATTCTCAATCATACCACAAGGACACATGCTCAACTATGTTTATAGCAGCAATATTCATAATAGCCAGAACCTGGAAACAACCTAGATGCCCCTCAACCGAAGAATGGATAAAGAAAATGTGGAGCATTACTCGGCTGTTAAAAACAATGGCATCATGAGATTTGAATGCAAATGGATGGACCTAAAAAAAATCATCCTTATTGAGACAACCCAGACTCAGAAGGACAAACATGGTATGTACTCACTCATAAGTGGATACTAGATGTAAAGCAAATGATAACCAAACTACAATCCATAGCTCCAGAGAAGCTAGCTAACAAGGAGGACCCCAAGAGAGACTCATGGATCACCCTGGGAAGGAAAAATAGATGAGATTTCCATGAGTAAACTGGGGATGGAGGGGGGCAATAGAGGGTAGGGGATGGGGTCTGAGAACATAAGAGAACAGGATAGTCGAGCTGGAATAGCGATGGAGTGGGAGAACAATGAGAGATACCATGATAAAGGGAGACTTCATGGAGATAGGGAGAAACCAGGTGCTAGGGAAGTTTCCAGGAATCCAGAAGGATGACCCCAGCTTAGACTACTACCAATAGTGGGGAGGGTGACTGAACTGGCTTACCCCAGTAATCAGACCAGTGGATACCCTAACTGTCATCATAGAGCCTGTCTCCTGTAACTGATGGAAGCAGATGCAGAGATCCACAGCCAAACACCAGGCCAAGTTCTAGAAATCTAGTCCAAAAGAGTGAAGAGGGACTCTATGAGCAAGGGCATCAAGATCATGACAGAGAAACCTACAGAGACAACCAAACCAAACTAGTGAGAACTCATGAAATTTAGACCAACACTTGTGGAGCTTCCACAGAACTGAAATAGGCCCTCTGCGTAATTGAGACAGTTGGATAGCTTGATCTGCTCAAGGGGGCCCCTGGCAGTAAAATCAGAATCCATCCCTGGTGCATGAGTGAGCATTTTGGAGCCCACTACCTATGGTGGGACACCTAGCACAGCCTTGAGGCGGGGGGACGGGGTTTTGATCTGCCTCTGCTGCATGTACCAGGCTCTGCTGACTCCCCATGGGAGGCCTTACCTTCTTGTAGGAGGGAATGGGAGTGGGTGAGTGGGAAAAGGCTGGAGGGGTGGGAAGAGGGAAGAGGGAGACCTTTGGTTGGTATGTAAAATGAGCAAAAAATTTCTTAATAAAAAATGTTCTTATTACAAAAAAACAAAATAAAGTAAAATAAAATAAAGTGAGATGCAAATCCGGCCATTCTAGTGTCAGATGTGGGGCTGAGACAGGAAATCTGTTCATAGAGCAGCTAGCCTGGAGCAAATAGAAGCTGAACAATAGAGTAACCCTACCTCTAAAAGCTGGAAAGAGACAATACACACACACACACACACACACACACACACACACACGCAGCTTAAAAAAAAATAAAGTGAAAAGTGTAGCCAAAAAGTAGGTAAAGACATTTGTAAAACATATAAATTATTAAGGACTTGAACACAATTTAAAAAGTACAAGCTGCTCAATATAAACTTACTAAATAAGTATGCACCTCCTATAACAAAACACACAAGAAAGTACCACCTAAATCTAACACACTGAGTTATTCTTAAATTCTTCCACATTTCATGATGGGGGCGGGGAATTGAATACTATGTAATTCTTATGGAAAATCCTCACTTCAGAAGAAGGGTAATAGCAAGGATGCTCCAGATCTTTATGCTGAATAATGAGTAGACTGTTTCTATGGTACAGACCAGAAACAGCAAAAGCAGCTCAGATGTGTAAATACATGTTTTCTTGTGCCTCTCTTTACATCCCACTAATATTTCTTGTTAAAATAGAACTGGGCATCTTGGCTATAAGAATGGGCTCAAATTTTTCTTGCATGTTTTTACATCCCTAGGACAGTTCTATTTTCATAGCCCAATGGTTTAGGGAAAATACTGCACCTCTCTAAAAGAGCGACACAAAAAAACTTCTGAAAGTATGAGGAAATTGTGTTCCTTAAAGTAGCAAATGGACCTGGCATTCCTGACACAGTCACAGCCAAGCAGGACTCTGGGAACATCTCTTCCATCCCCCACAGTGTGCAACTACACACTTATGAACGACTTCCGTTTCCTGTTACTGTAGATGCAGAGCAGTGCCTGTAGGTATGGCCCACCAAAACTTAGCTTCCATTTGGACGAAAACAACAGTTACACAACCTAATCAAAGAGCTGTTGGATGCATTCTCTCTGAAAATGTCGTAAACATATATACATTTCCTTCAGTGAATTACAGCATCTTAGAGCTGGCTTGGTCAGGTGCTAGACAGGGAGGTCAGAGAAGACTTAGGAATCAAAAGGAAAGCAGTGATTTATTTCCATGGTGGTGGTGTGAGGTGGGCTTAATGAACATTGACAGATAGATTTTATCAAAACTGTTTATGCCTCAGAAAAGTCATGTGGGATTTAGTGATGCCACTTGAAGGGACCATAGTCTCTCTGTGTTGTTCATAACTAAAAGTTACCGTACTCATCATTTGTATTTAATGAGTGTCAGCTTTATTTCTCCTTCATATTCTGAGATCACTCTTTTGTTCTGGGACTCAGTCTGATGAGGTAGTCTTTCTATGAAGCACTTCAGTATGAAGCAGTACATGTCTGTGCAACAAAAGAAAATGATAGCACCAGTTCCAAAAAGTAGGGATCAGAAATACCACATCCCTCCCCATCTTGTTTCATTGCATTAGTTGCATGGTGTGGGCTATAGTGAATTGCACAGGGGTCTGTCAGCATCCAATAAGAAGAGATATCTAACAGAGACAAGCACTGAATGTCATATGAGTATTTCAGATCTCATGATAAGTAATTTCCACTCTCAGTGTGCCCTAGGCAGAAGAAGTCAGAACTGCTTTTAACAAATTCTATTTCATGGATGATGGAAGGAAAGTAGAGTGATACCTATTTGTAACTTTCTAGGTTAAGTTCTTCTCATAAGGCCTTCCTACAGCCTCCAATATAGAGTATAAAGTAACATCAGCATTCCAGTTATCCAAAAGGAAGCAACAATGCTAAAGAGAAACAATACTATGCCAGAACTCATACTATACTAAACTACAGGTGAACATAATCCTTTAAATCAAGTACATGGGAAGCCATACTCTTTCTCAAAAGATTCATTAAGAATCAAATGTAAAGCCTGGTACATTCAGTTGAGGCAGGTCCAAGACCTTCCCCCTGCATCAAGGTTGTGCAAGGTATCCCACCATAAGTAATGGGTTCCAAAATGCCAGCTTATGCACCAGGGATAGAGTCTGACCTTAGGGGGTAGGCTGGGGGAGGGAGACTGCAGAAAGAGCAGGAGGAGGGAAGAGAGAGGGATCTGTGGTTGGTATGTAAAATGAATAAAATATTTCTTGATAAGAAAAAAAACCCTCAAATGTGTATAGCAAAAACTACATACGCATAGCTCTACTTTGTGGTTGACAGACTTCAAGGCATACCTGACTCCTAATTATGCTTTAAAAAGAAACTAAAATCAATCTTAACATTTATGTGGGACCAACAAATAAAAGTTATAGCCACATTGGGGCTAGAAGGCAAAACATGCAGCTTAGCTTCTCTTCTTGATTCTGAAAAATAGTACAAAGCAGTAATCCTCAAAACAGTATGATGTTTACACAGAGTAACAGGAATAAACAGAATAGGGATGGAACAAGGTGGAGCCTGGAAAAGTGAGCCTACACATCCAAAGTCGATGGATTAACTTTTAAAAGGTGTTAAAAACACACACTGGGAAGTAAACATTCTTTTTTATAAATAAGGCTGGAAGAGCTGGAGATAGACATTCAGATAAATGAAATTATGCCCCATCCCTTACCAGTTACACATACAGATACAAACAGAATAAAGGTGTAAGTGAGATGCTTGAAATTACTAGGAAAACAGATGGGTAAATGTTTCAGAACACTGGAGTGGACAGATTCATCTGTACAAGACCATAAGGCATGATAAGGGCAGGAAACAAAAAGAGACAGATGGGATTCGAACAGTTGCAATGCTTCTCAAGAACTAAGGGAACAATAACCAGAGCAAATAAACAACTTACATAATTGGAGAAAAGTTTTTCAACTATACATCAAAAGAGGATTGATGTCTAGAATGTTTAAGGAACCAAAACAGTTCAGTATCAGAAAAACAACTCAATTTTTTAAAATGATTTATAGACCTAAGAAGACATTTCCCACTAAAAGATGTGCATGACTTACAGGGTTGTTCAACAATACCATTTATGGGGAAAATGCAAACCAAATCCACAGTATTTCACTTTGCTCCAGTAAGCAAGGCTGTTGTCAAGGAGAGTGAATAAGTGTTGGCAGGGACATGGGGACTCCTTGCACACCAATCTGGGGATAAAAATTAGTGCAGCTATTGTGGAAAATAGGATGCCAGCTCCTCAAAAAATTAAAAATAGATCGTATGATTCAGTAATCTCATTACTTGGTATATATATAAAAAAAACTATGAGATCGGTATTTCAAACAGACCCCTATCATACCTCGTTTGCTACTTCATTATTGGCAAAAAGTCCACAATGAAGCCAGATTATCCATCAGCTGATGAATGGATAAAGAAAATGTAGTAAACATACAGCGTATGATACTATTCAGTCATAACAAAGGTGGCGATGATTTGCAGCAACAGAGATGGAACTGGAAATTATTGCATCAAATAAACTAAGCCAGGGACAGAAAACCGGCACCATGTGTCTTTCCCACTTGTGGAATCTGAGGAAGTCAGTCTCACTGAAGTCAAGTGTGGGGTGGTTGTTAATGGGGGCAAGTACTAGCAGAGAACCAGAAGGACTGTGGTGGGGGTGGGGAGGGGTGGGGGATAAGGGTGGGAGGGGTAGGGGGATGGGGTGCAGAGGGTTAGGGGGATAGGGGTGGGGATGGGTGGGAGACAGGGGTGGGGATGGGTGGGGGATAGGGGTGGAGAGGGGTGGGGGTGGGGGCGGTGTAGGGTTCACAGAGAACAGGAGGAACTGTGGGGGGCGGGGTTAACAGAACAGGAAGTTTTGTTTCCGGGGAGGAGCAAGCAGAGGCTGTCATTCAGGGCTGATCCAGCTTACTGGGCAGGCCATAGAGACAATGTACTGTACTTTTCAAAGGATTTTGAGGAAGTACTGAGAGGAAGGGTTTTGAAAGTTTTTAAGTATTTGAATATATATATATTATATATATATTTAATTCAGCTTAACCATCATATAATTTAGGCACATATTTAAAAACTATATTGTACTTCATTTATATATAATTTTAATATTCTGTATGAGTTAGAAATAAATGATATAGAATGAAAATAATTACATAAAATAACAAAAAATAAGAATAAATTCAATGTATAAGCAAATAGGAAAATATTTACACTCCATAAAATAAGTTAGATACAAAGGAAACTTATGTATAAAGAATAAAAATAAGATAAAATAGGAGAAATTGTAAAAACAGCATTCAAATTACTATACCATTCATGTTATATCCATTATAAAGCAAATATACATAGAATTCTTATGAAAAAATTCTGAATATTTTTAGCTTTTTCTGAATATTTTAGCTCAACAAAACAGAAATGAGTGGCATGTATGTCTCAACATTGCTTTGCTCAGAATCTGTAAACATGACATTTAATAATTATGTAGAAGCATATAACAAAAATCTAATAAAATATGTAACAATTATACTCACAGGTCTCTTCTGTTACAGCAGAATTAATATTTACTTTTAAAACTGTAGTAATTCTCTCTCAGTAATGCTGATGGTAAACACTTTTATTTTTATTCTCTATAGTTTCTCTGCTCTCCATCTCTTTCTGCTGATTTGATGGACTCTCTCAGGCCTCACACACCACTGTGGAGCTACGGCCCTCCTGGGATTATATTCATTACCTGGACTCTGGGTCACAGCCTCCAGAATATGTTTATCACAGTCTAAATGGTTTGCCTCTGCCATCTTCTAGAAGAAAAGGTCATTTTCTTCTCTCTCCTTCCCTGTTTGACTCAACATATCCGGTATAGACTGGAGCCGGGACCCAGGCATTAAATCAAGCACTCAGGGGAATGGGTTGTCTCTCGCCAGCCATGGGAACTTGGGTGCTGATCCCACATTGTGGTGCCACATCTTTAGAGCACTTTGAGAGGCATTAAATATCAGATTTTATTGTCTCAGTTTAGAATTTTCTTCACTCTCAACTATGGAGTGAATCACTGAGCCTTCTTCTGAATTATTCATTTTCAGGTTATTGTGACCCCTGAAGCTAAGAAATTGTGCTTATTCAAGGTGAACTTTCAGATTCAAAGATAGAAAAAAAAAACTTTCCCCCACTGATTATGAAGAGCCTCAGCTGATGGAAAAGCTGTAAAAACATTCCTGAAAACTCAGGACAGTGTGACAGTGTGAGACAAACTCAGACTGCTATAAAAAATTCTGGTTTGCTCAATGTACGATATAAAAATTGGAAAGAAGTTTTGCTCAGAAAATAAAACACTGCTATAATAACCCAAGGTGTGCATATTTCCCCCACAAGTAAACAATCATTTATCCCTTGGCATTAACAGTAGGGTAAGGAGAAAAAGAACTTCGTTAGCCACATTTTTCTGTATTGACTTTCACACCCTTGTCTCAAGCCAAGAGCTGTCTGTGTCCACTGACTGACTCTTGAGCCTACCTGACACTCTGTTCTGTCTTTTCAGCTGTTCCTTCTCCTAACCGTGGTCCAAATAGAAGTATCCTTCAAGACCCAGCTCATATAATCTCCTCCTTTTTTCTTTATATATCCTCCAAAGAAAAATAACAAGGCCTCCCAAAATCCTCTGCTACCCCCTCACTTCTCTTGTGTTATTACACAGGTTTCTACCTTACACCATAATTATTTTAATTCATATATGCAGAATTTTATGGTAAAGAGAGACAAAGGCACATTCTCCCTTGCTGTCCCCATAGAAGGCTATGACAATTTTAGTAATAACTAAACCAGTGAAAAAAGCAAGCATATCAAAGATATATTAATAACCAGGGTTACCTCTGGATATAACCAGATATGTCTAAAAGATGATACTAAAAAGTACCCTCAAAATTATTGTAAATGTTTTTTAATTGTTTTCCAAATTTTTGAGAATTTAATGTATGTATACAAGTTAATAAGACTCTATCTACCTCCTGTTTGCCTTCTACAATGGCCCTCAGACTCTCCCAACAGGCCTCTTCCCCACCCTGTGTCTGTCTTAGTTATGGTTTATATTGCTGTGACCATACACCATGAGCATAATCAACAGGAGAAGGGGCCTGTTTCTTTCTCATACACTTCCACAAAACAGTCCATCATAGAAGGAAATCAGGGATGAAATTCAAGCATGCCTGAACCCAGAGGCACTGACTGGTGCAGAAGCCATGGAGCGATGCTCCTTCCTGGCTTGCTCCTCATGCTCAGCCTGATTTCTTCTAGCATCCAGCATCACCAGTCCAAATGTGGCATCACCCACAATGGCCTGTCCTCTCCCCCATTAATCATTAGTTAAGAAATCTAACGGAGTTATTTTCTCAATTGGTGTTCTCGTCCCTCAGATGACTCTAGCTTGTGTCAAGTTGACATAAAACTAATCAGCACAATGTCTTTTTCTGCAACCCATTGTACTAGTTAGTATAGCCTGTGTACTCAAAGGTGTGGAGCCATCCACTAGAACATGGAAAACGTCCTCGTGGCCACACCTTCAGAAATGTGATTCTCCCTCTCCAGTGACTATCCACTGCCAGTAGCTCTTCAGTTTGAGGTGGGGTCTGGGGATTCTCTACCACATCTGTGCTTGAATTGGAGTTAGCTCGATCTTGTGTTGGTCACATCTGCTGTGAGTTCACATCTGAAAGATAACATTCACATCATTTTTATCCATTCTTTGACTCAATGTTTTCCTCTGCATCCTCTAAATCCACTTACAAATATCTGTTGTTTCCTTTGGAGATCTATCCTATGCACTGTAAGAAGCTGAGCAATCATCTTTGTCACTTATTATTAGATTCCAGTCACAGTCTCTGAAGGCATTAACTACTAAACGACTCATGGTTGATGTGCTAGCTAATATTTTCTTGTTCTTGTTTTATTTTACTTTGCTTTGTCAGCTTAACATGGGCTGAAGTTATCTGGGAAGACAGAACTTCAACTAAGGCATGGCTCCATCAGATTGGCCTGTATGAAAGCCTGAGTAACCTTTTCTTGATTAATGGTTGAGGAGAGAGGCCCCAACCCTTGGTGTGTGGTGTTCCCATTGGGCAAGTAGCCTTGAGTTAGACAAAGTGCAAGCTGAGCAAGACATGAGGAGCAAGGAAAAAGCAGCTTTCTTCCATGATGTTTCGAAGTTTGTTGTTTGAGTTCTTGCCCTAACTTCCTCTGGATGGACTGTGGGTGGTGGAGCAAAAGGAACCCTTTCCTCCCACGTTGCTTCTGGTCATGGTGTTTATCACAGCAACAGAAAGCAGAGACCAGTTGAGAATTATTATTTGAAAGGGAAACTTGATTCTTGTGCGTATGTGTGTTGGTGGGGGGGAGTGTGAGTCTCCCCCCCCCCCCCGTGTGTGTGTGTGTGTGTGTGTGTGTGTGTGTGTGTGTGTTTATATATAAACTTGAAGGGGGAGAAATGAACTCCAAATATAATTGCAAACCCCTTGATGGGAAAGCTAAAGACCATTTTATTTCTCAGTGATTACACTGAACTGGAGTGAGTGGCAGAGTAGCCTGAGGATTCTTGAGTGATGTCAATCAACACCGAAGAAGGGGCTACAGGAAGCTGAGAGCGCCAGAGCAGGAGCATCAGGAGAGAGCACCTGTTGAGCTCATTGTTAGTGCCTCTCAAATGTTAATAGATGAAGGAGTGTCAAATGTTCTTTTAGCCCTCCCCAGGCGCTGTACTCATCTTATTGGCTTATAAACCACATAAATTTGTTTCTCATAAATTTCAAACTCAAAGTATCAGGAGAGTCAGTGTATCATGAGAGCATGTTTCCCAGTTCATAGATGTTGACTTCTTTTTTTTTTTTTTTTAAATTTTTATTTTGCAATACAACTAAGTTCTACATACAGGCACAGATTCCCTTGTTCTCCCCCCTCCCGCCCCCCTCACTTTCCCCCCAGCCCGCCCCCCATTCCAATCTCCTCCAGGGCAAAGCCTTCCCCACAGACTTCTCCCTGGGGTAAGAGCCTTTCACAAGGGCATACGTCAATTCTGAAGGTTCTGCATTTATGACTTAATTATTCTCAATAGCCCCCCCCCAAGACCAACTCCTTGAGGGTAAAGATTTGAATACACGAATGTCAAGAGACCACAAGCATTAGTATAGATTGTATTTGTTCATAACTGCAAAATTATGAAATTTATGTGGCTTCGTTGGAGTAGGTATGGCCTTGTTGGAGGAAGTACGTCACTGTGAGAATGGACTTTGAGGTCTCATACATGCTCAAGCCACACCCAGTGTCTCAGTGCACTTCCTGTTGCCTGCGGGTCAAGATGTGGCACTCTCAGGGCCCCTCACCAACACCATGTCTGCCTGCATGCCACCATATCCCACCAGGATGATAATGGGCTAAACATCTGAAATTGTAAGCCAGCCCCAATTCAGTGTTTTCCTTTATAAGAATTGAGGAGTTCATGGTGTCTTTTCATAGTAATAGAGACCCTCAGACATTACCTGAACAGACAAAGTCTAAAGGTGTTTCCCTGGCTGCTGTTTCTTTTGAGGTTGCCTGTCTATCAGCATTAGGGCTATCCTCTAAAGACAGGAGCTAGCCACTCCTCAATGAATGGGAATGTGCTAACCATGAAGCACTCCTGCCAGATATAAATACCCTTGCAGTGTGAAAATGCGGCTGGTTGTCTTTCCATCTTTGGTATGTAAAAGAGAAGTTAAGAACAGCCTTCCACAGCTAATTCAGTCTGTTAGCACCCTCTGAGGGTCAGGCATGTGTCCATGCCTTTTCTGGGTAGAGGAAGTGGGTGGGAAGCCTAGCGCAGCAATCAAGATCAAAATCACAACTCCATGATAAGAAATGCTGTCAGCGTGGTAATGACTTGTTTAAACATTTATTAAATCACTTCACAACAAATAGTAACACATGAAGTGTTATCCTCACATTTCACAGCAACATCACTTCAAAGCAGAAAAAAAGAGAGAAAGAAAAAAGAAAAAGAAAGAAAAACGCTAGCCAAACTGTTTTAAATCCTTCATCAAGTTATTATTTAGTTAATATTGAGAGGATTAATTTTCCTGTTTGTTCACAAACAACATTCTAATAAACAAACTTGGCAACAACATGCAAGCGTGGCTGCATTATTGGAGCTGAGAAAAACTCAGCTAATGCCTAAAATGAGGAAACGCAATGTTGGACTCTCTGCAACTGCAATCATCTTATTTTATGCAACTTTCAAGCTTTCTTCATTTCACTCTGACTTGCAGACATCTAGATCCTAACAAACTTATTACCATTTTCAGAATAACAACTTAAGAAATCATGAGAATTTCATATTCCACAAGAAGTTTCCATTTTTGTCACTTTTAAAAACATGCCTTTCAATGAAAAAGGACAATTTTTTTTAACTACACGTGCTTGTAATTCCAACCCTTAGGAGGCACAGACAAGAGGACTTAAGAGTTCAGGTTCAGCCTGGGCTACAGAAGGAGCCCTGTTCTCTAATCCATCCCCACAGACATCTCTCCCGTTTCTATATGCACATTCCCTGACATACATATACACAATCTAACATTGAAAATTTCTGGGGGGAAAAAATAGAAGCTATTAAAATGCTTCTTTTCGTTATTTGGGTTCTTTATCAACGTGGTTTTCAGGATAAAGGCTGTGTTACTAAAACTCAAAGCCATGAAGTCCAATGCTAAAAAAAAAAAAAAAAAAAAAAAAAAAAAAAAAAACCACTAGGTTTTAGGATGGGTCCTAAAGTCCTGGTGTGACAAGTGAACATAGCCAGAGACCTGAACCTCCTTCCCCATCCATTAGGGCAATCCGCAACTGCAGTTGCAGGTGAGTTACCAGGATGTTCACTGGATCCTCATCCCACTGTGTAAATGGTGAAGCAGTACAGGACAGACCATGTCCCCTCTTTGAAGACATTACTGAGAGTCCGGTCGGAGACAGTGAGCCAGGAGGATTATCACAAGGATTAGCCACCCTCACCAGACAGTGAGTCCTATGCCAGCTACAGCTGCTTACCCAGAACCTGTCTCAAAATCTCAAAACAAAACAAACATAAGAGAAAAATAAAACAACAAAGCTACCTCTATTCAGATGCTGTTTATATCTCTTATGTCAAACCCGTTGCCCATATTCTCCTGAACTACAGGATAAAAGAAAAAGGTTGTTTTGATTAGGGTCAACTATGTAACCCAAAGTTATAATTTCTTTCTTATATTACTAATGAAAGTAGAAATAGAGAGACATTTGAAAGACTCCATCCCACTTCACTGTATGAAAAGTTTAACAGCTGAACAAACAATAGCCTTGCTCTTACTGTAGGAAGTAGGACATGTTTTACCCTGTTCTTACTGTAGGAAGTACGATATGTTTTACCCTGCCCTTACTGTAGGAAGTAGGACATGTTTTACCCTGCCCTTACTGTAGGAAGTAGGACATGTTTTACCCTGCCCTTACTGTAGGAAGTAGGACATGTTTTACCCTGCTCTTACTGTAGGAAGTAGGACATGTTTTACCCTGCTCTTACTGTAGGAAGTAGGACATGTTTTACCCTGCCCTTACTGTAGGAAGTAGGACATGTTTTACCCTGCCCTTACTGTAGGAAGTAGGACATGTTTTACCCTGCTCTTACTGTAGAAAGTAGGACATGTTTTACCCTGCCCTTACTGTAGGAAGTAGGACATGTTTTACCTTGCTCTTACTGTAGGAAGTAGGACATGTTTTACCTTGCTCTTACTGTAGGAAGTAGGACATATTTTCTCCTGTTCTTACTGTTGGAAGTAGGACATGTTTTACCTTGCTCTTACTGTAGGAAGTGGGACATATTTTACCTTCTTTTAACCAAACACTTAATTCTACATGATGCAGAAGCCTCCTGCTCTGATGATCAGTGACTTCTATTTGTACCTCTGTGGTTTGGCAATTTATTCTCAGAGTTGCATGTTCTGATTTCTGGTCCAAAAGTTCTAAGTGAACTGATTCTGGCTGCTACAGAAACCTGTAAGTTACCAGTGTCCACCATTCACGGTACAAGAAACACAAACAGGCTGTGTTTAGGAAGCACACAATTTTAAAGCAAGATTAGTTTCAGGAAGAGAGAATTTCCTCTGGGTGGACATAAATCACGTAAGCTGTGAAGAAGGGAGAGACATGTACCAAAAGAGCACAACCTGCTCTTTGGACAACCATTTTGTAGTAGACTTAAGATGATCTTCCAATATGGAACCTTACATCAATAGAAATCAAAATGGCATGCTTAGGCTAGTATACCACTGATCCAAACAATGCCCTGGGGTACAGGAAGAGGGGGCGAAATCCCAGTGAACCTGCAGGGAGATTTACTGATAGACAAGCTCTACAGTGTGAGATCCACCAGAGCAGGATTGTTGGTGTGCACTCTACTGTGGCCCCTGACATGCAGCAGCAGGAACCAAATATATGTTCACGTGAGGAATCAACAAGCATTGCTGCTTATGTGAAGTTCAGACTATGATTGCATTGTAGCAATTAAACTTAATGTTCAGAATTTGTGTACATGTATATATGCTTCTGTGAAATCTGACCACTTTTAACCCAACTCTCTCTTGCCTCTGACCTCCCATCATGACCACACAGAGTACTGCTGTCCCGACAATAAAACCTCCAAAATACTGAATACTCATAGTTTGACTGAGCCTAACAGTTTAAGTGGGTTGTGCAAAATGTACATAAACAATGCATCTTGGAAAAAAGAACCAGACCTATATCCTTTGAGTCTAAATATTATGTTCCTGTCAATACACTGTGTTACTCTGAAAAAAATTAGTATAAATTTAGAAATCATAAATTTCCCTCACATCTTCTAGGAGAGGAATAGATCCTCTGACTTCAACAGTTTTTAAAACTCTGGTGTCATTGCCTAATAATCTGTCTCAAATGGTATCAAGGTACATTGCAAATAATGTAGGGAAAATAAAGTGTCATAGTTCAAGACCGGCTAACTTTTCTATGACTCAGATTAGATTTCCTTGACACAAGCACTTAGCCATTTGCATTCCAGTAAAGTCTGGGGAGGGGTGAGTACAAAATTGCACAACAGTAAACAGCCATCATTTTCAAGATTTGCACGCATCCTTGGACTCCACCAAAGAGAGTGCATCTTACAGGAAAGCAGCATCTTTGTGTCTTTTGTAAGAATTTTTGAGTTAACATAAAATATCTGGGATTAAACATTTTTTCTGATCACAATGAAAATTTATATCATTCAGTCATCAGTAGGATCAATAAATATATGAAGCAGGAAGAGACCTGAGGCTGCTTATAGAAAGGAGGCAAGGTGTAGTCCTGTTTGTAGATAAGTACCAGTATAAAGGGGTATAGAAAATTAAAAAGTAATTCAAAGAGTCATCTTCACCTTCCATGAGCCAGTACAAATTTATTTTATTTGAAGTAGTCTGCAACTACATGAAAAAAGTATTGCCCCTCTCCACAGTGTTGTATACATATATAATATTATAAAAGTTTTTCTATAGCTATTAATTGAATTCTTATATTTCTCTCAAACCAAAAATTCTCCTGAAGAACAGGAAAAAACATTTCATTCATTTTTGTTCATCTGTAATTAATACTCACAAAATGTCTTTTTAAAAATAAAAATGTATAGTAAAAGGACAAAGACAACACAGTCAAGCTGATGAAGGCTGTAGACATAGTTCAGGCAAGAAATTATGCTGGCCTTAAGTAGAGTGAGGAAAAGGAAGCCCAGGAAAGGTGATAAAATGCTAGATTTGCACCATATGTTCAAAGTAGAGCCAATAGGCTCTCCACAAGCTCGTTGTCTATGGGTGAAAAAAAAAAAGAAAGAAAGAAAAAACAAAGCAATTGAAGAGTACTAACTTCCTGAATGGGACTGTAAGAGGTGTGGGGGTTTTGAAGCCTTGAAAATGCATCATGGAATTAAAGGATGGAGCACAGATAATGATATATGATACAGGGAATTGCAAGTGCTATGATATGTAGGAGGGATCAAAGAAGTAGAAACAGAACTAAGACAGAGTCTGTCCTTGAAGCTAACAGAAGGAGTTATTTTTAAGGAAGGAATTGCTTTTAGTGTAGTCATAGAGGTGAAATCCACTTACTATGAGAACAGAAGAAAAATAGTGAGAGAAAGTAGAGAAGCAGTGAATATCAATATCTCTTCTGAAGGGCTGTGTTGTAAACAATGAGCAGAGAAATGAAGCAGCTCGTGAGAGACATTAATTACCAGAGTGTTCTTTTCTGGGTTGAACGGGAGAAGTGACTGAAATAGAGTAGGTGACAAGGAAAGCTTGTGATGCCACATGGGCACAGGCACATGTCCTGGATGAGGTGGACACTGCAGTACTTGGATGTGCAGGAAACATAGTCAGCAGATTCACGTTAGGGAGACAGAAGGTTACAGATGTGGCTGTAAGTGCAGATGTGGTAGTTGACATGGTGACAGAGCACTGAAGAAAATGGTTACTGGTCACTTGTATGACCTCAGAGCACTAAAAAAGAAGACTATTAGAAGAAATTGAGAAAAAATAGTTGAAGCTTGAAAAGACGGGGAAAGAACGGTATTGATAAAAACAAAGAAAACTAAGTTTAGGTCTGCTTGATAGCACTGAATGTCTGGTTGAAATGATTCTGGATTTAAAGTAAAATGAGCCTGGCTGGGGTTTTTCTCTATGTCAGTGCAGCTGCTTATGCTCAGGCACAAAGTAGGAATGGTTTAAACATTACTTCACCACTTACTGATTCTGAAATATTTACTTAATATCTACAAGCTCCTATTTTTTAAATTTACTTTTACAGGTGTGTTTTAAGACTCAAATGAGATAATATATGTATGCTGTAGTGATTAAAAGCTCAAACACTGGAATTAGTCTGATTGAGTTTAAATCCTAACTCCTATGTTAGTAAAAGAGAGACAGGTGAGACAAATAAAAGTGTGCATAAAATGATGCTTATAATTTCTACCAGTACTTCAAAGCCTGATGTGAAGGGAAATAAGAGCACAAAACAGAAGGAGTAAACTCAAGCCCTGCACTGGGCATGTCGGGCTTGACTGTATGTTTATGCTTGTGAAGTCAAGGTATCAGTGCTGAGGACAGAAGATGACCAGAAAGTAGAATACTTAAACTGAGACTGTGGAAGAAGTTTGCGATAACTGCTCGGAAACTTGGAAGTAACTATCTGATGGAAGATGAGGTTAATGAAGAAGAAATCACAAAGCTAAATGCCTGATAGTGTCATCAATGCCAACACTGAAATCAATAAGAAATATGACCTGCAGTGTTGCTGGTAAGGATGACAATGAGGTATAAGCTAAAGAATGCTAGGAAAAAAAAAAGATGTTTGCCTCAACCCACTTCGTTGTTGTTGTTTGTTTGTTTGTTTTTTCCTACAGCTGTGATAAAGACGGTGATCAAAAGCCATTGGGGGAGGAAAGGGTTTATTTAGGTTTACATGTCCCAGTCAATCACTGAGGGAAGCCAAGCCGGGAACTAAAAGCAGGGTAGGAACCTGGAGAGGAAGTGAAGCAGAGAACCTGGAGGAATGCTGCTTATTGATTGCTCCTAATGACCCACTCAACTTGCCTTTTTATTCTGATTAGGACCACCTGACCAGGGGTTGGCAACCCCCAGTGGCCTGGGCCCTTCCACATCAATAGTTAATCAAGACAGTGCCCTATGGACCTGCTTACAGTTCAGTCTGATGGAAGCACTTTACCAAGTTAGCCTGACTTGTGTCAGGTTGACAAAAAAACTAACCAGCGCACCACTCAAATCAGTGAAAGAATCAGTACATCAGGAGAATAGCCTAGTTTCATTTCCGTCCCAGTGATGTGATACCCAGATGAAAAGATGCTTATGGAAGAGGAAGTTTATTTCAGCTTACATTTCTGGGTTACAGTCCATCATTGTGAGGAAGTCAAGGCAGAAACTCCAAGCAAGTCACAGTTATAGAAGTCGTAGAAACGCATGTATGTGTGTTCACTTTCTTGTTTGCTTCTGCCCTGCTTGGTTTTACCTTTCTTACACAGCACAGGAAACCCTGCCTCGGGAATGGCACAGCCCAAGTGAACTGGGTCTTCCCACATCAATGACCTTAATGAAGAGAATCGCCAAAGACAAGCCCACAGACCAACCTAATGCTGACAATTCCTCACTGAGACTAGCTTTTGCAGATGATTCTAGGTTGGAAGAAGTTGTCAATTCAAATTTACCAGCACAATGAGATAATTAGAATTAATCTCTTTTGTGGTATCCTGGGATCTCCTCCTTCTTTTTTGATATGTAGCCTCTGATTTTTCTCTTAGTTAATTCAGCTGAAGATCTGTCCATTTGCTTTTCTTAAATTTTATTTCATGTATTTACTCTGTGTGTGTGTGTGTGTACCTGTACCTGCACCATGGCACATTTATGGAGGTCAGAAGACAACCTGTAGGAGTCAGAGTCAGTTCTCTCCTTCCACAATGTGGGCCCCAGGGAATCAACAGGCTTAGTGGTGGCTGCCTTTCCCCCACTGAGGCGTCTCATTTAGCCAGCCTTTGTGTGTTTATTAAATGCAAATTACAGATTCATTTATCTTTGTTATTGTTTTTCTAATCTTTATTTCATTTGTTTCTCTCATGACCATTATTATTTTGTTCTTTCTTCTAACTTTGGGCTCAGTATCTTCTTGTTATTTTCTTTTCAAGATGCTTGGGTTATAAAGCTAGGTGATTATGTAGAAACATCTCTTTCATTAATTAATTTAAAAGATATCTCTATAAGCTTAGGGCTGATTTTTACCATAGCCCTGGGTATTTTATGTTTCCATTTTTGTTTCAAGATATTTTGCATTTGCTTCTTGACACATGGGTAGCTCAATGGTATGCTGGTATGATATTTAACTTCTAGACATTGCTAAGCTTTCTGCCTGGATCCTTCCCTCTGTTTCTTTTGGGATGCTCATAATGCAAAGAGTTTTTCTTGTTGGTATCTCAGCAGTCTTGCGGCACTTCCTCGTTGACTTTTATTCTTTTTCTCTTTTTGTCTGACTGGATCATTTTAAAATGATCTACCATAGCATCCCTGGATTAATTCTCCTATTTTTCCCAAGTGACTTCCTCTGCTTTTTTTTCAATCATTTGTAGCACAAATTTTAACTGGTCTTCTTAATAAAAACTGGGAGCCAGCTATCAGGGTGAAAGCTGAAAGATCAGAGAAGCAGAGCAAGCAACAGCCACCACCTCTTACCTCACCAACTCCTCAGCCTGAAAGGGGGTGATTCTGTCTACATGAATCCTCAGACTGAATGCCTGAGTCCTCAGCTGAAAGGGGACAGGATTCTGTTTCCTCCCACTCCTTTCTTTGCCCAGCCATATCACTTCCTGTCTCATCCTTCCTAGTGTTGGGATTAAAGGCATGTGGCTCCTAAGTACTGGGATAAAAGGTGTGTGCCACCACTGCCTGCCTCTGTGACTAACTCTGTGGCTGGGTTTGCCCTCTGATCTTCAGACAAGCTTTATTTGTTAGAGCATATACAAAATATCACCATAGTCATTGAATTTTCAGCTGCAAGTTATCTGCTTTGATTTTAAATTGGGTTCTAGTTCACTACTGAATTTTTAATTTTCCTCATGTATTGTTTTCTTATTACCATTCAATTGTTTGCTTTCTTTTTATTAATCACTATGATACAAGAAAGTATAAAAAAGATAAAACATTTTAAAATCATGTTAGCTCAACATCGCAGGAAAAGTAATAATACATTTGTCACAAAAATAGACAAAACACCTAGGCATGGTGGTGCATGCCCTTGATCTCAGCACTTGGGAGGCAGAGGCAGGCAGATCTCTGGGAGTTCAAGGCCAGCCTGTTCTACATAGTGAGTTCTAGGACAGCCAGAGCTACACAGAGGAACCCGGTCTTGAAAAACAACAACAAAAATAGACAAAGCAATTTTAAATTTTTAAGACTCCACAAATACTTCTAATAGTCAAAGTAACTGAGAAAGAAGAAATATAGTTGTAATACGTGGTCTGGATTTAAAATATACTACAAAGCTATCATATTCAAAAGAGTTCTTATAAAAAAGACAGAACACAGCCTTCTTTGCAGCACATGAAGCTTCTCAATAACTGATCACATATTAAAAAAAAAAACAACTCTCAAAAAATAGGGCAATTTAAGTGATTTTCTGTGTTCTACCTGAACACAATGGAACACTGAGAGATATAAACAGCTGTAGAAACTACAGAAAACATACAATTTATGGAAAGTAAGTAATACACTATTAAATTAAAATGGAGTCACTAAAGAAACCAAGATTATATACATATATATATATATATATATATATATATATATATATATATATATATATATATATATATATAAAATCCAAGAACTGAACAGAGGTGAAAATCTTTAGGACAACATGAAGACAGTTCTAAGAGGAAATGCCAACATGTAAAAATTTGAGCTCTAAACATGATCAGTCAGTAACTGACCATAAGTCTTTGGGAAAACCAGGGCAAACCAAGCCTCACGCAACAGATGAAAAGAAATAATCAAAATCAGGGCAGACATTAATTGAATAGAAACCAAAAATATGAAGTAAATGGAACAAGAGGCTCAAAAAGTTGATTCTTTGAAAAGATAGACAATGCTGACAATCTCTAAGCAATTATAACCAAAAAAAAAATGAGAGAATACCAAAATTAATAAAACTAGAAATGAAAGGAAAGATATTACAATAGATACCAGTAAGATTCAGAAAATTGTAGGGGCATACTTTAGAAAAGCTCTGTTCCACTAAATTGTAAACTCTAAAAGAAACAGATGACTTTCTAGATACATATGATATTCCTATCAAATTTAACCCATGAAGAAAAACATAATTTTGGCCAGCGGTTCTCGGTCTGAGGGTTGTGCCCCTTTGAGGGTCACATATCAGATATTCTGATATCAGATTTTAATATTATGACTCATAACAGTACCAAAATTACAGTTATGAAGTAGCAGCAAAATAATTTTATGGTTGGGGTCATCACAATATTAGGAACTGTATTAAAGGGTCGCAGCATTGGGAAGGTTGAGAACCACTATTCTAAACAGATACCACCAGTAAGATTAAAGCCAAATAAAACATCTTCTAACTAATATAAACCCAGGACCAGTCAGATTCACTGGAGAGTTATACCAGAACTTCGAAAAAGAATTTAGTGTTATCTTGGTGTTGTCACTGGTATTGTTTTTCTGAGACAAGATCTCAATACACAGTCCTGACTGGCCTGAAAATCTCCATGTAGGCCAGACTGGCCATAGACTTCTTGCCCTTTCCTGATTCTGCTTACCAAGTACTGGGACTGTAGACACAGGCCCACTTTTCTCAAATGAAACTCATTACTTAAATAGTCAACCAAAAAGAAAGGGAAAAGATAATAATAGAAATAATAACTCTGTAGTTCCTATCACTTGGTATTCCCACATCTGCATGTTTATTTAAGTGGATTAAAGTAAAAACCTTAATGAGGTATTTGCATTGCTTAGTTAAAATACGGAGATATCCTAAGTGCCAAACAGAGAAAGAAGGGGAATAGACATTGTAACAGTTTTACTATTTATATAGTGATAAGCTATGTGTGTACTTCATCTTGCATATACTCTTATATAAATATGTGAATGGTGTCTGTTTATTAAAAGGAAGAACACATTGTCATTTGGCACATCAGTGAATCTGAAGGACATACTTACTAAGTGAAATAAGTCGAATAAAGAAAGACAAGTAATTTGTAACCTTATTTACTATAGAAAAGCTAAATAAAACAGCTAAATTGTGGAAGCAAAAAGTAGAAAGGTGGTTACCGAGAGCCAGGACAGGTGAGACACAGGAGAAGTTGTCCAAGGAGTACAGGGTATCAGTTACAGAGAGCAAACATTTTGCAGCTTTAGTACACAGCAGAGTGAGGATAATAATGATACCTTACCATACCTGAAATTCTCTAGCAGGGCAAATCATAACTCTATTCATCACACAATAAATAAATATGTGAAATAACAGATGGATTAATGGGTTTGGTTGCATGTGGACAATTTTATCATTGCACCAAGTTGAAGGTATTGAATATATGCAACTTTGCAGCCACAAGAATGTAGACAGCTGCTATATCCCCCATAAATCTTGCAGTGCTAAGTACAGAGACACAGGTATTTCATACACACACAAACACACTAAAAAATAATGAACAGTTGCTTATTTCCATCTAAATATTTCCTGGGGGTCTTGGGACCCAATCCATGACAGTTCTCTACTACCACAATGACCATTCTACCCGATTAGGGAAATTACCCTTTGTTCTGTTGGGAAAGGTTTACATTTGCCACTGGCACTTATCAAAATGGTGTTGAAATGATATAGACACAGTCTTGATAAGATTTTTAAATATCCATTGAAGCTATTTCACATCTGGAAGGGCTAAATTGAGGCAATCTTCACAGGAAAATTAAATCACCAAAAATAATACGATAATAAACCATTGCAACACATTGCAGCTTTATATCATGATGCTAAGCTAATGTGAGAGGTGCAGAAATCTCAGCTCTGTAACCATTCAGGATGGAATAAATAAAAACTTATGACAGAACAAATTAAGGAGTGAACAATTTAATACCATAATTAGTAGTGAGAAATGTAAAAATTAGTAATTATTGAAGAAACCATATGTTTAATGTATTAACTGGTGCTATTAAAACTATATTATATTCTTTTGTCAGATTATGTAATGAGTGAGATTTTTCCAGAGCTTAAGCTACTTCCTGAGAGGGAGGAAGATTAGGTTTGAAAGAAGCCTCATTATTTAGGCCATAGTTTACTGTACATTAGTTCTGTATTATTCTTTGCACATTGGGAGGTCTGATTCAATTGTAAAAATAGGATTTTAAAAGTGTTTGATGAGGTGTCCAAAAACAATATTTAGCAACTGGAAATTTAAGGTCAGTAAATAAATCTAGAGTCTCTATTTGTAGCATAAACATGTAAGATTTCAGGAGGTAAAGTTTGCAAGCTTCAGGTGTCCCAGATAGATTCTGAAACTTTTCTATGCTCAGTGATTCCCAGAGTGCCACACAACCTCAAAATACTCCCTGGAGTGCCAGTATATGCTAGACAAAGCAGTCCAAATCATGTTATAGAACTTATAGGAACAACTAGGGTACTGGGTCACTTAAAATAGCCAGAATTTTCCTAATTTCCCATGGCTTACTATGGGAAAGAGTCATATGGAGTCATATATTAATAAATCACAAAATATTAAATACTCACATGATGGGAATGTAATTCTGTATGCTGTGAATGTGTTGCTCTGATTGGTTGATAAATAAAATGCTGATTGGCCAGTAGCCAGGCAGGAAGTATAGATGGGATAAGCAAACAGGAAGAATTGTGGGAAGGCTGGAAGGCTGAGTCAGGAGACACCAGCCCACCGTCCAGGGAGCAACATGTAACATGTAGTGCACACAGGTAAAGCCACAGAACATGTGGCAACATATAGATTAACAGAAATGGGCTGAGTTTAAATGTAAGAGCTAGTCAGTGGTAGGCCTGAGCTAATAGCCAGCAGTTTTAATTAATATAAACCTCTATGTGTTTACTTGGGTCCAAGTGGCTACAGGACTGGCTGGTGAGAGAGATTTGTCCTGACCATGGGCCAGGTAGAACACAGGAAAATTTCAGCTACACTCACATAGTTGTAGGAATGGTGTGTGTGTGTGTGTGTGTGTGTGTGTGTGTGTGTGTGTGTGTACATATATTACCATATATGTGGGGGGTTACCTATACATTTTTTGTGTTTATATGTATAGGTATATAAGAGATTTATATTTTATCAAGGAATATACTAATACATACCTATAAACTTGAATGCACATGCACATAAATGAATTTAACTCAGATTAAATGCAAAGAAAGAAATTTATAAGGGAATGCCTAAGTTACATTCCTATTGTGATTAGACAACTTATCAAACAAGGAGTTTGTTGGGGTTTTTCAGTTTCTGAGGGTGAGTCCATGACTATCATTGTAGGAATCCTGGCACCCAGCAGGCAAAGCATGGCACTGGAGCAGTAGCTGAGAGTTTATGTCTTGATCCTCAAGCATGAGGCAGAGAGCTAACTGGTAATTGTGCAGGCTTCTGAAATCTCCAAGCCAGCACCCCTCTCCCAACACATTCTGACTAGATCATACCTCCCAATCCTTCCCTATCAGTTCCACATTGAGGGGGGCAAAGTATTCAGATATATGAGTCTGTAGGGGTCATTCTTATTTAGACCACCACAGGGACTAAAAACTATAGGAGGTGAGATTTTTCTTTGAAAATTCAGCAAAGATCTCTGAGGAGGTCAGATTAGCAGCACCTGAAAAAAAGCTGTCTTCAGAACTGTGTAGGAAAGAACATTCCAGAGAGGTTATAGTAGGTGCAGAAAATTTGGATAATGCAAGAAACATGTATTAAAAACAAATTAGGAAGGAAGATAACTGTCACATCTGCATTCTCCAATTTCCCTGAAAAACAAGAACAATCTGACTGAGGTAGAAGATAAAATAAGCATCAGAATCAATTAGTTTACAAACAATAACATTAAGCTTAATGAGTGCGTGTGCTTATGTGTAAGTGTATGTGTATCATGTACGTGTGTGTAATTCTCACCAACATTTAATTTAAAACATTCCCAACAAAGCAGAGTATGGTGCTGCAACCTATCATTCCAGCACTCAGAATGCAGAGGAAGAAGACACCTCGGGAGTTTAAGGTCGCCTCCAGTTACACAGTCAGCCTGTGTTACACGAGGCTGAACTCAAAACAAATCAAATCTTTCTACCTTTTTTTTCCCCCATGAATCCAACAAGGTGCCACACGTGCTTTGCAATTGAGCTCTAAATTACAACTAATTCTTGAGATTAAGAGTAGATTTGATTTCTAGCAATATCATGTAAATTGTGTGCTTTGAGTTTTTGTTTTCTTTCATTTAGTAGGTTTTTGTGGCTATTATGTCCTTTTCCCCTGGGTGTCTTTTGCCACTCTTTGCTGCTGAGCTATACTCCATTGGACATAGATAGTCCACTCTCTGTATTCATGCACTCATTGATAGACACTGGTGTTGTTTACCTTTGGTCTACTCATCATAATGATGCTACAAGCATTAACAGATAAGTACTTATATGGACACAAATTTTAGTTAAATACCTAGGAGTAAATGTATTTGGTCAACCATATATTGACTATGATGAATAATTTTTAAATTCTCTACAGTTTGAATTACATAGTGTTAGTTCCTTGGTCAGAGGTCAATCTTACTGAAGAATTGATGCTAGAGAGATGGCTGGCGTACTTGGTGAAGTCAGTATGTAACTTATTTCATTCCTCCCTGACACTATAACTAAATTAACTAGACCCTCGATAGGAAAACAGCAACTCTTGGCATTTGTATGGAGATTCAAGATGGTGAGAATAAAGTAGTCATCTTGTGAGAGGCTCATGCGAATGATGCATAAAGTTAAGTTCATTGTGTTGACACAATGTTTGTCATAGAAAACATTTATTCTTATTCATGCAACTGAGATATGATTGAGTTTAGATATTTACCTTTAACAAGCAACATTCTTCCACTTTAAGATCCTAATCATAAAATTTCCTTTCTGTGAAGAAATGCTTCCACAACACTAATCATTTGCTATCTGCCCATCATCTAGGTCTGAGAAATGGACTTTGCAGCTACACTCTTAGATCTCAGGAATCTTAAAGGTAAGAGAAATAGCAAAGGAAGGGTGGTAAAGCTGATCAGAGATAATGTGCAACGACTTTCTGTATGAGGCAGAAACATGCACAACACATGAAAAGAAAAAGGAACTAAAAATATCTGTGTTGTTATAAAGGAAAGCAGAGCCAAAGCAATTTGTCTGTGCCTCTTTCCCATCTGTGTGGCTCCTCCACTTAAACAGCCAATGTCGCCCAATCCGATTTGCTTTCCTGTGATGATAGCTGTGGCTTAGCTAGAAGCTATGCTGCGATGTCTAGATAAAGACATCTTTACGTAAATACAGTGTGTATCTCGCTTTAACACATATGCTTTGACATGTGATTTTTGTACACACCACGTCTTCCTGTCTTCAGGTAACATGGGAGCTGCTGACAAATACCTGAAGGGAAATGTTTTTCTAGAGCCCGGAAAATTATGCTTTCCCCAGAACTGTACCATTCGAGAAGCTGCAGTTAATTTTCTGTTCTGAATCAGAAAGTTTCCCACTATACCCAGGAATGAACAAACCAAATACTATATATATACCTGGACAGAGAAACAATATATGGACAATGGTCATTGTTCATGAAATAGAAGCTAAGAGGTTAAAATGATATTTTTCCAGTGTTGGTAACTGCCTCTCATAGGAGGTAAACATGATGTTCAGATAGCCTTTCCTTCAGACTAGTGTTCAACCAGCTGACCACTCTTGACGTAAACATTTGCCCTGGCTGGATGTTCCTACTCCTGGATGATCGTCTGCCTGGCACCAAGATGACGGTAGCACAAAGCCGGAATCTCCTTATGTGGGCAGAGCTTCCTCTCGTGGCAGAGCCAATTTGGATCCTGTCCATTGGCAGGGATGTCCCAGAAGCAGCCAATTTTAGTTCAGTCTCTTTAAAACTATGGATTGTAAACAAACAGTAGGATTTTCCACAGTGGAGGGGATGATAGTGAGAAGACACGGAGGAACTAAAGCTAGCCATTAGTTCACCAGAAGAATGGGGGTGGGGGTTGAAAATCAGCTAGAAACTCCCAGCTACTGTAGAACATACAGATAGTGCTTCAATTTCACAAACTCATTGTAGTCCTTTCTTCCTTTCTTTTCCTGTTCTCTTAATTTCCACACCTCTTTTCCTGACCTTTTATATGGATCAATAGGTGAAAACTAGACAGTTTCAATGGGTTGATGCTGAGTTGTAGTAAAGCAAAACTGCACATTCCCTGGTTTGCACAGCATTCACGTTTCCATGGATTTTTCAGATAGGTCTTCTAGACTGACTATCTTGAAGAACCACAGTTGGTTAGATTCAACACAGTTTAAGGACGTTCTAGTCAGAGCCTCTGTATGAACCATGCCTTCAGGAATCAAGCTGAACAGCAATATGCCTATGTCACATGCTGCTGCTCAGCAGTGTCAGCAGAGCAATAACTTACCCAAGTGGTCAAGGGAGGACCAATAAGCCTTGTTTGGAGCTGACTGTGGGTCGTAAGGCAATATCCTTGAATTCTGTGAGTCCTGGCTTCTTCTTAGACAAATGGCAATGATAATAATAATAACTGATGATATGTGTCTTATATATTATAAGAGCTAATAACTTCCAATATGCAATACAAAAGCTATTACTGTTAGTCATATAATTAATTTATTAGTGTGCTATCAAAGTGAATATTAAATTACTGATAACCAATTCACAATAGTGTGATCAAAAGAATTTGGCTTAGTAATTGCATAGTGAACTATGGGTCCTTTTTCTCCACATCTCCTTCAATACTTCTGAGATTTCTTGATACTACACACAATGACGGGGATGCAGTGATATCTCAGTAGTTTTAATTTGCATTTCTTTCATGGCTAGTGATACGGAACACTTTTTAAAAAATTATTGGCTGTTTTTGTTTCTTATTTGAAAACTGTCTATTTAATTAATGTGACCATTTGTTGATTGGCAGCTTTTGTTTCCTTGGTGTTTAACTTGTATAACTCTTTGAAAGTTATGGATACCAGCTTTGTTTCAGAAGTACAGCTGATGAAGATGGTCTCCCCTTTTAGGATCTCTCTGTTTGTTCTCCTGTGTTTTCCTTTGTTGTACAGAAACTTTTTTAGTTTTTCATGGAACCCCATCTGCTAATACTGGGGGCTAATTCCTTGTGATCTGGAAAGTTATTACCCACCCCAAGGTCTTAAAGAGTAGTCCTCGTGTTCTCTTTAGAAGCTTCATTGCTTCTGGATTTAAATAGGAGTTATTGTTCCATTTTGAACTGACTTTTGCCCAAATTTTGGAAATAACCTTGGAGTTTCCTCAAATTATCAAAAGCAGAACTCCCATTAACCCAGCTATTTCACTCCTGGGTATACAAGCAGAGAACTCACAGAAATATTTGTGCCCCTATGTCTATTATATTTATTGCTGACTTAATCACTATAGCAAGGAAATGTAACCAACATAGTCTTCTGTCAAAAGATAAATGGATGAAAATCTGGTGTGTATATATACATATATGTATATATATATCAGAATATATATGAATAGTAATATATATATGAATACTATTCATCTCTAAAGAAAAATAAAATCACAAAATTTCCAGGAAAATGGATGAACTTAGAATGTGTAGTATTAAGTACTGTTACCCAATTTAAAAAAGAAAGGAACTTCATGTTCTCCATATATATGCAGATTCTAGCCAAAGTGTGTGTGTGTATATGTGTGTGTGTGAGTGTATATATGTGTGTGAGTGTGTGTGTGTGAGTATGTGAGTGTGTGTGTGAGTGTGTGTGTGTGTGTGTGCATGTATGGTATAGCATGCAGAAAGGAGAATAAGAAGGGTAATAATAGAAGATGAAGAAGCATTGAGTGTAGGTAGTGGACACAAGTCATGAAAGAGTAAATAAAGCTAATTGTTTATCAGTTTTAACAATGACATAGCTTTTTTTATTTTTTGGTGGTAAATAAGTGCATAAAGGTGTATTTAACAGTGAAAGTGTAAAATTCAATGTGAAACTCCACAGTTTTGGAATGGCTACTCTAAATGTATACAAATTCATTGAAATATATAGACTTCGGATCCGGTTTTGATGTGTGATTTTTTTATTTGAAGTTCTTTATAAATAAAGATTTAATAAATCTGCAGTTAATAAATCTTAAAAGCATATTTGACAAGCCCGGGCTAGTGGCACACTCAGAAGTCAGAAGCAGAGCAGTCTTTGTGAGCTCAAAGCCAGCTTGAGCGGCAGTGAAACTTTGTCTCAAAACAACAACAACAACAACAACAACAAGTCTTCTTATCGATTACATCACAACAAATAAAATGACCACAAATGGACTACCTATAATTTTTTATGTGGTTTGAGTTAACAAAAAAGCAGTCAGCATATAAGAATTACTTTCTATGTGTGTTTCATTGATTGCAGAAGCATGTATACGCAGTTAGAAATAAAAGCTATGGAGTCACTTTATTTGAAAAATCTATACTTTTTAATGTTAGATATAGTTATTTATATTACAAAATAAAGATACTTGGTGTAGTATTCATAGATGGCCCCTACCTAATAGCTCTGTCACTCTTCGAGGCTCCTATAGCACATAGGCGGGCGAATACTGTTAGTTGAGGTCTAAACAGGTTGGGAACCTTGTACATACAGCTCTGCTGGCTAAGTAGAAATGTTATAACCTGCTCTTGCCCAGGATATTAGAAAAGCATTAAAGATACCATGAGACAAATGGAAACGGGATAAACATGAGACCTTAGGAAAAATACACTCCTTTAGCATTTATTAAGCACTTGGAGCTGATGCATGACACCTGCTTAAAGTCCAAAGAATTATCACAGACTTTGCTGAGGAAGAGGAGATAAGAGTTATGTCTAAATGCAGGCTCATACTTCAGCAAGTCAGTGTGTTTAAATCAATGAAAACAATCCAATGATTGTGTCTGCTACAAACAGAAAGCAATACAAGATGACATAAAGTATGTCAAGCTGTTCAAATTACTCATGGCAGAATGGCAAGATATATATCCATTAAAATCAAACAGTTACTTCAATGTGTGTTGGCCAACAGAGATAAATAGTGTCTCTCTGAAGCAAATTTAAAATTATTTCTCTCCTCAGAATTTTGGACCTCTAATGCTTTCAACCACAATTATTTTCTGTTTATTAGGGGAATTTTCACTTCCTACCTTCATAAAGAAATTCTTAGTTCGTCCATCAAAATCACTTTCCACTTCAACTGAAAGGAATATGCATTAGGCGTTGAAGTATGCATATTTCTGTAGTTGGCTTTCTGATGGTCTCATTCATATTCATAAGTTGATCTTATTAAATGAGTTGAATGCTAATGACTAAAATATGTGGAATGCAAAGGCTACTCTCATAGTAGAATTACATTATCAATACAAGTAGTTGATTCAAGATTAATGGTTTATAACTAAGAGTAAAATTATCGAGAGGCAGAGTTATATAAGATTTATCTTTCTTTTGTGACTGTTTTTTCAACAGCATTTCCATTAACAAAATTGCAAAAGGTAATTTTATTACATAAAATTTTAGATATTATATTTAAAAAATAAAAGCTATGGAGTCACTTTATTTGAAAAATGTAGACAATTTCTGATTCTTAATGTTTTTAAGGAAAATAACATATACTAAGAAAGATTTAGAAATAGCCAATATTTGTACTGCATAATACTATACATATCTTCAAGATCTTCATATGTGACCTTGTCATTAGCAAGCAACAACATACTACTCTGGTTGAAATAAAAGCACTGTGGAATATTTAAGGAATACAGCTTATTAATTTAGTAATCTGTCAGCAATAATGTCTCTATTTCTTTGTTTTGAAACCTAGAGTGTGGCCTGATACCTGGGGTTACAATGTCAAATATTAGCGAAGGGTGGAAAACAGTGAAAAGGAAACTTCAAATTCTCCTTTCAGAGTTAATATTGATCTACAATACTCTAACTCAAATATTCTCTTTAAGTTTCCTAATAATTTCTTCTCAATTTTCAAAATTGCGTAGCTACACTAATTGTCATTTGTGCTCAAGATCATAGTACTAGAAAGTGCCTACACCGAGCTTTCAACATAGGTATGCCTAACCCTCAAAGCCTGTGTCCCTAACAATGATTTCACGTATGTAGTTATGTCTCTAGACACATTTCTTCTCCCTTGATGAAATGATGAAAAAGAAACCATCCTAGTTTTAGCTAGTCAAGCCCAAAGCTTAGAGATGTCAACCTCTGGACAGACATACACACCAACACGGTCAAGCACACCTACACACACACACACACACACACACACACACACACACACACACACACATTTTTAAGTTCCTACACTAGTATCCCAATGTCCTACTTGGCATGGTCCTTCTCTAGCACCCTGACTACACTCTCCTCCCCATTGAGTAAGATGCAGCTGCTGCAGTGCCAGAGAGATCCCCAGCCATCCAGTTATTGTCCACACTAATGCTCTCCTAGCAGCGTGATTCTCCACCATTGCCTATGGCTAACTCTATTTCATTGTTCACACCTCAATTTTGGTGCCAATTTCCCGCAAGAATCTTTTCTAATTCTCAAAATTGAAATAGTAGCTCGGTACTCCCTTGTCACCACACTCTGTTCTGATCTCTGCATTGTTTCTGATACCTTGTTCCAGAATGATTATCTATTGTGTCTATAACCACCAAAGAATGTAACTTCTTGAATATATTGTCTAATCCATTACTTCATTCACCAAACTACAAATACTCAATTCTCATACAAAAATGCTTAAACAAATCACAATGTATTTGGGACATTTGGACTGATCACCTACAGGGGGTGACTTTAGACATGTGGATAGTGATTCTCCATGGCAATCATAATTTACAGGTATGTGGTTCTACATCAGAGCACAAATGTAAAAAAAAAAAAAATAAGGCTGAGCAGCTGAGCTAAAATTAAGACATCTACACAATGGCCCACTTTTTAGTATTCAATTAGTATTCAATTAATTTAAAAGCAAATAAAGTTATCTATTTGAATCTTGTTTTATAGGTTTGGAAGAGAAGAACAGAACTGAAGATATGAAATGACTTCAGAGTGCCCCAGCTTCTGTCCTGAGAAGGATTTTTACATTAACTAGCAAGGCATGATGGAAGCTTACTGCTTCTTAGAAAAAGTCAAGTACTGACAGAAGATGGCCATCTGTTCTTCACATTGCTAGAGCCAGAACAAAAGGAAAAGAATAAAATGTAGTGCAGCGGGTTTAGATTAGCTCTGAGGAAGGATGCCTACACAGGAAAGCAAGTTGTTACACAGCAAGACGAGCTTTGAGAACGAACTAACTTCAAACTTTTAATGTGGAACTTTTTAGAATTAATTCACATTTGTGTCCTAAAATGTTTGAGCAGAGTTTTTGTTATGAAATCAGGGAAATGAAGCTTTTTTATTCCTGGATGTGACATTAATTTGATGTATTAAATAACAACATTCAAAAGAACTTAAGCATTAGAAATCCAGGGTGACGTTATAGGGCATGTGTCATGTACAGGATTATTTGTGCATGTGATCACAGAGACCAGAGACAGAAGTGAAGTCAGTTTGAGCCTCTAGACACTTCTCTTCATTGACATCACACAGAAATGGTACAGTGCATCTCATAGAGCTGTCTGACTGAAGGATGTCTCCTGGTCTGCAAAGAAAGTAACAGGAAGCATAAAGTAAGAGGGAGCAGGGCCAACTGGTCTTTTCTCTAAATTTCTCCACAGAAGAGTCCCCCATCATGAAACAAGTGTGATTTATTTTATTTCTGTACTTTGTGTGTGTGTGTGTGTGTGTGTGTGTGTGTGTGTGTGTGTGTGTATGTTTGTGTGTGTACAGTAAAGCTCCAACCTTCTGAAGTGTCTGTGATCCAAATTTTTCTTCTCTTATACCAAGTTCTCCAGGTACAATTCACTTCAAACCAAACCAGTGCCCCAAAGAGTGGTGTACGAGTTTTCATAAACCACCTCCCAGCTAAGTGCATCCGTTTAAAGCTCTGGAAGTTTTATTTCCTTTATGTACCTTGTTTTCTAAAAGGAGTTTTTCTCATCCCATCTCATGACTAACCTCAACCTGGTGCAGCCAATCTTCTAAAGAAATATTCAAAGTTATATTCAAATAACTACACACCATAGATACTTTTAAACTGTGTGTATACTAAACATACAAATATTTTCCCTTATGAATATTTCCTAAATAATATACTATACTATAATTCAAATTGTATTAAGTATGATAACCCATTCATGAATCAAACACAAATGCTTATGTTACTTGTACATAATAGACACTGTTTTATATAAGGTTGTCTTGTAATCACAGGCTTTGGCCTTCTGAAACCAATGCTCTGTGGGCACACTAAGAAACTAGAGTAATTACTTCACATTTGTATATAGAACTTATGGTTGAAGGCAGAATATTGTCCAGCATTATTATGAAAGAAGTTGTTTAAAAGCTCATAGCTGTGGAAACATAATAACTAGAAATAACATTCCCTATGGACACTGTAGGGTAGCCTGAGGATGCTCATTTGACTGTGAGCCATGCTGTAAAGAATTCACTATCAGTACACAAAAAAGACTGTGCTCTGGAGAATTTTTCATTTAATTATCATTTTTATTATTCTATTTTCAATTTTGTACATTTTTTTCAAACTGGTTTATGTAAATAATAGTAGTTAAAGGAAAATAATTCATTAAAATGGAGAAATTGTTATACTAATTGTGAATTGTTGTACCCATTTCACGAAACCCCCAGAGACCACCAAGAAGCTGGTTTCTCATGCAAGCACATAAGGGTCCTTTTATTGTCAGGTTCAACCTGGGCCACCACTAGGCAGATGGAGGGAAATGCAGCAGCGGCCGTGAGCCCAGATGTAGAGTTTTCATAAGGAAAAACCACAAACCGGGAATGACATGCTTTAACAATTTGGGATTGGGCAGAAGGGATAGGGGGCAAGGTGATTTTTTGAAACTATTGGTCTAGACTTTTGGTGCAAAACTACTTTTGAAACCATTGGGTTAGACTTTTTGGTAGGAAACCACAACTTGCTGAGCAGGATTATCTGGGCTGCTCAGCAGGATTATCTAGATAGCTTCAAGGGCCATAAACCACAGACAGGATGTCTGCAGGAGGATACTGCTCTGTATCCCTTGGAGTTGTTGTGGCACATTCCTGAGGTCCTTCCTGGAACTGAGTACAGCAGGTGGTCTGAGATGGTGGCCCTACCCTAAGGTGGGGTCTGTATTGCCTTCACAGAATCAGAATATAATGTTGTGTGTCCAAAAACATAAAAATTAAGATGATTAAATGACAATCAACACAGTAAACAAAGATTATATATATATATATATGCGTGTATGTATGTATATATATACATATATGTTGCATTTATTGGTTGAAATTTAGTTTCAATAAGAATCTTTTCTTAGTTTAATGTTTGTAAATGGAACTTCATATTCTTTAACTTCTTTGTTTTAAGCTTCAATGTTATAATGTAAAATGTATACTTTACTTATGCTTGTACAGTTTTAACACATATTTTCAGTGACTATAACTTGCTAACTTTGAGAAGTCTCTGAGGTATGTTGCATTTTCTTCCTGTAAAGATGTAGCACATTATCTCAAAGAAACACCTATAGGACGGACATATCTCTATGTCTCTTCTAAGAAATTACTGAATTAAAGTATCCTTTATTAACTTTCAAAGAAGTTATCATTATTGTTAAGGCCTTGTTCCTACCATAGTAAAATTATTCCTAAGACTGTATTGCAGACGACACCACACACTTTGGTCACAGGACGCGGAGAAATAAAATTGTACTGGTCAGGAACCACCCTACTTGCTGGCCAGCTGTAGTGGTACTGGAAGTCGCTGTGCAAGCTGCTGCAGGATGGGAGAGCAGCAAGTCTTACACCGCTGTGGTCCTCGTGAGCTGTAATGACCAGCACGGCAAGGTAAGCTCGTGTGTGCAGTGGCGGCAAGATTGCTGCAGGACTGGATTCGTTGTTTTTCTATTACTGTGCTATCACGGCATGACTCAGGCAACTTACGGAAGAAGTTTACTTTGGACTTATGGTTCCCGAGGGTTAAAACTCGTGATGGCAGAGCAGAGGCAGCAGCTAGCCAGTGGCTGGAGCAGCAGCCTAGAGCTCACATCTTGATCCACAAACAGGAAGAAAAGGAAACAAACTGGGAATGGTGATGGCAAGATGCTTTTGAAATCTCAAAGCCAGCAAGGCCACATCTCCTAATCCTCCCTAAAGAGCCACCTACTCGGGGCAAGTATCCAGTTTCCTGAAACTTCCTGGGAGCATCGCATTCAAACCACCACAGGTGGTTTCCAGCCATTTTCTGATTGAGTGTAAGGCCTGATGTAACGGAGGAAGTGCATTCCCGGTACCGCCAAGAACCCATTTGAGAGCTCCAGCAGAGAAGCTTCCACTGTTATTTTGCTAAGTAGACAGGGTATCAAATTGCTTTTTAAAGCCCCTATCTCTAGACTCAAGGACTAGCGCAGCCTTCGGACTTCATCAGACAAATTTCTTTGTGCAGTTCATAAAGAAAACACAATTAGTACGGGAAGAAGTGTTCATGGAGCTCATCCACAAGTGAGACATGTCAATCACAGAATTTCCACCAAGGCTCAGGGATCATTGCAAATGAGGACGTAGAAAGGTAGGAAGCCTGGAGGTTTGGAACAAACAGTGCCCTCTGAACACAACAGCAGCGCTGCACTCATGACCTCACAACAGCTGTGATGTCCTGCAGGAGACCTGTACAAGATCATTCCAGCCAGCAGTCTAGCTTGGAAGGCCGAGAGGCTCACAAGCCTCCACCCTAACGGGGGAGCTATTGAGAGTGGATGATTCTGCCAAGGGAGGGTCAGTTTTCTTTAAAGACATGGGTCTGGCAGATGAGCTACTCTCCAGGGAATGGCCCCACGTGCTTGAGTATACACTAGGGTCAGTACAAACGTGACTCAGTGGTTTATTTTAAACAGAAAAAGAAGACATTTGGGAGGTGACTAGTGGGGGTTGCACTAGGAGTTGATCTGGGATTGACATAGGGAGTCGGGTAGGAATTTTAATATATTTAATATAATCGAAATGAGTTGAATGTGTGTATAAAATTTTCAAATAATCAATCAAAAGATTCCATTGAAAATACACTAACTCTGGCCGGCCACCAGTATGATCTGCTTCAGTATCGTCTGTTTCACTCTAGTCAACCAATGCTGCTTATCAAACATAAGTTTAAGGAGAGAGTGAAAGCTGTGGTACCTGGTGCTTGAGAAACATATATTTAGTTGATTTTCCTTAATTCTTGGACAATTAATCAGGTGTTGATGCAGAGAGTGCATACTTAAAGACACTTGTCTTGCCCGTCTGTCATTGAGGGTGTGGGCTTCCTTGTGGTTTTGTCATATACATAAAGTACCATATCAATGAAATGGATTGAGTTGCAAATGGAAAAACATTTGGGGCTACCCTGCTCCCGCATATGATTTAATGGTACATGGTCTTTAGTCAGTTTTTAAATCTACAACATCAGGATTGCACATATAACTTTCATTGTTCTTTGTGTATATTTTTAAGTATTTCTGTTTTGTAGAGTCTTTGCTATCCAAGAAATCAGGAAATTATTCTCTCAGCTCTGAAAATGTGTTGTCTGGGGTCATTCCTGAGCTACTCCCCTCTACAAGAGACAATCTAGTTACCTTCTTTTGCCCTCAGTTTCTTCACCTATAAAATGGGAATAAGATAAGAATGAGGTTCGATGTAACAAGGTATGCAGCCAAAATAATGACTAGCCACATAGTGACAGAATGATATATATTTAGTTGCTTATCATTTTTGTAATTACCATTTTATGACCAGCTTAATGACAGAAATCCTTGCATAATAATTAGTATATTTTTGTGAATGTCAAAAACATTTTTCTAAAAAATGTTATAAAACTCTCAACCTGCTCTGAAATGCATTACAAACTAATAAGATTTTTGTTGTGCAATGAAGTAAAAATAATAAAAGGTACACAAAGCAGAGATTAATGTATGAGAAATGAAATGCAAAGAGCTCAAAGAAATGAGATTACCTCTACCCAATGCTAATGAGAAAAGCATTTCTGACAGAGGGCAGTATCTGTGCTAACACATAGAGATAAGTAAGAAGACTTTTCAAGTGAATTTAAAGCGTATAAGAAAAGAGATGATTATTGGGAACGTATAGAATATTTACTGAGTTTTTCTATGTGCTAAACGATCAAGTGCCCAGGTAAAAATAACAACACGTGATAGATGAAAGGAGCACATGGTATCAGACCCTAAGTATCTTAAATTAAAGTAAATGCTAGAGTCCAGGGAAGGCTAACAAGGCCTTTGAAAGCAGAAGTGCTGGGTTAAGATGGCTCTTACAGCCGTTTTTAAGACGTCAGGGCAGTGTTCCTCAAACTGTGGTCTTTGTACCTGTATAGTCAGCATCAACTCCAGCCCTATAGAAATGCAAATTCTTAGCCTTCCTCTGTTTACTCTTCATTATTTGGAAATCTGTATTACGATACGGATAACATAATCTTTCTTGAAGTACAACCATTTACATTTGGTCAAGAATATTTGTTGGGGGTTCTCAACTTCAGTTACATTCTTTTAATTATTCCTTTTATTTTTTAACATTATAATATGATTAAATTATCTCTCCCTTCCCTTTCCTCTCTGCAAACCCTCCCATATATTCCTCCTTGCTCTCTTTCAAATCCATGGCCTCTTTTTCACCAACTGTTGTTATATGCATATATGGATATGGACATGCTTATATATTTTCCCAAATATAACGTGTTTAAATTTGTCATATTACTCTTGTCACATAAGCTGAGTCAGAACATTTGGGGGTCCAGGACTCTAAGCTTTATAAGTTGTCCAAGTGATCCCAATGCAAGTTCAAGTCTTCCCTACTGCTACGAAGTAGAAAATGATTGTGGGGGGAGAGAAAACAGGTCTGAGATCCATTAGGAGCCTAGTGAAGCAGATAGGAAACCAAGTGTAGGATGCAGAAATCCCACGTGCGCCAGAGCTGAGCTATCTCAGTGTGGACAGAGGACCGTGGTTCACACAAGTGGGAGAAAGCAGTCAACGTTCTTGGCCTTGTAGTCATGGTCATTACTAATTTAAAAAAATCTACCTCAAAGCTTGCAATCTCTAGTACTCATGGTGTGAAAATGCGAAACTGGACTGATCATCAGTGCCCCTTTCTCCTTTTCACGGTTGAATTCCATCAACAAAAACAAACATGTCCCGTTGCTGCGTCACCCTTCAGATGACAACAGTCCATGGCTCCCTTCAGTCCGCCTTACTAGATCCAGACGCTTCAGATTCACACCGTGCTTTTTAATGCTTTTATTTGTGCGTTATTTTATTTTTCATTATATATTGTGCCATTTTGTGTTCCCCATGATTATGTTTTCACTGAACAGATGCACTACAGTTTTGCTGCACCAAATTCTATGATCCATAATTAGATGTCAATATGTTTTCTTTATGAACTAAATACATTTTTAGTTACTTGGACATTAATTAAAATCACATGCTGGATTGTTACATCCTTTAAACACATTTTTGGGGAAATATTTTTGGTTTACTTGAATGCTTTAAAACATTCAATTTTATAATATACAATTCTTTTACATAAGAATACATATTGTAGCTAATACATAAATATTAATTAAATAGTTACACCATAGAACACATTAATGAGATATAGCCATTCACATATGAAAGAAATGCTATTTGATGAATTAAAGGGAGTAATTTTTAATCATCATTTTAAAAACATATGCATTCTGATGCAATTCTAGTAAAAATAAATGAAATGATTTTTCTCTATAATGGAAAACAATGACCAATATATCTAACATAATAATAAAAACAAATTGAAAATGTTCATAAACATTCATGTAGAGACAGAAAAATCCAGGATGCTAGGGAGGTACATATCTCATACATGTTAGTAATTCCAGGTAGTAATGTACTGAATACACATCATAGATTTCAGTGACCCATTCATATGGAAAAGCTAGGAACATGTTTTCTAAAGGAAGAAATGGGCATCTGGAATCCAACCTTAAGGAGTGACTATTTAATCATTTATTCAAGAAACCCCAATTCATTTTCACAATGTCACCTGGAACTGATCACAGAAAAAGATGGATAAGCATACACGGACATTATTTCAGTATACATTTGCCCTTCTGTTTCTGTCGCAAGATTTACTTCTTTAGAATCACATGAAGTTTGTGTGAAAGCTCAGGAGGTATAAAACTTCCTTCGATATAACATACAGCAAAAGCTATCACTCCTACAAACACTTGCTCAGGTTTTTCCTCAAATCTCTGAGGACATAAAGACATAAACTCTGAATTGATAGAAATGGGCTTGCTCCAAATAACTCCTCCACTTAGTGTTTCTATTAACTTCCTCTTAGGAATACCATAGGTGAAAGGTGATGTTTATCTGACTCTCTGTGAGTATCTTGAGCGAATTATATGAAGTGGTCAAAAGAACAATGACGGCGTCCAATAACTCAGCATCCTACATAGTTAGGTGGCATCTTCAAAATGTTTCAGAATATGGTAGCTCCATGGACTGAGCCTGCTTAACACCTGGCGGCATTTACTCAATGGCATCTACATGCATAATTAACAATAAATTTCAAAACCTAGAAAAAATATTTGTTTTGAGTATTTTAGAAGGATCAGCCAGAAATTATTTTCTGTTGGCAATGGATTGTTCTTTTGAATTTCCCTCACGTGTGGGGTAGTTTCTCTGTTGGAAGAGCAGGAACTAGTCATGTTAGAAATGATGAGATCTCATGTTCCACCTCATCCTGAGAGAATCAGAGTTTCCCATTTGACAAGTCCTCTAAGAACAGAGTGGAGTTGAAGCCATATTTTCCAGAATCCTTTACTCACAATATAGGGCTCAGGTTGGGGATTTAGCCCAGTGGTAGAGTGCTTGCCTAGCAAGTGCAAGGCCCTGGGTTTGGTCCTCAGCTCCGGAAAACAAAACAAAACAAACAAAAGAACAGTATAGGGCTCATAAGTAATAGATTCCACCATATCTAATAATACCTTGGATGATTAATAGAAGAGATGACTAGTTATAAGAAAATACCAAACATATATTCTAAAATTCATTCTTCATATGAACTCCAATTAACAGGATTCCTTGTATTTTATTCACTACCATAGCCAGGATTCATGTCATGGTTTTATTCTCCTTGTGATAGATATTGCCCTGTAAAGCTGCTCTGGCCCTCACCAAGGCTAACCTTTCCAAGGGGAGCTATTCATCTTTGTCTGAGTCCCCTGTAGTTCTTCCCAACAAGGAACTGCATTCTTCTTGTCTTTACAGAGCCCATGCCCAATACATATAAACTACTAGATCCAAAAGTGACTTTTCTCTTCTCAATATTACACCAAAGTTTGTCATTTGATAGTAAACAGTGTGACTTCCATTTTCTAGCTGTAGGCAGGCTCTCCTTCCCACAGCAAAACCCAAAATGTGAGATGAGTTATCATCTTGAACTGGTTATGTCACAAGAAAATAAGGAGTTGTTGAGCTAAAATCTCAGCAGACATGAAACATAGGGCATTAAGGTCATTGGACCAAATCTGAGGGATTTACTGAACAGTGCTCTCAAAGTCTCCATGAAATGACCTTCCAGAACATAAAGTCTTAATAACAAAGACAAAGACCCGCCTGGGGTATGGAGGACAATAGCTACAATCACTGCGCCCAGTACATACATGTGTGCATACACACACACACACACACACACACACACACACACACACACACACGTCACATAAGAATCCAAAAATCAAAATAAAATAACTATAATCATCATCATGCTTAATTTGGAAGTGTTGATTTACCCTATAGCTTCAGAAGCAAGGTATCTGTAATTGTTACCAATAAAAGATCTATTTATGTATATTTTTATGTGTATGAGTGCTAGGAACATGTGTCTGTGCACTGTGTGCCTGCAGTCCCAATTGAGGCCAGAGAAAGGCTTCAGATCCTCTTAAACTGGACTTACACACACTGAGCCACCATGTAGGTGCTGAGAATCAAACCTGAGTCCTCTGCAAGAGTAGCCCGTGCTCTTAACCATCTATTCATCTCTTCAGCACCAAATATCATACTTTCAGTTCATAATTGTACTAGTTGCTGGGGCCAGCATAAAAAGAGAAGGAAAAGAAATCAAATTGTGTACATTGGAAATTAGAAAACAAAATCTTTATTAATTGGAAACATTGTTTGATATCTAGAGAATCCTAAATAATAATAATTATTATTATGATTATAATTGATTAAGAGTCAAATTTGGAAAGGTTTTGAGAGAAAGTTCTACAGAAAACATACAATTTATACACCAGGCAAGAATTTAGAATATATAAAAATTTTACATGTTAGCATTTTTAACATACAAGAAAATTTTTTAAAAAATCTATACATTATAGAGAAAATTATAAAAAGTCATTTAAGTTAAAGACAGCAAGTACCTTAGATAAATTCATGAATTAGAATGTTTTTATTTTGTAAAGATGTTAAATCTTACAAATTTGTTATCAAAATTCAGTTTCTAAGTGGGTTTTCAAAAGTGAACATGGAAGAAAAACAGGCTAAGAATTGCTAGAGTTTTCTTAAATGAGAAACTGAAATGTACCTCAACCCAAATTAGAGATTAGTTTCACTTATTGAAATTAAGATGGGTTATATTACCACAAAGATAAGGAATTGGCTGATCAAAATAGTTAGGCCCAAACCTCCACATACAAGGAAGTCTGACTTATAACTGAGGTGATGCTTAATGTTTATAAAATACAAGATCTACAATGAAAAACTTTTGGTTTTTTATATGGAAGAACAAGGGAAAACGGATTCTTAATGCGCAACCATGGCCAAATATTGATCCCTTGTTATAAGATATCAAACTTTGAAAACTGACAGTTTTATGAAATAATAAAGGAAAATTATTTTATGAATTTTATAGTAAAATAACTCAATCTACCTAACGTAAAATGTCTAACAGGTGCAAATGCATGCTTGCAGAGATGTGACATCTCCTAAACCTTCAGGTGTTGAAATTTCATCTCCATTTTGAGCAGTTATCAGTGTGGAATCCCACCCAACTATGTTGTTTAGAGATGAAGCCTTTGGAAAGTAATGGTGGTTAGATAAGGTCACCTCAGAGAGCCTCACTTTTTGGATCCTTTTATCTTTATTAGAACACAAAGAGACTAGCCAGATAAAAAAGGAACAAAAGCACTTTTAACTATTTTTTATCATGGAGCTACATGTATGCGTTTCTTAGGGGAATTGACAAGCAGCCTAGAGCCAAATATGTTCCCTCTCCCTTAGGCCAGACCATGAGCCAAAGCAAACCAACTTTCTTTACGAGGAAGCAAACTAAAGGATTTTATTTTATTAATTAATAGAGAATAAGGCAAGATTGAAGACAGAATTACATCTGAATTCATCACTCCTGAAGGTAAAAGACATAATCTAAAGAAGAAAATAATACAATTTATCACAAAATTTTATGAGTCAGACTTTCCATACTACTAGTAAATAAGGAAATAGAATAGAATGGTAGGATAAACAAGAAACAAGTTCATAAAAGACAAGCAGAGCTGGGGGTGGGGTGGGTAAGGAAAGGGCTCAGAGTTACACGTAGGACAATACTTTCTAGAATTCTACTACAAACCATGATAAAGCAGCACTTTCAGAGCTGAAAGAGAGAATTTAAATGATTTGCTATTCAAAATGATATTTGAGACAATCAATCTATTTTCCATAATTTGAACATTTCAAAATGTATGTATATATTATTATATTACATATCACCCTATTAATTGAATTTTTGAAGTAAAAATAAATATTAAAATAGTGAAAGGAAAAATGGAAAACAGGCAAAATAATTGAACAGTTGATTCATAAAATGAGTACAAATAGGCAATGAAAAATGACAAAAGAATAAATTACAGTAATTTCCAGGGAAATAAGAACTGAAAATACAATAAAATAACATTACATGTTTTCTCAGTAAGTATAAAACACAAATCTGACCAATTCACGTCTGACAAACACATGACATGATCAGGACGATGATATATGCATTCAGTATTGGAAGCTTTACAAAGGAAAACTGCTTTTGAAAACAGTTTTAAATTATTACATTTTTATGGCCCATAAAGTCAATTTTTGAGCTCAAAGACAAAAAACACAAAACTTACAGATCTTGTACACAAGTTCAACAACTTTAATATCCATTCACGTCATTTAAAATATAAACAAGATGTTGAACCTTTCCATGCTCCCCTGATTTCCTGATCTTTACCCATATAGAATATTTTTGCTTATCCTTGGACAACACATATGTGGAGACATAAATAGTGTTTGTGTTGGCATTTTTTATTTAATATAAAATCATTTATATTTTTTAATACATCTATAATTTGACTTTGTTTATTACTGTGTACTACTCTACTGTTTGGAACAACACTGTATTTTATGTTCACTCATTCTCAAGACAGATATTTGGAGGAGCCTCCAATTTTGAACTATCATAAAACTGCAAGTTGAGTCAAAAAGAAGACTCATATTTACACAGCAGAAGATACAACTAAAACCAACCGTATACAAGGGAAAAAACTTCAAAGACAAAATAAATCCATGGCTGTTACACACAGTGGAATACTGGAGAGCAATGGAGCATCAATTAGTTATATTTACCTCCAATGTAAAAAGATACATATAATGTTATTCTACTTATACAAACTAAAAATATGACAATATGTGCATTAATGAAAGTATCTGTGTACTGGTGTGAGGGTATGTGCATGTATGTGTGGTTACATGAGCCTGTGCACACATGCAAAGTCAGAAGATGGTGACAATGGTCCACCTCTATCACTGTCTGCCTATGTCTTAGAGCAGATCTTTCCCTGTACCTTAGGCTCATGTTTTGGTTTGTTTTTAGTTTTGTATTTTTTTGGCTCAGTGAAAGTCAACAAGCCCCCCAAATCCTTCTGTCTCTGTGCCCATCAGAGCTGGCCTTACGAGTATTTACAGGATGCCCAGATTGTACATGAGCACTGGGTCCTCAACTCCAGTCCTCATTATTGCCAAGCAAGAACTCTGAACCACTCACTGAGCCATCTCTCCAGACAAATGTTTGGTTTGTTATAAACTTGATGTTAAACAGGTGTGCTGTGGGATGGTCTATATGTCAAGTGTGTTGCTGATTGGTCAGTAAATAAATCACTGATTGGCCATTGGCTAGGCAGGAAGTATAGGCGGGACAAGGAGAAGAATTCTGGGAAGTGGAAGGCTGGGGAGGAGACACTGCCAGCCGCCATCATGACAAGCCGCATGGGAAGATACCAGTAAGCCATGAGCCATGTGGCAAAGTAAAGATTAATAGAAATGGGCTAAATATAAGAGTAAGAGCTAGACAATGACAGGCCTGAGCTAATGGCCAAGCAGTTTAAATAATATAAGAGTTTGTGTGTTTATTTTATAAGTGGGCTCTGGGACTGGTGGGACTTGATGGCGGGAGCTGGAGAAAAATTCTCCAGCTACACAGGTGAAAAGAAAAATAAAGAAATGACAAATGAGTTTGAAACTTTTCTTTTTCTGACTTACTTGAGTAAGAACAGGAAAAAATGGATTTCCATGGGAGACTGCAAAGATTGATAATGTTCAATTTAGCAGTTGTATATATACATGTATATATGTATATACACAGTATATGTATATATATTGTATATGTATGTATAAAAGCATCCCCTGAAAACATTTATTTTCATGTTGCCTATACTTTGAAAGTATTTCCTAAGATATCTTCAATTGATGGCTTCCAGGGTAGGGTCAGTTTTTGTTAAGGATTAGGCCCCTGATGGGTTAAACATGTTCCAGTAGAAGAGCACATACCAAGGGGGGATATTAAATGCAATGGGTTATTTTTTTTTAAAAGGACACAAAGTTGGAAGAGGATGCAGAAAGGTGAAGATGGATCTTCTGGAAGTAAAGGGGAGGAGTAGTGGGTGAAGGTGATCAAGATCACTTATAAGATATAATTAATAAAAATTAAAAACAAAAAGATGAATTCACTAATCTTCATCTAGTCAGTACATTTGACTTTGAAGTAATGTCAGCAGAGAAGTGGAAAATGGAGACTTACAGCTTTAATCTGTGTGTGTGTGAGCTAAACACTGAAAGTAGTTTGAGTAGAATCACAGACACAGGCCCCCTTCTGTGGCTTCCACTGAATTCTATTCATTAATGATGAGCTATAGTCTAAAATATGCATAAAAATCTACAGAATTGCTAGAGCTTTACATTAATTCTGTAAGTTTTGGTTGAGCCCCAATTGTATGCAAGGTAATATGTGTGGTACTAACCTCTCTCCTTCAGAAGTTTTAAATATACCCCCAGATTCTCTCCCTCTCTTAAGAACATCAAATCTAGCCGTGTTCCCTGTGGCCTCCCAACCCACACTCTGCCAACCAGAAGCCCACATAGTGCCCAAGTTATGATGAAAATTTAACTTCACTTCCCTGATAGTTTATTTTCTTGCAAGTCTCTGGTTCTATTGGGGCCTAGCAGGCAATTCAGTGATTAGAGTTCACCAAGAAGACAAAAGGAAAGCTAGGAAGCGACTCCCTGAGTGAAAACTGTAGCAGCTGATCTGGTGCAGCCAACATCACCCCACGAAACTAAGGCTTAGTATTGCCCACTTTGTGTGAAAATAAACATCTGGACTTTTGACCTGTCACCTCCTGAATTTTCAAGTGATGACAGTCTCCCTACATGATGGTTAATTTTTATTGTCATCAAGACACAATCATCATGGGTACCAATCTCTGGTCATATCAATAAAGGATTTGCTCTATTAGGTACATTAAGGTGAAAAGACCACCCCGTGGATTAGGGTCCTAGACTGAAGAAAAATGATAAAGCCAGGGAAGCACCAGGGCTCAGGCACCCTGCTTTCTCACCGAAAAGCAATGAGAGCAGCTGACTGCCCCCGTCTGCACCGTGTCTTCCTGCCATGACACAAGGGATTGCTTAATCCACAGTGAACAAGAAGGAAGACGTAAGCAGCTGCTTGTCAGGTATTCCATTCCAACAATAAAAAAGGAACGAACATATTCCATTTTCAAAAACACAAAACACCTGATGATTGACAAAATAGACTCCTTGGCAAACTGCACAGGTGTTTCCTAACCAAGTTCAGAACCTGACACCTTCCCTCCTCTGTGCTCCGCAGCCATCCTTCCTGAGCACACCGTGTTCTTGCCAGGTCCACAACAGGCATGCACTGTGACTGAGGGTCAATCCCCATGACAACCCACTCAGCCTCAAGGAGTCACCATTACTGTACTCTAAAATCTCCCTCAACATATACAGGGCACAGTCAACCAGGACATACTATATCCGTCTCTTTTCTTTGTTCATATACATACAGGCTGTCCCTGACTTTCAGATTCTCAGCTTCTGAGCAGCCAACACTTTCATGCATTATACATCGACACTCCATAGTGCCTTTTGTATGCCAAATCCAGACTTTCATACATCAGCAGATCAACGAGCATTTTGCACTAATGTGTGGTGGCGCTGCCTGACAGCCAAGAGTTCTGTTTGGGCAGTCATGCCATCTTTGTCTGGAAGAGCAGACTTTATATAATTATTTGAATTTTTTTTTGCTCTTTGCCCTTATTATTTTGCCAAACTGAGTAGAAAATGAACATTGAAAATACTGATAATAATGGAAAAAATCACAGGTCTCATGAGCTCCATACAGTGAAACAAAGAGGAAATCACTCAGTGTTCCCATTATGGCATATCTTTAATCCCAACTATGGTCCTAGCAGATTTAAACCCAGTCAACTGTGGTTCAATTGTAAAGGAAAAAATAAGATTAAGGACTCTGTATAAGATGTTGAAAAAATTGCCAAAGATGTGTGTAAATGGCAAGATGCAATTAGAGATTATATATTATATTTAAGCTTTCAAGAAAAAGAGAAAACTAGGTAGCATATAAGTCTACATTTTTTACTTTTCCATTATGAGTCCTTATACGCTTAAGGAAGGCATTTTATGTAAATCAGTGGACATTGGCTAAGCACTCTCACTTTTGTGGATCTGTCCCTCTGCTCTCTCTTTTGATTATAAGCACCCTCACCATGGAGGACACTCAGCTGTGTAGGCTTTCTCAGCCTCCGCTGGACACCCAGGAAGTGAAGTGGAGGATGAAGAACAATTTCCGCTTCCGAAAGCGTTGGGGCAATCAAGGAAAAGCAAAGATCGCACATACTGAATGGAGCAAACAAACTAACCAGGTTTTGTCGAATAGGAAAAAGAGTTCAAACAAGTTCTATGTGTCTAACTACATGTCATATATCTGCATGGCATGTTACTTATTCTTATAAAAATGTGTGAGCAATTGACTAGATGAAGAAAATGAACTCAGAGGTTAACTAGTTTATTTGAGATGCCAAAGACATGTGTGCCCACATACTCTCTAGTTCTCTGTCTCTCTTACTCTCTCTCTCTTGCACACACACACACACACACACACACAGAGAGAGAGAGAGAGAGAGAGAGAGAGAGAGAGAGAGAGAGAGAGAGAGAGAGCGCTAAGCTATAAATTTAATCTGTGTATCTGAATTTAAAATACATCATGTTTGAAAAGTGTGATACCTTCAGTATGCTCAGTGTTCAGATACTGGGGAAGGGTGCTATCAAATAATCCACAGATTTCAGTTCTGCTGGCTCATCCTTCAAACCTGCCCTCTATGCTTTAACTATTACGACTTCACTTAAATAGTTAATTTTAGTAAGCAATACAAAGGAATGTATTGTCGCTCATCCATGAATAGCATCTTTTTAAATAGTAGATATTTTATAACACAGCTCACTTATAGCCATCATTTACTGAAATGAATTCTTTTATATTCTTAAGAATGAAATTACTACAGGACATGTAGACTGCTCACTCTGACTTCTGTTCACACCTCTGTCTGCTGTACCAGCCAGATGCCTATTACAGAAACCACTGGAATCCCTCCTGGATAGCAGGTATACCTTTTGTCTCCTGCTGTGTGTGGATGCTGCTGTTCATATCTCTTAGCTCCAAGCGCCTCAAATTCATAGGGTCTGTTAATCACAGCAGAGGTACCTAAGAGAACCCTGTAGCTGGAGTTTTCCTGGTCCTGCCTGGCCCATAGGCAGGACAAATCTCTCTCACCCACCAGTCCCTCAGCTGCTCAGACCCAACCGAGTAAACACACAGAGACTTATATTGCTTACAAACTGTATGGCCATGGCAGGCTTCTTGTTATCTAGTTCTTCTATCTTAAATTAGTCCATTTCTATTAATCTATACTTTGCCACATAACTCATGGCTCACCAGTATCTTACATGTTGGTACTCATGGTGGTGGCTGGTAGCATCTCCTCACTCAGTCTTCCTGTTCCCAGAATTCTCTTCTCTGCTTGTCCCGCCTATACTTCCTGCCTGGCTACTGGCCAATCAGCATTTTATTTATACAGAGTGATATTCACACCAGAACCCTCTTCTATCTGGATAATCCAGAGTCAATGGATACCTAATGAAGGATACAGAAGCCCAGCCTCCTCAAGGTGTGGCCAACTTTATGATCCTGGTGAGTCTGGACGTTGAAGCCGTCCTTGCTGAGATTTTTCTCTTTTGCTGTCCCTTCCAACTCTCGTATAGACCTCTCTTGAACACAAAATGTTGAGATCCGCTTTGTGATGTTACTACTGAAGAGAACAGGCTGGGGCCTCTATAGCAAATACTAATCTACTTTCTCATAGTTCATAACACTGGGAGTTCCAAGATCAATGCACTAACAGTGCTGTTTCCGTTATGGGAGAGAAGCAAACAGGGCCTATGCTCACTCTTCCATAACGGCATTAATTCTACCACTGAGGGCAGCAATCTCACACTTCCATTACCTCTTAAAGATGCCATGTCTCAGTACTGTTACACTGCCATCTCAAGGTCAGCCAAGGTTTGGAAGAGACAAACATTTAAACCGTAGTACTGTCTTTTCTGGTGGCAGGTGTTGTTTTAGTTAAGAGAGCCCCACTACTCAAGAACTAAATGCCTTAGGGCAGAGGAGATGCTTAGTGGATAAAAGTGTTTGCTTTGCAAGTAGGATAACCTGAGTTCAAACCCTCAAAACCCACATGAAAAGGTGGAATGTTCATATGTACTTATGACCCTAGTCCTGGTGATGCAGATGTAGACAAGAGGGTTGCTGGGTTCTGCTGGCTGACAGCCCATCTGCAGGTTCTGTAAGAGACCTGATTTCAAGGGAACACCTAGAAAACGATAGCGTAGGAGACAGGGCAGCCTCCTCTGGTCTCTGTAAATGCACTTGTACACATATGCACATATGCCCCCAACACACAAAACCAACAAGAGGATATATAGTACTTATTGTCTGGATTTTTTTTCTAGAATCAATGCTCATAACCCAGTATATTTATGTGACTCCAAGATTCTACATATTGAAGTATTCCCCCCAAAAAAAACCCTGCTACTTCTTTCCAGCATCCAACTAGAGCTAAAAATGAGTGCTAAATATAGCTTTACAAGTTCACAAATTTTGCCTATATACCATTACCCCCTGGCCATTCTTCCAGGATATACTCTACTCCTTGTACCATTGTCAGGTGAACAATGGTAATCTCTTAGCATCCTAAACTTTTGTGAATCCTTCTGTTACTTGACCAGTAAAGAAATATTATGATTCTTTGTGAGTTATATATGATTTATAATCTTATATTTGCTTTTTTCTTTCCAACTAGATTAAGTTTTCCTAGAACAGACACAATAATGTTCTTCTTAAATATTAATACATTTGCTAGATTAGAACTTCCATAGCATTTTAGGATAAGTAAATAGTATGCATTTATTTAACATGTGCTTAATGTGTACTAGTCATGCACTGAAACATTCCATCTAGTGGTGTAGCTGTCATTAAAGAACACAAAGGAAGAGTAAAAATTAAGTGCGTAATGATAATTAACTTATGTAATAACGACACAGGAGGACTGGTAGAAAATGAATACTGTGAAAGAGAAGTGATATCCTTCAGTTAGAGGGGCTAGAAAAGGTTGCCTGCAGGGTTGATAAAGAGAGCGAAGGTTATAGGAAGATGTGATCACAGGTGTCCACTTATCACATTCAGAATCACAAAGAAAGATGTTCAATAAACAGAAAGAATATGACAAGCTTTGTCAGGTTTATTCCCAGAGAAAATTATACACTGGCCAGGAAGAGTCACCAAGGGTCTAAGGACTCAGCTACATCTGTGACGCTAGCCCCAGAATGTGTAAGACACAGTGCAAAATGGAAATGTGGGACCCATTGACTAGAAACATGAACAAGAATGCAGGCAGAAATAGTAAGAATTTCCACTTGATGTGACAGTACGTGCTTGTGATCCAGTTGATTGAGAGGCTGGTGTTGGAGGGTGATCAGACTGTGCTTCACAGAAAGATCAAGTCTCAAAAACAGAAAACAAAAGAATTAAGAAACAACCATAATAGACTATTGCTATTGCCCTTCATGGCCCCCAAGAGATGGGAGGTAAGTCCCTACTGCTAAAGATACCACTTACTTCAGACACAGGGCCCAGAGACACCTGAACGGGAGCTCACCTGAAAGCCTCTTCCCTGAGAACTAGATTTCATGGTACCAGAAGGCACCGTGAAAACTTCCAAAAGATGGAAGCAACCAACAGTTTACACAGCTATAATTCCTATGAACCACATCAGTGGCATTATAACCCTAAGGGCACAATACTGACACATATACCTTAATGGTAATCGACAGTTCCCTCATTGGACTTAAGATCCGATCAACAAGAGGAAAATCATGTCTGGTTCTGGAAACCTAGCCAATGGACTAGAGCTAGTGAAGTCATGGATGGAGCTTGGAGTCGAACTTACAACAACTATTTTACTAAACCAGCATAATCCTGGACTACATTAATATTTGCCATTATACCCACAGATAAACATTGTCTCAACCCTCATCAAAGGAAATCTTCTCTTTGCAACAGACAAAACCATTACAAAAAATCACAGTCTATCAAAATGCAGATTAGGGGAGCCCAGTCCCAAGGGATACACCTACAAAACATCTCTTCCTGCACCTAAGGCTCAGGGAGCATTGTGGAAGAAGAGGTGGAGAGATTTTAAGAACCAGAGGAACAGGTAGTTTTCTGTGGGATTGTGTCTTTAGGAATGTTAGAAGCTACACCTATAAAGTCTGATCAACATGATTGCCTCAATATAAATTAAACAATAGACATGTCAAAGTAAATGTAGCAAAGACTGCAAGACTGTATCCATGCACCAACAAGTATAGCCACCTTGCTGATAGAGGAAGAAATATTCTTACCCAGGGAAGAGCACATAAATTGGTTATCCAATACCAAATGAAAACACAGAAACCTTATACAGACTGAGCAGATTATATTTAGGAATATGTATGTGCACAAACACACACTCATGTAACAGCAATTAATGAAAGAGAGGCAATGGATTTAAAGAGCAAGATGGTGTATATGGGAGGGCTTGGAGGGAGGAAAGGAGGAAATGTTGTAGTCATGTTATAATCTCAAAAGAAACAATAAAGCAATCTGTAGTCACACTGTAGACACTTGCGGGCTACAGTGTAAAATGCTCCCAGCTGTATCTCATCTAATGGAAAATGAAAGAACCTTAGGTTTTACCATCTTATTGTTTGCAATTATAACCCAAACCTACAGACAAGACAAAATCAAGCAAAATAAATTAATATTTTAGTGACTGTTGGAAACAATATGTGTTTTCAGTGTGGTTTTGTTCATTTGGATTTGAAACTATTCTTCATGACAATATATTTCATTTTAAAAGAAAACATAACAAGGAAAAAATGCTATGACCCTTTCTTCCCTTCTCATCTCAGGTTACCAAGGAAGGGTTTTTCATTTGCTATTCAATACTTCCCTTCCTAACCTAACAGCACTTGTGAGCCCCCGCTTTACTCCATCCCAGGACACAGCCTAGTGAATGTGTCTAATCCCACACTCTCCCTTCTCCATGGTCCCCTGAAAGACTCAGAAGAGGAAAATTCCACTACCGGAGATTACTGTTAATCTGGTAAAGAAAAAAAAACTAAATTGTACTGATAGTAATGTTACTACTCAAACACCAAATACTTTAAATATTATTAAGCGGTAAGAAACCTACCTAAAGTGATCATTCTGATTTGTAAGAAACATTGTAATTTCCTAGACATAAAGATATTTAAAAAGTGCTGATAAACCCCTTCCTGTTCATTTATTTTTCCTTTTGACTCTATTTCTAGTTGAGTTCAAAGATTACTCTTTGAGCCAGAATTATTTCATTTACCATTTAACAAGTACCCCCAGTGTGCCAGGGACATACCTGAATATATTAACTCCAAAATTAAAATGCAAACTATATTATACTACAACTTGGCATTTTGTAGAGTGCAGTCTTTTGACCATAACAGCTCCATGTCTGTGAAATAAGACATGTGCAGCTTAACACTGCAAAGCTGAAGACCGAAAGATGACTTTGCATATACTGATGAAGGCACCAAGGCCCAGAGCTGGTAGGTTAGCTGCTGAAGTTGCCCTGGGGAGACAGCTTCCAGCTCAAGGTTGTCTGGCTGTAATATTGGGTTTTCCAGTAGCAATCTTCTATTTCTTCCTGTTCTTCAGTGGAACAGCAAGCCTCTTATTTCTCCACATTTGTGAGTAAGGAAGTACTGGCTAATTCCAAGTTCTAAATATTCTTTTATTAACCCTCTGCATTTTGTAGTTCATCAACTTTAGAAAGTCACACGTCAGAGATATTTGTCTAAAAGGGATTTTGAGCATAAGGTTAGTAAACTAGGAATATTAGCACAATGTTGACTAGAAATATGACTGCAAGCACGTCACTGAAGTTTCCCAAGCCAAGCACTCGGTTTCTCTGTGATTTAATACATTGAGTACCTTATTTATGAGGTTTACAGATCCTAAAAGCTGTAGCTCCTGTATGCATGTATTTAAAAGGGTCTGAAGATCAAGCCAGTGATTTTCTGAATACATCAAAAGTTTCACAGCAATCCCAAGCATCTGCTGATTAACCCAGTAGGATATTAATTATGAACACATCTGCCATTCTTACTTTTTGTTCTTTTGCTTTAAATAGGAATGGAGTAATTCAAACCTGTGTGTGTGATTAGGTGTAGCTAGTGGTGCGTGATGAGCTAGATTTAGATACGTTTATGAAACATCAGAAAAAAATGAAAGTGTTTACTAGGAAATAACTGCACTGGGTATTGGACAAAGTAAAGGAATGATTTTTTAAGAATAAATTAAAAATAAATTTAGAAAACGCTTAACCTCAAATGAAGCGGCATATGGAGAAGATACATGTGAAAGAAGAGAGGGCTTCATTGTTTCTTGAGAACAAAAGTATTTATAGTTCCGGATGACTCAACACTGCGCTCTAAAATATTTGGGGTATTACTCATAATTACAAAAAAGGCATGGGATAGAATAATGTTAGCACAAAGGACGAGGGGAAACCTTGGCACTCTTCTTGTTACAAACTAAGAAATAAGAAGGAAAATGTCTTTAGTTTTGCCTTTCTTCACAAAGTAAGAACGCAGTTATAAACAGGTGGTAATGTGTATTTCTCAAATCTAAAATGGTCCAAATAGGTGAACTGGAAACAAGGCCAGGGAACAAAAACCTTACTACCCTCCCGTTTATTCCCCTTAAATGTGATTGTTTTAGGAAGACTTGTACTTGGGGACACAGAAATCACAAAAAGGACCCTTTAGCTACCCCTTCCATTTTCAGACAAGATTAGAATTTGAAGGAAATAGATGAAGAAAAGAAAATATTGACAATGGCTGAGAAACAAGCAAACCGAAAATTCTACTTACAAATGAGGCTAAGTGTCTTTTAAATAGGACTGAGTTGGGTAAACAGTTCATCTTCTAAACTTTTCTCTGAACCTTCCCAGGAGTAATGCTCTAAAATGTAATGCTAAGTTTCCACAAGGATATTAAAAATCCTAAAAGACAATTACTGATTAATCATAAGTTGATCTAAACCACTTCTGGAATACAGAGAAGGCGTGCCCAGAAGCTCCTACACCAGACACAGCACTGTAGCATCCCTTCCCGTGGAAACCATGGCCTTTCTGTTCGTGACATTTTGCCTTTGGTCACAGCTGCACCTGTGAGGTAAGTTCTATTTCCAGCTTTTCACCACCTAGCTTCTCATCTCAAGCCCTTTGACCTCTCACACTTACTCTGAAAGTTAAGTTCGTATTATTATACTGGAGAAATAACATTTATGGACTAAAACACTGGGAGAAATTGAATCTTAAATCTCATTAGATACCTGTCATGAGTTGGAAATGCTTCAATGGTATATTCACACCAAAACAACTGAAATATAGGAATATATATATATATAATATATATATTATATATATATATATATACACAAATGTATAAATATTTAGAATATCTGGTTTCCTGCTAGATGTTTAGCTGCCACTGGATAATGGCTTTATTTCTAAAAGTTTAAATGCTGGTTATTCTAAGTAAAACTGAAGGTGGTAATGGCCTATTTTGATCTTTCTAAAAACTCTTGAAAAATTCTGTAGTGATAAAAGCTTCAGGACTGTGTACTAAGAGATAAAGTTCTCAATCTTAACCTCCTTATCATTAGGAGCAACACAATATTGTGTTGAACTGGGTTCTCTATTGCACTGTGATCTGCTCAGTAGCATCCCCATCTCTACCTAACAGATACCAGTAGCATCAGTATCCACCATACCTACCTCTTTTTCCTAATTACTAAAAGTAAAATAATAATAATAATAATAATAATAACGATAATGTATCCAAACCCAGATATCTCCCCACACCCCCACACGGCATTAAGATCAAACATGTAGATGACTTCTGTATTTCTGCTAACATCTCTACTTCTTCTCCCAAAATCCATATCACAAGTGGCCAGCTTCTAATATATATTATGAGTTGATAGAGTTATTTATTGCAGAGATGAAATTAGGGTATACTCTTACCTATTAAGTTTAATAGCCTCAAGATAACAATTGAGAGAGAAATGAGTAAAATTGAGAGAGAAAATGAGATGGAGAACAAAGACACTCAGACCATTAGTGGGCAGTGACTGACCAAAAATTATTTTAATTTTGGGTGGGCTGTGAAATTTACTGGGAGTATATAGATTGGAAAACTATTAAGTTTATAAAGTTACTACATTGCCAAAAAAAGAATGACTGGTTGAAAAAGTTCATGTCTGCTCCATACTTAAAACAACTCTGGCTCCCAGCCCATAGGAGCAGGAAGTGAGTTGAGACAAGGTGCTCCAGTTAAAGTAGGCACATTCCTTTACATCCACTCCACATAGGGTCACTGAGAACAATGGGTAGAGGAATCAAGCAGAATCATGACCTAATTAAGGAAGTTCCCACCCTGCCCCTGACCACCCTTCATCCCTTGCTATGAACCAAGGACTGTGGGCTATTTCCAGGCCTTTCCCTTTCTAATTAAAGTGCCCCATTGTTTGTTTGGGGTGAAGGGCAGATAAAATTTGTCTTTCAAGTTCATAGGATGCTGGAATAAATGGAGACACACTTGGACCTGATTCAGAGGCTTTTTTGAGCCCAGGATTTCTGGATTTACATGCCTCGATTGGATGGGTTGAACAATTCAGTGACTGAACAAAATTTAGATTTTCCTGCCTAGCTAAGGATCTAGTTTGTTTCTATGGGTAACGGAAAAGAAGTCAAGGGTCATTTTGTCAATGGATAGTGAGACTGTAACACACACAGTCAAATATCCACACGTACACCTATACTTCCCAACCTGTATTACAGTTAGATTAGGGCTTTGTGACAAGTTCTGAACTTCCAAGGCTATGAGAAGAGGTACATGATCCACTTCTAAACTAAGATGGTCTAAAGTAGAGACACCTACCTTAAGCTCTTTTCGAATTTTTTTGTTTCTTTGGAAATCAAGGCACAGAAGACAATAATCCAGGATCTTTCTTGAACTAAATACTATGGTTACAAGTCATATTTGCTACTATAGCACGGACTAATCTATCTATCCCAATTCAGCTAAGATTTCCACTATCATCACTATCAATTATTGAGATGGATATGTCCCTGCTATTGGAATTAGCTACCATCAGATGACTGCTGGTGTGTAGGTGTATTTAGGGTTTTATATAGAAATCACTAGTGTGTGTATTACACAGACATGGAGAACATGACTCTGGAATGATCAGGAGCCCACAACCTACGTTTCTGTCTGAGAAATGCGCTACTGACAGTGTTATCCTTGATATTATATCCTTTGGCAACTGAAAAATGTCTTTGCTTTTCTGCATAGTATTTTAAAACCACAAGCTCCTTCCACTTTTAACCATGCAGGTGTATTTCCTGCAACCAATCAAGACTATCCTCTCCTCACACAAGAGTTCCACTAGCCCCGCTCTTCTGCACTGTGACCTCCATTTGGGTCTCTGCTAGGGGTTTTGGTATTTTTGTTCTTAGGTGGTGGACTGGCTAGTTTTATGTCAATTTGACACAAGCAAGCATTGTCAGAGAAGAGCTTCAGTTGAGAAAATGTCTCCGTAAGATCTGGCTGTAGGCAAGCCTGTGGGGCATTTTTTTTTTAAATTTGTGATTGATGTGGAAGGACCCAGTCCATTGTGTGTGTGGGGCCCCCATTGGGCTAGTGGTCCTGGGTTCTGTAAGGAAGCAAGTTAAACAAGCCAGTAAGCAGGACTCTTTCATGACTTCTGCATCAGCTCCTGCCTTCAAGATGCTGCCCTGTCCTACCCTGACTTCATTCACTGATGAACAGTGATGTGGAAGTGGAAGTGAATAAGCCCACTTCTCCCCTAGTTGATTTTGGTCATGATGTTTCATCATAGTAATAGTAACCATAACTAGGATATGTGAACAATAAAGTTTCCTGTCAGATTAAATTTACACTTTCCAAAGTTTCCAAAGCCCCGTCCTTATACATACAATCATCAACAACAAACATTCAGTCAAGTTTTATACTGTTACAAAAAAAAAGTATTCAAAAATAATAAAGACAGAAACACTGTAAACATACTTAAGTATAATTTAGTTGTATCACTTTTTCTGGAGATGCATGTATTCTTCACACGCATTTTAACTTTTCTGTCAGTTTCTATTAATTTTTTTCTCACACTAGATTTACAGCTTCCTTCAGGGCAGCTTCATCTGGTTCCTGCTTTGTACTTTCATCGTCAACATATCGAACACCTAGATCCATCTGGCAATGTGCTCTTGATCCTAATATTTCTATTGATGTGTGCCATTCATCATTTTCCCACTCATTCGTGTATGGAGCTAAGAGTTACCTTTCCATACCCACCCCTCCATTCTATAAGCTGTGATATTCGAAGTGCAGTGGAGTCAAGGATACCAGCCTCTCAGATCTCAGACTTTGTCTCCACTTCTGTTGCCTCCATTGTTACCAGAATCCAACTATTTAGACCTTTACAAGTCTTCTGAAATGACCTCCCTACACATAGTGTTTTCTTACTCAATGCATTCTTTATACCTCTACAAAATACTACTTTAAAATCAATATGCCATTTTCACTTAAAATGTGTCCATTTTCTCCTATTGCCTATAGCTCTAAATTTCCACTTTGTTTCCTAAGATCTTCTTCACTGTAAAGTCATCCTGCCTCTTCTATGTTACACCCCTTTCTCTCCTGTCTTTAGTGGACTCACTGGGTGACGTGGTGGCTCACCAATTCCTGGCTCTTTGAAAGCAGCACTTTTCCTAATATCTTCGGCTAAATACTGTTGCAGCTCTCACAGACAGTGTTCCTCACCTTTCAAAACCCACGTCAGTGATTAGTTGTTCATCAAAACTTTTTATGATCTCATTAGTTGGAATTATTTTTGATATGCACTAATTAAAAATCAGCTTTATTATACTGTTGATTATCTACATTACTACTAATTTATAGGTTATTGGGTAGAAAAGGCTAAAATAAAATAAAAGTTAAATCCATGAAATGAACTGCTATACAGAAAAGGTCTAATCAGTCTGTTATAGATGTACCATTGGGCTTTCCAGCTTTTGTCCATTCTATTTTATTCTCCTCACCTTCACCATAAGTGGCCTCTTCTTTTTAGGAACACCATAATCCATATGACTTTACAGACTTAATACACCTACTGATCATGCTGCAGCATCTTGCAATACCTCCTCTTAAGCAAGTTATACCTGGGAGTCCTGGCTACTCAGGGTCTAAATGTCGGTGAGCCAATGCTTCCCACTATTGATTGCTCAGTTCCTCTGCCATTACAGGACAGCACTGCATCAACTCTGTTCAGCTCAAGAAGGAGCATCGCACAAAATGTATCTTCATGAATATTTTATTCAATTGATTCAAGCAAGATTCCAGAAAGACTCCAATGCCCATCTTTGTTTCTGCATATAGGACAACTTTTGTAAAGACAGTCGCATACTTTTTATATCGATAAAGATATAAAAATAAGTCCTTAAGATGAATCATGCATTCTGTGGATTTCTTTAGACAGAATAACACCTCCTTTTATTATCCAGAATCAGACCATGGAACACTGACTGCCCAAGAGCGTCAGTGACTTTCAGTTGAATTATGCCTTGACAAACATCCCAAATGCTCTTATGGATAAGAATGACAGTGTTGCACCCATGAGGGCAGCTGTCATAGTCTAGGCTTTTCGATATCCAATGCTTCTTCTCCTCAATGAATTATCTACCCAATAGCTCTAAAAATCAATTGAATACAACTAAAATATAAAATTTTATATGTATTTTATACACATTATAATAAAACACTTGGTTAAGTACACTTCATGCTCTTAAATCCAATAGAAGTCCTATGAGATAAAGAAACTGAGAATCATAGTGCCATCACACTATTTCTCATGGAACTAACTGTCCTTTCTCCTCTGGTCTAAAGGGTTCTCCAGGACAAACCGCTGCCACATGAACAAGGACTACTGTGCCCTTTACAAGTATCAACATCAATAACTTCAGTTCTCTGCAAATTCCAAAACAAAATCTGTTTCCTTTGCATGTCCATACATTATAAAAACCAAACATCTCATTTTAAGAAAGCCATAATATTCAGTTTCATCAGTTTTAACTCTTCTTCCCAAATAATTTAAGTTTCTGGATCTTGAGTCTTAAGATAAGGGACTCTAAGAAGCCTCTGCTCTCTGTGATCTGCGCTGGCTGAGGGATCCGTTTTCCCTTGTAGCTTCTGTCCCAACTCAATCACGAAATCAAAGGAAAGTTGTCGTAGAGCAAGAGGCATTTTAAACCTCAGATTCTTCTCCTAGCTGAACCGTTCCATTTATACATCTTGGCAGTAGTCATTAGCAGTGAGAATCCTAAGGAGACAACAAAAGAAAATGTGCAAGTCTTTTTTTCAAGAGCTTCTGAAGTGTTGAAAAGTGTTTCTATTTAAAAGCTCCTGACAATGATTGGCAGGATCTGAGAAAACCTCACAAGATGAGCCCCACCCTATAAAAATTAGTGCTGGGGTAATATAACAGTGAAAGGCTAACACCTAACCCATTCTTACTGCAGTTGGGAGATTACAAGCTGATTGCTATTTTGTGGCCCCTCTCAAAGGCCACAGATGAAAATGACAAAGCACAGGTCATCGCTGAGCACCCTTTGAAGGCTGCCTACTCTCCACAAATGGGAGAAGCATAATACACCATATTAACCTGACACAATAGAGCAAGGGGAAACATGTATTGATTGACTGAGTGATTACCAACAGACCTATTAGGGCAGTGTCTTCTGACAAATCTTAACACTTAAAAACATTTTTAAAAAGTCAGAGAGGTGTAATTTAAATTTTAAGGGACTTAGCACAGGTGTATATATCCATCCAGTTTTCTGCAGACAGAAAATACAGAGAGAAATGGAAATTACAGCCAATTCAGAATAGACATAATGAAGCCCATTTACATTTGATGTAATAGATGTTTAGAATATTAATGATATACATAACAAAATTGGAGCTACTGACAATGAGATTAAATATCACCTTTGAATTTCCCTTGCTTTATAGAAACATCCACTAAATTATAAATATAAATAACCATGAAAAAATAATCAAAAAATTAACCAGCCAAGTAATTGCACTTTAGGCCTTAGACAAATGTGGTTAAGCTTTTCTGAGTAAGTAATGCATAACTGTGATTCCCCTAAGGAACTATCTGCAAAGTTAATTCTGAATAGCAAAAGTTGGTGGTCATTATCATCATAGCTTGGAAAAGGAAGCAAAAATGGGTCTTTGACATTTATCATCAAAGAAGCACATGAATGTGTGAATCATTTGTCTTTATCCATCTTTATGTAGTAATCAAGGAAGATGCCTTTCTGAGTCATTTGGTTTGTCAACCAGGCAAATGTACATTTAATCTAAATGAAGAAAGAAATTACTTGGAAAATAAAGAGTCCAAGAAGATGAAAAACTCACACATGCTCAAGCAGCTAGATTTCAAATGTTACATTATAAAATACATGCCCAATCAGACAAAGCGAAAAGAGCCATTCCTTCACAGGGGACAGTTATATTTAGGCACCAGGTTAGTGTTGAGATATATTACAAAGGTTCTAAAAAGCGTTGTAAAGAAATTGAGTGGTAGATTATAAATTGTATCTACTTAGAATTGCTTTTCTATGTAAACAAAAATCCAACAAAGACTGATATGTGCTAAACACTGACATTGTGTAAAGAAAAGGTCACAAGTTAAAAGCCCTGATAATTAAAATGTGTTCAGGAACAGGTTGAGCATCTTGGACTGAGGCACAGTGAGAATGATAAAAAACTGACTTCTACTGCAGTTATGTAACTCCTATATTTATTATCTCACAACAGACGATATTTGTTTTTCTGCCTCATTTTTTTCCTTGCTAACCTGAGTCACAGGCCAGATTCTCCTCCTCCGTAACTCTCCAGGGGTTCTTGGATTGGTGTCTTTTTGTAATTCTGTTTGGCATTTTAAATATGGCTTATTCTCTTGGGATTCAAGATACCTTCCTCTCACTGAGTCCGTTGGATCAAGAATAGTCTTATTAGCAGGAGAAATCTAGGCATATTACTGATTTGGATTGATAGGAATTATATATCTATTTCATAAACACTATGAACTTCTTTGAGGGTGAACTGTATCATTTTACAGTTTAAGCTGTAATCCATGAGACACGTGGCAACCCTTCATAGGTTTAGGTGGGATGGATACAAGGCTTCAATGATGCCACTTCAAAAACAACTTAACATAAATCAGTTGCAATATTCTTTCCATTATAGTCCAAGATTTCTGAAAAGCAAAGCTGAGTTTCTATACTGGCAAACAATAATAACTTTTTATCTAAGAAATATAATTCTTGAAATAAAATATGTTGTGTGCAGGCATGTACATGCTTTTGTGTGTGTGTGTGTGTGTGTGTGTGTGTGTGTGTGTACGTGTGTGTGTGTGTGTGTTCCAGTTGTTCTACACAATGTCCACAGAAGATGGAAGAGCCAGACAAGATTTACCTCTGAATAAACACTAACTAGTGTCATAGATTTGTGTCACACCCCTTTCCATTGACTTATATGACCTTTCTTAGAGAGTTCTTGAATTTTTAAAAATGTTGAATGCTTGAATTTTTATTTTCAATTTTTATTTTATTTATTTACATGTCTCTGTGTGTATATACATTAGTGTATGTGCCCTTGTGTGTGCAGAGACAGGAAGAGGGTGTAAGCTCCCTTGGAGATGAAGTTTCTGGTGTCTGTGGGATTCCTGCTTTACTACTTGGATGCTGGAATCCAAATTCTTATCTTTGTGTTTGTACAAAAGTGATTTTAATGGCTATGCCACCTCTCCAGTCCAGAATTTTTCTTTTCAATTAAAAAATCACAAATGCATAAAATCAAGTGTGTTTTGATAGGTTTGTTGTGTTCAAGAGATAGCAACTTCTGTGCTCTCAACTATGGAACTGATAATGGTGTGTTAGAATTGGAAAGCAGTAATAGAAAATATGACACTAATTATCATAAAATATTAATGCCTTCGATTCCATGGGGCTGTTAATTTATTGGACATGGAGATGAAATCTAGAAGAAAAGCATAATGAGATCATGTATTCAGGCAAATATAATTTATTTCTAATATGTTCAATGTTATTATTTGCATGGCATATTTGTCTGACGGGCACACAGTCTTGAATTATAAGACAGTAAATCCTTTGTATTGTTTTGTGTATTGGTATATTGCCTCCATGCATATCTGTGCATCATATGTGTGTCTGATGCCCCCAGAGAACATAAGAGGGTGTTGGATCCCCTTGTTGAACTGGAGTTACATGAAGTTGTGGGACAGAATATGGGTCCTAGGAATCAAACTCTGGTCTGATGGAAGAGGAGCAAGTGATTTTACCTGCTGAGTCATCTCTCTGACCCCTGTAAGTCAATGGTTCATGATGCATGTTTCCTGAACCAGTGCCTACAGCATTCCTTGGGAGATTGTTACCAGTGCAAATTCTCAAGGCCCAAAGAGGTCCAGAGAACCAGAATAGCTGCAAACCGTTAGCATGAAGGTACCCTCCTGGTAACTCTAGTTCTTCTTGGGTTTAAGAAATAGCATACCATGTCATCATTTTTAAGAAGCAGAAAGTTGCAAGGTATAGCTAGGTCACTAGTCTATTTTGCATTTGAATAAACAATAAAAACATTATTTAATATTACACAGATTTGTAAATCACAAAAATCTTTCAACTGCATTCAGTTCATGTGGTCTTTCAATATCACTGTGAAATGGATAGGAACTTTCATTTTTAAGACTGAGTTTGCCAGATATAGACAAATTCATCAACTTCATATTCCTTCTTAATGGGAGAGCAGAATTTGAATCCTATCTTCAGCTAGTAAAATATATGAGTTGCAAATAAGTAAAGGCAGAGACAACCAGGATTAATAATAAGTCAGACTGCTTAATGTTTTAATAAAATACTTCTTATTTATTTATTTGATTATTTATTATGAAGCTATCCATTGGAATCAAAGCAATGTTGTCAATTTTTTTAAATGTTAAATTATCACTCAATATGCTTAAAAGTCTTTGGGTGAGTTTACACTGTATACCCATAATATAAAAAGATATTAAATTTGAGCTCTATCTCTACTCAAATTGGTAAACCAATTCTACTATATAGAAAAGATCCAGTTAATGAGGTTTCCCCAATAAATATAATAAACATTTATATTTGCTTCTATTTCAAAAAGCAGTTTGAGGACATAAATAGCTTCACAGAGTTCAGTTTTGATAAACTCATGGAAAAGGATTAAATTTATGAGAATTGAATCATTTAAAATGCAATTATCTAATTAACAGTTTAGAGAGTGTTATATGCAATTAGGCCTGCTAGCCTACAAATGACTGAGAAGAATAGTTGAGGCTTCAGCTGAGAAGGTATTCTCAGGATTCTCCCCACCTCCACTTACAATGGAGAAACAGCAGCCAACAAGTGTGGTCCTGATGGATTCCATCAAACAGACACAGCCAACCTAATGAAGAAGGTCGTTGTTTTGCTGGGAGGACTGTGTTCTTTATTTCTTCCAGAACTTCAAGTTTTTACCAGTCACTTTGTTCTGAAACAAATTTTATCATGACCTAACCTCTTTTAAGGGATTCTTCATGATTTTAAAAGTAGAATTTGAGGATGTTAAAAAGCTGGCACATTTTCAGTTCAGATTGACACTACTCAAGACATAGGCATAAATGATGTTTGTTCAGAAAAATCATTTCACAGAAACTGTGAGAATTCTGATATCTATAGAAATATTAAAGAAAAACGTGGGGAAACATATTTCAGATGGTTGCAGATGTTCTTCAATCCAATAGCATTTCTAGAAAAAAAAAAAGAGATGTGTGTGATGTTTCCTTGAATGACATTGAAGGACAATTAGATTCTACCAAGGATCTCAGACGAGGATATGAGAATGTTCTCTATCTGTTCTACATGTCCATCATTTCAGTGGTGAACAACAACAATAAAACATGTATTGCCAGTTGTGTGAGGGTGGAGAACTTTGAAATAATCATTCTTTAAACTACTTTTAAAGACTAAATACATTTCTTAAGTCATGTTTCCTTAATACAGGGTTCCAGGAGATATACAAAGGTAAAATACACATGAATTTGAAATATGTCTCAGGAGATAAGAATTTGTACTGCTCATGCAGAGGACCATAGTTCAGTTCCAAGACTCATGTCAGGTGACTCGCAACTACCTGTAAGTCCAGCTTCAGGGGTATTAGAAGCTTCTGGCCTCGGATGGGCCCTGCACTAATATGTACATATACATATGCAGACATACATACATAAAATCAGAGTAAAAAACATCTTAAAAAATTGAATGTCTTTTCATGGGGTGTATTCACTATACCCAGGTAGGAAAAAAAATATTAGCAGCAATTTATTGACAGGATCAGACCTGATGGAATTTTTATAGGCAAAAGAATTCCTTACTAAAAGTTTAAATAAATATGGAATTCTATCTTAAACACATGTGAAAAGACAGAATGGCAGTTATATAATCTAGCTACTTTTCATATTACATTACCTTGAATGATGTCCCAGTTGACAAAGTAGGAACATTCCAACCCAACATAGAAGAATATTATATCACTAAAAAGTGTTTGAAGTTGATGAAGCAGGATTATAATATAAATCAGATTGATTTTTGTCTTGTTTTATTATTGCCTTAAAATTCTAAACAGATATGAATGCCAACTGCTTGGGCCAGAGTAGACTCTTCCCTCTGTCCCTCCCTCAAGACACCGTTGCAGAGTTCATGGGATATGTGATCCATTTAGAGGTCTACACTGGCTACTGTGTAGGCAAAGTTCTCAGTGGGAAGATAACAGCTCCATCTGGAGATAATCTTCACAAAAAACTATGCAAGGGCTGGAAAGATGGCTCAGGAGGTAAGAGCACTTATAGCTCTTTCAGAAGACACCTGTTCAGATCTCACCACCCACATGGTGGCCAAATTCTTCAGTGACTCCTGTTCCAGAGGATCCGATGCCCTCTTCTGGTCTTCAAACACACCAGTTATGCACTCAGTATACGTACATACATGCAAGCAAAATGTCCATATGCATAAAATAAAATAAATCTTTTTTTGAAAAAAAAAAAAAACATAATCCAAGTATGTGGCTACTTTTAACTCCCAATGATAAAAGGAGAGGACACAAATATGCTGCAGGCCACAGAATATGAAGTAGGAATTCAGCTGACTATGATAAAGCTATACCTAGAAGAAGCCAAAAGCCTTTCCAGAGGATAAAGCCAAGGCTTAAGGAGTCTTGGTGATACCGGCTTTTGAATATTAGCCATTTCCTACTGTGAATTTCTTGTGTGTTGTAGTAGCTTTTCCATTTCTATAACAGTGTGTTTGATCATTCATTGGACACAATTTTTCCTATACAATTAAAGCATTTGGATATACATCTCCCAACTGTGCTAAAAGCAGTCACACAGCCAGATTCATAATTTCAGGCCTTTCTGTAATTATCGTCATTAGCAACATCCAGCCAGGACCTTCTCTGGATGAAAGTGTCTTATCTGAAATATTTCCTAGACTTTCTAAGAACTGACTGCAGACAGATAAGCATCCAGACCATCTGTTAGTGAAGGCCTGGCAGTTGTGCCAATTAAGTTTAACCTTCCTTTCCTCCAAGTGTTATCTCTAACTCTAGATCTCCCTTTAACAATTAACCCAGAACTAAAGAGCTTTTACTTACCAGGTACGTCTAGCTGTGATGCAGGCTGCCTAGCTACCAAGCAGACTTGCCCCACCTGACTAGAAAGCAGCAGAGTCAGAGAATGTATGTGTATTTAAACTGGATTGGGGAGAGAGGAAGGGGAGATTAGAAGAGAGGACCAGAGGAATGAGATGGAAGATGGAGAAGAGCCAGATGGAGAAGAACAAGATGGGGAAAAAACAAGATGGGAGAATTAAGATAGAACTCAGAGATAACAGCAGAAAATTGGACAAGAAAGGAGTTAAGTTCAAGAGCAGAAAAGAAGCATGGAGAGAGCGAGAACTGACTCAGAAGAGTAAAGTGAATGGACTAAAGAGTTTCGTATACATAGACTTACTCACGAACCCCTCAGATTAATTCTTGCTGCTGGTAGCATCTCTTCTGGAACCCTGGGAGAAGACTATAGAGGGGCTGGACCCCAACAGTCTTTGTTACCAACCTATTAAAAGAAAGTGAGAAATTTAAACTCCCAGTAATTGTCTCCAAAGTCTGTGTTTCACTCTGTTCTCAATAATTACATCTATGGAATAAACCTCGGTCAAACCAAATGGATTAGCCAGTGTCAGAGAACAAATTACAACTGTGGAAAGAAAAAAATCTGAAAAGAATTCTGATGTTTTAACTGAAGGTGCCTATTTTAGCTATGGATAAATGATGATGGATGGATGGATGGATGGATGGACGGATGATGGGTAGGTTGATATAAGGTAGGTAAATGACTGATAGATGATAGATAGGCAGACAGACAAGAGACAGGTAAAGTTCTGTGGACACGCTTAGATGTGTTTACTGAAGCAAACTAGAAATGATGATACTCTAGTAGCAGTAACCTCACCTACACTCAAGCCTCTGTTTATAAAATATGAGGTTGGACACCTCCAACTATGGACAAAGATAAATAAATCACACCTGTATTCCCTCAAATGAGGGCATGAAACACACACACACACACACACACACACACACACACACACACACACACATACACTTATAGGACTGAATGTGTCTCTAATTAGTTACATCTAGGAGAAATTATATATCAAAATAAATAATGATAATACCTTATAATTCACTAAAGTTAATTACTGTGAAAATTAACAAGGTCATTATAAAACAAATACATAGTTATTTTAAGGAGGAAAATTTTGCCATTGTGTAAGTATTAACTACAGAATAGAGAAAAACACAGAATTAAAATCCTACTATACTACAATAACTAATGTAATATGTGATTCTGGCATAAGACATCACTGGATACTAAAACCAGAGTATGACTATTTTATGAAATGGTATATTCTTAAAATCTAAAAGTATCTCACCACAGAGTCTCATTAATTATGAAGGGGGAAATGTTAACATTATGGGTGAAAGCTGACAGACGCCACCTTCACCAAGTGAGCAAAGTCAGTTCACCAGTAATGGCATAAACAGGCATCATGTGCCTCCTGAGGACCTGCATCACATTGGTGGTAATTCCTGCTAAAAACGTATTGCCCAATTCTGAAGAAATATTAGATAAACCAAAAGTTGAGGGAAGTGCTACCAATGTATTTATCCTGTATCTTTGAAAATGACAAAGTCATAAAAAAAATAACGAATGAAAGCTGTTCCAGGATAAAGGAGACAAAAGTCACATAGCAACCAGGTATGACAGTGATTCTGGACCAGAAAACAATATTGTGCTTCTGAGGATATTATTGGAAAAAATGAAAAAAAAATTGCATGTTTTGTTTTATTATTATTTACTGTTTATTTTATTGCAATAATAAATTACTGTATTAATGCCAGTTTTCTGATTCAACTGGTCGTACATTGGAAAATTGCTGAGGAGATACAGAAGCAGTTAGATGTAAATGGGCAATGCATTTGACCCTACTTCTGGCAATTTAAGAAAAGGAGTTAGAGGTGAGGGTGGTTATCATATAAGGAGTCCAGAGAAATGTTAGTTACTTGCCATTTTTGCAAACTTCCTGTCATTTTGGAGTCATTTCAGAATAGAAAATTAAAATAAAGCATATTCTTCTGATATGATGGACACGTAAAATGTGCTACAGAAAGTGCAGCTGGGTTCCAGCTATACACTCCAGGGATGTGGGTACGGTGGCCAGTTTGACAGGACAGGAAGAACAAGAGGCTTATCTTCTCCGTGGATTATCACTGAAATGTATAAAAAGAGCAAAATAAACACTGAATTCAGAAGGGAAAATTACAAAGGCATGGTAAGAAAGCATCTTGTCATGTTACTGTACTTAAACTATTTAAATAGATGAAGATCATCTCAGCAAACTGACAGGCACCTCTGAAGTTACCTGGAGAAAGCAATTTACTCAACAATGCAGGTGTGAAAGTAAACCCAACCCTGGCGAATTTTAAGAGACCAAGACATCAGGGAGAGAGAAACATTTCAGTGATATTCTGAAGAAAAACGGATGTTTTACTACTCATCTTACAAAAATGTAGATCCTGGAAAGAAGAAAATGTTGCATTTAACATTATACAAACAAAATCCTAGAAATTATTGAAATATTAACGTACTGTGGCCATGAAAATGTAGAGATTAGGTGATTGTGTGAGCATTACTAAAATCTTAGAGGAAATAACTTTATTTTCTCTAAGTTCGTCAGGCACAAGTTGTCTCATAAGTTAGTATGAAATCTCCATACATTACTTTTGCTTCCCAGGAGCAATTGTTTATATTTCATGGCAAATCACCATATATATATTAAAGAGAATACAGATTGATTCCCACTTTCTAATACAAGCGAAAGAAATTTTAAATCAAATTATTTTTGGAAAGTGTGATCAAGTTAAAAAGAATAGTCTAGCACTGGCAAAGAATTGTCTTATTTAGAAACTGTTTGATTAACAGAGACGTTCACCAAATTCATCAAAAGCAGCTGCAGAATTTAACTACATGAGACCAAGTGAAAAACATTTCCTCAGGTTGAAATTATTTTAAAGATTCAGTTTGCTATTTTTTAATTGTGTGTGTGTGTGTGTGTGTGTGTGTATGTGTGTGTGTGTGTGTGTGCACTTTAGCACATGTGCCTGCAAAAACCAACAAAAAGCACTGGATCCCTATAGAGCCAGAGATAAGTAAGGGTGAGACCCTCAATATAGATGCTTGGAATTGAACTCATGTCCTTGGTAAGAATAGTATGTGACCTTAACCACTGAGCCATATCTCCAGTCTTCAAGTGGAGATTGTTAAGAGAGCAAGGCTATTGGTTCTGTAAACTTTGCATAGCTTAGTTATGAAATATAGAAAATAGGAACTTACTGATGTTAATAAAAGTAAAAATTACACTGATGAGTGCGTGAGTGGGAACTTTCTGGTGAACTGACAGTGTGTGCTTTCACATTGGGTGCAAGAGTGCTTGTAGGTGCAAAACACGCTGTGTATTCGTTCCCTGGATTAGCACGTATACAGAGCTTGCCCATTAGTGTCTGGCACTATTCTACGCACCGAGGACAGACAACAATAAACATAAACAAATAGATACCCTTGAACTCATAAAATACAGTTGACCCACAATTTAAAGGTTTCTCCTGAGACTTCCTTCACATTGTTAAATATCTGTAAATGGTGGTGTAGATTTAATATTTCCTGAATTTCATCATTAATCATTAACTCTTTCCTATTGTGGGATATGTAACTACTTCCAAACTTTATTATAATCAAAATACTAAAAGGTGTTGCACAATTATAATTAATGCCATTTCTTGTTCAATCCCTAAAGACATGATCTAGGAAAGTGTATTAATGCTTGGCTCTTCCTGTGTGTTTTCCCACTGGCTCTTGCAGGACCATAATTATTTATAGAGTAAGTGTAAGCATGGATTTCATGCACTTGATATCCTTACAATTAATATTGAGGCAAAACTGGAAAATGAAATGACCAACTGTTTGATTAGCTAAAACGTTTCACTATTGAAGTTTCAGTTTATGTTTTTATTATAACCGAGAGCAGAATTTGTGTTTATTGCACATTTCATTTATTTTTCTGATTTATTCATATACTTTGTTTATTAGTATATGACACTTTTTTCTTGTTCACATTATTTTAAGCACTCTTTATATGGGTAACAATAATAATCTTTCAACAAGAAAACATACTGTATAAAAAATGGGAAAATATGCAAAGCAATCTTAAAACTAATGCTTGTTGATACACTTATGTAAACACAAATTGGAGAATTTATGACCTGATTGCGTTACATCTTGACTTCAAATGGTTCAGGCAGCACACGCTGAAGAAGGGCAACACTGAAATACACCAGGGAAAAAAGTCCACTTTTATTTTAAGGTTTTTATATTAAGAAAAGACATGTGTTAAATGTGGGAGGAAACACTTTTACTATTCTTTAAATGTGAAAAGGCCCACTCATATTTGGATGTACATTTTAAGAGGGATATGGACATAAAAGGCTTTTCTAGAGGAAAGTGAGAATTGGAATAGAGTTTAAAATTAGACCATCTTGGGGAAAGAAGTAGGGCTATTTACCTTGGAAAAATGCAGCGTCTTCTCTACCTACCGATTAATATCCCAGAATTGATTTCGACTAACTTTGTGATGCTCTCAAGTTTTCAGTGAGTGTCAACTCTGTGAACAGTGGAATTCCAACAAGTGATTATTGAGTGTTTTAAATGATGAAGGAATCAGTGAAGGAAAGAACCACCAAATGAGCTGAGATCAAAACCAGAGTGTCTGCTTACCGTGACCTTTCTAACAACAAGGGTTTCCAAACAAAGAGAGACTGCCACAAGAAATAATGAGCAAGAAGTATCCAACAGAATCCTTAATGAGAAGTGGAAAAGAAACTTGGGAGACAGTGACAAGTTAGCATTCTCCAATCTCTTCAGTAAGGACATTCTTGTCTTCACAATCCTTGATTTCTCTGGGAGAAAAAGAGCTACTCTGTGTCAGTTACTAATGAAAAAAATAATAATAAAAAAAGGATTGAGCAGGACAAAATGAGGATCCGAGAAGTACTCAAAGTTTTGTGATCTCAGCCTGAGACGGTGGGGAGGTTCAGGAAGATGTTGTTATGTACACAGAATATTTGAAGATATATTTCAAACGGGAAACCTGAATGTCAGAAACTCAGATTTAAAATATCTCTTGGATTAATTTAAATCACTTTATATCATTCTTTGCATTTTAGAATGGAATTATGTATTTGAACGTGAAGCTTCGCCAAAATACTGAATGAAGAGAACATGCTGATGAAGTACATCTCCTTCACATTCAGCTTTGTGGACATCCTACGGGCAACAGAAATTAAATAACTATAAGATAATGTTTCATTATCATTAACATTTATCAGAGCTGGCTTGACAGAATGAGTTGTTCTAGAGAATGGGTATAATTGAGATAAGAATCTTTCCCTGAACTTTTATACCTAAGACATTAACTGCAACCATGTCTCGAGCCAAATTAATCAAGCAGATATATAAACTATTTAAGACGTTTGAGTGGGAGAGCCAGAGCCGCTCTTTCTAGGCTAAGTCTGCCAAAAACCATTGGAGGCGTCTCTATTTCTAATATTAGATACTACAATTGGACCTCCGCCTCCTGCCTCCAGATAACTATTCAGTGGGGCCGACTCTCAGCTTATGTGAAGATATAGGAGAACAGAATTTGTGACATCCTGGGCGTTTGCCAGATTTCAGTGGGTGGTGGGACCAAGGCTGAAGGCCAAGCAACAAACCCACTAGAAACACGCGCAAAACATACCCTCACGCTTTTGTTGACTAAAAAGATACTTTTTTTTTTTTGATGGTGGGGGTAGTGAGGAAATAATCTAGTTACAGTGTCTCTCCAAGAAAAATAATTCCAAGTTGAGGCTGGTATACTGTGAGGGGGGAAAAAAAACTAAAATAAAAAAGCTTAGCTGTAGTTCATTAACTTTAATTGGTTTTTGTTGCCTCTCCTCAGGTTTCCTGGATCTTTCCGCCATCTCCTCCCCCAACTCTCTGCTTCCCCTTCTCCCACCCCTCGCCTCCTCCCCCTCCAATCTGGCTACCCTCCTTCCTGGCAGCATTTTTAGCTTTAATTTGATAGTAAAAAACTGAATCCAAAGTTACAGAATTCTTCAAATTCAACTTCTTTGAAGAAAAAGAAGTTTCAGAAAAAGAATAGCTACCCCAGCTGAGATCCAGAACTACATCAAAGGCACACGTCCCAACACGTGACAACTGTCCTTGAGGACAAAAGGACTGCTTTCCTCAGGAAATCAGTCACTCCTTTAGAAGTCATTGGTGGGACACTTCCTTAGTACCAGCACATATCTGTACCCCAGAAATAAGCAGAGACCCAAACAAGGTCTCCATTATCACGGATTTTAGATGACTGAAAAAAAAAAAAAAAAACATATAAAAACAAGCAAACAAGCCAATATATTTAAAAAAAAAAAAAGTAGATGTAATGAAAAAGCAAGCAAAGGCCTACAAGATTAAAGATAGTGTACTACTTAGAGTTGAAAGTCTTCTGTAGGATCTGCACTTTGAATACACCTCAGAGGAACGCAAGGATTTAAACACGGCACACTTTCTTCAGGAAAGACCTTCAGACAGGGGCAACATGAACTGCATAAAGAAGGTCAACATATATAGAGTACAGTGAATAAGACAGGCATGAGAAGGAAGCTAACAAAAATGAAAAACAACGAAGCAAAACAGTTAATCGAATACCTTTGTACTCATCCCCTACTGCTACAGACTTACCTGTATGTATGGGTATTCTGCAATAGTCAGCAAATCTGTCAGGCACTAAACACTTGCTATATTGAAATTTTATGAACAATTAATTCTAAAATCTAATGCTTTTTTAAAACTTCGCTCCAGAGTGCTTACTCTCTATCATTTCAAAATTGTTTTACAATCTGGATTCAATCAAGAGGTACTAAATTTGGGTATAAGATATAAAGGAAGATAGGAAACCTATCTTAGTCAAAACAGTTCATTCTTGTGTACCAATAATTATCCTACCCAAATTAAATTTAGTTACATGAATGTGCAATTCTTTAGCCTTGTATTTCTATTGTACTCTTTATAGTTGGAGTTAAGTTGATGCATACATGGTCCATGATATCTTGATATCTTAAGTACACACACACACACACACACACACACACACACACACACACTTCTATTTTAATACACATACATATGAACATATGCACACATGTACTAAAATAGAAGTTCATGTGTGTTGCTCTAAGTGTGTATGTTGTGTATCGCATATTTTAAGATCATGAAAAATATGGCCAAATGCATTTAATCATCTACATTGTGCTTTTATATTTAAAATGCTGCTTCAGAGAATGTAAAGCTATTTTAGATCCACTTCTAACTCATCAGATATAGAGGTTTACTCCCAACCAAAGAAGAAAATAGAAAAGAATATTGAAATTTTGGTTCATTGGAGTATTTCCATTTTAACTCCAAAGCATACACAAGTGCTAATTTCATCACTAATGTGGTCAAATCTGATGTACCCAGGCAAATGCACCTAAAACTCACATTTAATCCCAGAATCCCTAAGGGGAGTGGAAGTCTAATTTGGAAGAGTAAAAGTTTGGGGGAAAACAAAGCATGGCAATAATGATTGGGCAAAATATAAAGTCCTGAAACCAAGACAACTCAATTCTAGTTCTCTTATATGACAAACTGACTAATGGAAAGCTGTTTTACCTCTGGATGTCAGCATCCTCATAGTGACAATAAGAATATATTGAATTCACAGTTTTAAAGACAATATAGTGTTTCAATTCAGCTATTAAACTGTTAAGTAGATGCAAAGACTTCCAACAGACAGTTGAATAATAAATCTATACCCATAATTCTCCTTCTGTGGCACCATATTGATGAGAATGTTGATTATTTTCTTCATGCAAAATAGAATTTATATTAGTAAGTTGGAGAGGAAGAACAAATGGGAAGAAAATAATGGGACCTCACAATCATAGCTGAACCATACAATCATCACAAACTGAACATTCACAAACCGATGTTTTGACACCATAAGCCTCAATAGGCCCTCCTCACTTAAGTTATTTATACCAGACACTCTCATCCAATGAGAAGAAAGCTAATGTGATTATTTCAATGTAACACGAGACTCGTTTTCTACAAAATGGCTAGTTCTCTGGCTGAGAGAGTTCTGGAAAGGTCCTTTGTTACTCACAGAATGATTGTCTTTCCAAAATCAGACACTAGAGAACCCATCCCCAATGTGATGGAATTTGGAGATGACACTTTTGGAAGATGATTAAGCTTGGATGAGTCCATGAGGCCAGAGCCTACATAGTTAGTTTAGGGTTCTTACAAAAGGAAGAGCAGAGTGCCATCTCTTTGTTATTTTAGGATATACCCAAAAGATAGCTTTTTCTGCAACCCAGGAGGATAGCCCTAACCAAGAATCAAATCTGCCAACTCCTAGACCTAGGTAGTATTCAGAACTGTGGGAAATATACAGTTATTGTTACCCTATTCATGACATTCTGTCTCAGTATTCCAAATTAACACATACCCATTTTCACATTATTCAATGAGTCACTAGATTCCAGGTCATCCACTGAATGAATGAATGAATGAATGAATGAATCCAAAACCACTTCACAAACATGTCAGAGAAAGTTTAAGAAAATAAAAGAAAGGAAAAAAGCATGGCAAGACCTATCCATATGTTCAAAGGTGCAGTACTGGCATATGAGTTTTGTCTGTAATCAACAGCCTTCTAATTGGACTAAAGCCTGCTCAAGAAGAGAGAGAGTTCGTATGTAATACTGTAAACCCAGACAAATAGCACTGCTGGTGAGGCCAGGGAACCTAGAGAAGAACCTACTACTGCTGCTTTCCTAATCCACCATGATTCAAACAATATTCTAAATATTTATCTTTATACTTGTAAACAAGTATATGTTGTTCTAATCTTAGATGGTCTTTTAATGAAAAAAAAAAAAAACCTGGAGCCAGATACTGGGGTGAAAGCTGAAAGATCAGAGAAGCAGAGAAAGCCACAGCCACAACTTCTTACCTCACCAGCTCCACGAATCCTCTGACTGAAATCCTCTGAGTCCTCACCCAGAAGGGTCTTAGCTGAACTGCCTTTTTGCTCACACCTTATATACTTTTCTCCGCCCTGCCACCACTTCCTGGTATTAAAGGCGTATGTGCTTCCCAGTACTGGGATTAAAGGTGTGTGCCACCACTGCCTGGCTCTGTTTCCAGTGTGGCCTTGAGCTCACAGAGATCCAGAGAAATCTCTGCCTCCCAAGTGATAGGATTAAGGGTGTGTGCCACCGCTGTCTGGCCCTATGTCTAATACAATGCCTGGCTCTGTCCTCTGATCCTCTGCCAAGCTTTATTGGGGTACACAATATATCACCACAAGTATAACTCTCCCATTTATCATAGAAGCTGCTGTTTGCAACAGACTGAGACCATCACAGAACACCACAGTAGATCAAGCTGCAGAGAACAACTGACTGTGAGGTGTCCAGCCCCAGTTGATAAATCTACAACATAACCCCTACACCTAGGCTCCAGTAACATGTGGAAGAGAGCAGAAAAACCATAGCAGACAGATGGCTAGGAGGACTGCAGAGTGACTGTGTCTTCTACGCAGGCTAAGGAAGCTGCACCTATGAAGTTTCAACAATATGGCTGCCTACATGAAACTTTCTCAATGACCACGCCAGCTGACATGTGAATGAGAATGAGGGAAATCTCACGCTGTCCCACCCCTACCTAGATGAGGAACAACAGCCAGTTTGAAAGAGGGAAAATCAGTCTTCTGCAATAAGACTCTGCATTGTTCGTCTAATACCAAATGGTGAGCCTCAAAAACACATTTATTCTATCAACACTAAATTGACTCCGCAGGTTGTATGTGTATGCTTATATATAGTTATACATGCAGCAATAATAATTAAAGAAAAATGAATAGAGATAACACATAATGGTGGAATGAAGACTTAGGTCAGAGGGAGGGGAACAATGGGAGGGTGTGCATGATGTGATAATAGGAGATTGAAGGTGATCAAAATACATATGTGTACGAAATGTGATAACAAACCTATTGTTTTATACACAATTAATAGATGCTTATGAAAATGAAATAAAAACAGAAAAAGCAACTAGAATCAAAGAACTAGCGATCAGGAAGGACCAGAGCAACACAGTGTCTTATGGACAGGACAGTACCCCTGCACTCATGAACTCAAAGCAGCTCTGTTTGTCTGCACGAGACCTGCACCAGATCGAACCAATCAGCATTCTAGCATGGAGCAGGGATACTCACAGTTGGTGGCTGCTAGAGCAGAAAGAGTTTTCTTTGCATAAATTGGTCTGGTAGGCTGATCATGTTTCAAGGGATGAGCCACATCTAGGCGTACAGGAGTAGCACAAATTGAACTCAGTGTGCTGTTTAAGAGGCGGGGGTGGGAGGGTTAGGGGGATGGGTAGTTTATCTAGGAGTTAGGAAGAGCAGTTGAGTTGAATATGATTAAATTACAGTATATGAAAGTCTTAAAGAATTAATAAAGATAGTATCTTTATAAAGGACGTTGACAACTGAATCTTTCTCTTTCCAAAAGACCATTGTCTCATTACCCTTCAGGTGGTATATGGCTTCCGAATTAATGTTCAGTCAGTAGCCCTGAAAGAATTTGACATAGGTCAAATTACTGAAATTTTGAGTAACTGATCAAATGTCCTAAAAACCCTCAAACTGTGCTTTGAATGAATATGTGTACTCTGAGATTATTTTTTTCCTTCTTAATCTCCTCAACCAGCAAATAGCACCTGAAACTCATATTCACCGAAATTTTGTTCTTCTGTACATTTGCTTGTCATCTGCCTGTTAATAGCTTCCGATCGAAAGGAATTACAGAGGATGATTAGAATGATGATGGTGAGCAAAGAAACTGACCCAAAGACTGAGTGAACACATTCAGAACATCTGATGCCTGAAGCTAGAAACCGCTCACGCTCAGGCCCAAGCAGAGGAGTGTCGGGAAAACTGGAGGGATCATTCCCGCCAAAGTTACGTATTTATACACATATATGGATGGATGGATTTATTTCCTCTACAGCTCTTCAGAGGGCTTGGCAAGTACATGAGAAGTAGAATTCATACAAATTGTTTCCTGGAAAGCTGGTAAATTTCTGTCAATATGCCCTTAATACTTGTCCCCACAGAACCACAAACATCAGAACCAGAGTGCGGACACTATTCAAAGCAAATTCATATCAGTAATTTGATGGCAGCTAAGACGAGTCAGAAAACTGGGCCCTTGACCTGGGGCTAATTTTTGGCTCTTTCAGTAAAAAATCTTTAGGTTTTAAGGGAAAGTTACTGACGGTTTTTAGGTCATAATTACCTACTTTCTGAAGAATGGTTAATGATACTACACTGAACTGTGGTCGCCCGGGGGGGTGGGGGGGTATGACCCCGATAAGAAGGCAGGTGGAGGAGTCTATCCGGTGCAGATGTTTTCTGTTAACCTCTTTCACTTTCTCCTCTCATACACAGAGGTGGCTGGACAGAGCCACATGCAAAGGCACCACAGAGTGTATAGAGGATGCATGCACTATTGCTGGCTATAAAGACTGCAGCATTCCTGAGAAAGGCCTTGTTCTGGAGATCACTGGCTGCATCTTTCACATTTACATCCACAGAGCACATGCTGATCCTTTATTACCTGAAGAACACCAACTCATCCCAAGGCTTTCTCAAGGCATCTTTCTTTTTCTTTAACCAACTTAACTAATCTTTCAAATGTGTTATACACACTCCTCCTTTTACAGCTGGTATTATAATTCTTATAATTTCATAATTATTCATTTTACTTTTTGAGATATGATATAATTATATCATTTTCCCTTCCTTTCCTCTCTCCAAATACTCCCATACATCTGCCTGTGCTCTCTTTCAAAATCATGGCCACTTTTTTATTAGTTTTTTTTATATACATACATGTATAAACATATATATTCCTAAATACAGAAACACAACTTGCTCAATCAATATAATAGTACTTGCACTATGTTTTCAAGGCTGAACGTTAGCCAACTAATGAATATAATTATGTACATCCATGAATACATATTTAAGGAATTGCTCTATGTCAAAGCGAGATACAACTTTTTTCACAAATATTTAATATTAGCATGCTTTTAATTGAAAATAAGGCCCCCATATTCTCTCTGGACAGTACTCTAAAATACAGTAAAATCTAGTGAGAGTGTTAGCCACATACCTTGGCTGGTGTAAAAGGGTTCCCTTGCAGAGACAAAGGCTCTCCAAAACTTCCCACATGGTTTTTTTTACATTGTGCCCATCTTGTTTTACAAGACCTTCCTGGGGGACACGGAGGCCAGAGACAGAGGGACTGGATGAAGTCAGACTATAGGAAGATACACAGGAAGGGGCCAGAAATCCATCATTCCTCCAGATGAGATATTGAACTTTTGATTAACGATCAAAATAAAAAATTCAAAAGGTTCCACAACCTTCCCTGAGCTCACAGCCCAGGGATTGCTAAGGAGGGCCCTTCTCCCTCAGACACCACAAAAGGCCAGTGTGCCCGTGAATGGGAGAACGTGGCTTTTGCAGGACTGGAGGGGGTTTCAGTGAAGAGATGGCATTTGAGCTAGGTCTTACTGCGTGAGTGGGAGTTTGCTCTGCACAGAAAGGAAGGAAGGGCACTCCAGGAAAAGAAACAGCATCTGGGACAAGACAGAGTTTCAAAGAGTGGCATATTCAGAACGCAGTGAGACATGCCTTGTGGCTGAAGCGTAGGGGGCACGTGGGAGAGGAGAAGACAGGAAGATACCAAGTTTCAGAGGAAAAGGCTGGGGAGGCTTTGTGGATGATAAGCACCACCCCAGCAGGCTTGGGGGATGATGGACTAGGGCACTGGCTAGCACCACCTCGTGCTTTCAGAAATGTCACCTGGAAGTTCGGACAGACTAAAATGTAAAACCAACTGATATCCAGTTTCAAGAAAAGTAATCAAGTAAGATGGTCTTGATCGCCATGCACGGAGAGGTCACGCATGAACATTTTCTAACCTGCGGGACTCTCTGATGATGATTTAGAAGGAAGAATACATGTAGAACTGTGGAATTGTCCCTAAAACAAGCAGCAGCAGTCAGGACAGGGGGCGGAAATGAAGAGACACTAAAGAGGGAGTATGAGCGGCTGAGTCAGGAAGAGAATAAGCGCAAAGCCACATCTCCGTGAAGCTCCAGCATGGCTTGACTTCGGTGCTGTTAGCGGAGATGAGAGGGTGAGAAGAAAAATGGATTTCTGGAGTTGATAAGATGCACTTCATTTGCATAATACATTCCCACATGGAAGCATCATAACTATACAGACAGGCTAAAGACTTTCCGGACCCGCCCTGTTTTTCTGGTGTTGTATGTGCTATGAAGCACTTGTTAGTGTGGGTATGTGCGTCTGTGCTTGAAGGTGGGCATGTGTGTGGAGGCTGGAGGTAAAGACCAGGTATCCTTGAAGATTTAGCTTTGTGTTTATGTGTATGTGTGCATGTGTTCCTGGAGGCCAAAAGAGGGTGTAAGATCCTTTAGAATTGGAGTTAGGAGCTGCCTGGTGCGTGCTAGTAATCAAACTCGGGACCTGTGGAAGAGCAGCAGGCACTCTCAATAGCTAAGACATCTCTCAAGACATCCCTTAAAACAATTTGACGTCAGGTGTCTTTACTCAATGACCCATCACCTGTGCACTTTGAAACAGTTTCTCTAACTGAACTCAAAGTTCACCTGTTCAGTTAGGTTGGCCAGCCAATGAGTTTTAGGGACCCACCTGGTCTGTGGCACCCAGCCCCTCCGGTACCAGGGGTTGCAGGTGCACACAGCTGTGGCTGGCAGTATATGTGGGCTCTGGAGATCTGATCTCACGCCCTCATGCTTCTGGTAGCAGGCATTTGATTGACCCATCCATCTCCTTGGCCTTTCTCTGCTTTTCAAAGCTTCCTTGTCCTGATCTGTTAAGAAAGCATCACATGTCATTGCCCCATGCAGTCAAAGCCTGACACGGTCTGCGATAGAACTAAGATTAAACACAAAGTATAAGGTGGAGGCAGAGACTCTCTAGATTTCAGATATGCAATCGGTGAGGTTGTCTCTGCTACAATTTCTTTCCTAACCACTTATTAAAGCTTCTATCACAGTGTATTGAAATTTCCTGTTTCTACCTCCAGATATAACAGGACTTTATTCTAAATAGTCTTGATATGATTTAAAGAAACAGACATGATTGGTTTGTTTTGTTTTTTTAATTATCCTTTAATTAGCAGTATTTCCTTTGAAATGGTTGTATTTTATTTTCTGATGTGTTATTTATAATAACTATTCACATTTGGAATGTCCAGGGTCAACTCAGCCATTTATGTTTCTTCCTCTGAATTCTCCCAAAACCTGTGGACAGCTCCAGGAGTATTCCAGCCAGCTCAGACACTAAGACATTTACTGAGAAGACGTCCGAGACATAGGCTACTGTGTCTAGCCAAGGACTGGGAGAGACAGGCTATAGGGCAGATAGCAGCGATGTCCTGCAGAGCCCCAGTGAGCAGTGACAGAGAGGACATTGGCCTCATGTGCCTGGACATGCTGCTCCACCTGTCAAGAAGTATCAGTCAGCGAGTACTAGATATAAAAGACCAACAAAAAATAAATATGATGACAGCAATATTAGCCAGGAAAGGGAGACAGCAGTAAGTAGAATTGAGGTACATTATCATTGATTGCTTTCAGTTTAATAGAAACATTTTTGTTTCAGCAACTTGTTATGTAGATATTTATGATTGTAATTGCCATCTAAAAAATAATGAAAGCCTCTCTGTCTCCCTCCTTCTCTCTCCTCCCCTCTCTCTATCACACACACACACACACACACACACACACACACACACACACACACACATTTTTTCAAGCATGTAATCAAAACTAAGTCATTTTAAGGAAATTGTTTTAAAGCATGATTTCTTTCTTCCAATTATATAAACATAGCAAGGATTTTCTCATGACTTTTTAAAATTATTTTTATTATTCCATTTTTAGATCCCTAATTAAATCAGGGGGCTTTTTACAAAAGCGGGTTTCTGAAAAACCTCCATTATTTGCTCTTCCTAAATGTTTTCCATTGCAAGGATTAGAGGTGATAAGTCACAGTCGGTTTATCTCCTACGGTTTCTTCTAGCACATTGTCAACTCCCCTCTCACCCTCATACGCACACCCCCTGCAAAGTCACTGCATATGGGACAGTGTAAAGGCTGGGGATAAGTGACACCATTAACACAGTGTGGTGGCTTTGATGTGGCGCTCTCGGCAGGGTTGCCAGGAGAGTGACAGACTCCCGCTCTAATGCAAAGACTATTTCCTATCTACTGGCTTCCCTTCTAATGGTCTCTTATTACCATTAGCAGCACAAAGCAGGCATGCATCATGGCTGCAAAACCCACTTTCTTGGGATTAGCTTCCTATTCTGTGCTCCTATTTTCTGTATGCACCAAGTTCTCATAAATACAAATTATTAAACTACTTGAAAGCAAATAGGTATCAAAATGAAGCCAGTGATTTTTGTCTGGATTCAAATGAAATTTGTATTATATCCTACACCACCAATCCCTTACCCATTTGCTGAGGCATGCGAGTCTAAAAACTCAGTTTGTTTTTGTTTTTGTTTTTTTCAAAATATCTGTGGTCAATGCTATCCTAGTCTCTGCACACTGGTGTTCCAAAAATTCAGTTTTGCCAGTTTCTAGTCCTTGAATAAAATATTAAAGATTAATGTAAAACCTTATATCTAAAAATTAAATTGTGTAGTGGTTGAAGAATAAGAGGGTAAGCAGCAAAAGCACTGAGGATAATAAAGTGGATTATACTATGAAAACCAAGGACAAGTTAACCAATGAACAGTTAACCAGTAGGTTTAAAACAGAAGCCAAACTACCCACAAGAGTGAGAACGTTATGTGCAAGACTCTGTTAAAGGGGACTTAAAAGAACAGAAAGTACCCTTCGTTCCCCTAATTAACTTTGAAGAGTCTAATTAAGGGCAACACAAAAGCCTGAGAAATGCTGGTTATTAGGCATGTACTTTAAGTTGATCAGTGAGATGGTATTCTTGTAAACAAAGATGCTAATTTCACCCAGCCCGAAATAAACTTCTCTGCAAATATCTCACAACATAATCATGCAGTACCTTGGGAGCAGAACCCTATCTAGTGCAGGCTGCCTCTTGAGGTTACTAATTCTAGGCATTAATGGCACTCGATTTGAAGATGTAATAGAGGAGAAAGAACATTCTGATAATGTGTGCATACACCACTCCTCGATCTCTTTCTCTTGTCTTTAACTTGACCTCAGCATTCTAAAGAACTGACCATTGCAATCCTAAGTATGCAGAGTTCCATCTCTAAAATGGAGGCAATTAGGACAAAGCTTAAGAACATTTGTACCTTGTGAAAACACCACCACCTCCACATGACTGTAGAGTCCCGGGCTTTGCTGTGGCTTCAATAATATCATTTGGGGGTTTAGATTTTAGCTTTACCACTCAAATTTAGAAGGAAGAAATAGCATTTCTTCGTAAAAAGGATTCTGACAGTAGTGTAAAGACAGGAACAATACTAGAAGGGGTGATAAAATCATGGTTTTTATCTCGTTTCCCTTGAGTTACTCTAAATGGAGTGAATATTCATCCCAGAGTCAAAAGCTCTGACTTCTGGGAGCTAGCTGCACATTTGGATTCAGTGAACAGCAGTGTTTCATTAGGAAATGCAGATCAGATTATCTTCTGAGATGCTTCACCAGGATGCTGCAAAGAGATCACTTTGAAGAGCTGTGTATTTCTTGTGAATAGGGACTTCGGATTTTTATTCTCCCAACACTAGTATTTAGCCCCAGTGTATGTGAATACAGACAATTGTGGTGTGATGTTGTGGTCACCCCAACAGGTATTCCTAGTGTTATTTCATTTTTAATCATCCAAGGGCTGAAGTGGCTGGCCTGTGCAGCCTTGCAGTAGACCAACCCTCTAGCTGGGGTGAAAGTATGGCTTCTGTCTTACCCTGAGACTTTGATTGCAACATCTACATTTAAAAAGACAGTCTTCAATAAAGATAGCATCTAACAGCCTTGAGGCAGAGGACTGGAGATTGTAGATTTTTGAAAATATATTTTGACATACAGAAACCTCTAAGAGTTGTACCCTGGTGGACTCTCCAGAGCTAACTGACTTGACCTTCCCCTAAAACAAAGCCTGGAGAGAAGGCTTTGCCCAGGCTCAGAGATCGGAAACTTCTGTATCTGGAGAAACAGCTCAGTGTAGAAGTTACAGGTCACAAAAATGACAGAGAAAAATCACAATGAAAGAGCTATGCTGAATAAAGTACCCAAAAATCATCAACAGAGTGGCCTGGGACTACCGTTCTGAAAAAGGCACCTGACTATACTTAGATGCCTTATGAATCACTTTAAACCATGTACATACACAGTTCATCATGTCTGCAAAACGTCAAACTTTTGTTTGAAAAGTAGCAAAGAATAGTGCACAAACACAGCGTAAGGGGCAGGAGGCCTTCCAGAAAACTGAACTGTCGAGGACTCTTCTTTAAGTCCGCGTCTGTAATCAAGCCGCTTTCAAGTGAGTATGAGGACAGTATTATATCCATAAATACTGTATTAGACTGGTCCAAACTCTGACTATCCTGAGGGTGTCTGCTTCATACCTAGTCATGTGGGTCTCCTTCTGTTCTAATTGCTTCCTTGTTTGGGTGAGATAATGAGATCATTTCCTGGAAAGGAACACAGAAATGTACATTAACTATATTAAATTTTCTGAACAAATATTTCCTAGTATGAAGGGTAGAGCGCATTCAGTCATACCCGTTGTCAAGTGTGTTCGAACATCACCTGAGATGTGGTAAGCTTTGATCATAGTTTTCAGGGATGGTTGCTTCTTCATATCCCTAATCCGTCTTAAGAGTTACCTCCAATAAAAGCATTAAAGACAAAACCTAGTTTTCGGGTGAGGAGATCCAAATACGAAGATTTCAAATGTCTGTCATTAGGCAATCCTCTCTAATGCAGCATGGGTGTTTCAACATGTTTATCTGAGACACTGGGCCTCGATCTTTTGACACACTCAGAGGGCTCCGCATGCCGTACCTGCAGAGAGTCACTGAGTTAGTGGTAATTGGTGGTTTCTTACAAACAGTCAGTGTTGTCTGAAGCCTGTGATATCTGTAGCACAGGAAGGAAGGCCTGCTCAGCAAACATGCATATTTATTGTCCTTTTTCTCTTCACTCAGCCTGAAAAGGGACTCTTCCTGCAGAAGTTGTGTTGTAAGGAAAACATAGAGCACAGCGGGAGAGACTACTCGGAGAAGAGTGCTTGCTGTGTAGACCTGAGTTTGAATCCTTAGAGCCAATGTAAAAACCGCTGGACAGTGTACACGAGTAGCGCAGTATTGGGCTTAGAAACAAGTGGATCCCAGGGATATACTGACCAACGAGTCTAGCCAAAACAGTGATTCCCAGGTCCAGGGAGAGACCTTGCTTCAAAACCATAGAGGTAAATGAATAAAACATCCCAATGTCAACCTCTGACCTCCACGTGCACTTGTACAGGCAAACACACACACACACACACACACACACACACATATCAATGTTAATTAAGATAAAAAAAATGGGGGAGAAATATGGTAAAGAATTCAAAAGGTTAATGATCTGTGGATCTGTACTGAAAATCATTCTTGATGCATTATCTAGTTGTAGATCTATTTTTAAATTACACTCTTCCAAGAGAAGCAGCAGTTCATTGAACTAATCCTTGCCAGAGGTTCTAGTATTAAATGAGAGGGCACAGAGCAAAGCTTGTTGTTCTTCTTTCTACAAAAATGAAATTGCTGGGGCCACACTTAGTGGCATAGTGACTAGTGTGTAGAAGGGCCTGGGTTCAATCCCCAGGACCACCCAAATAGATTCACATGTGAAAATCTTGTATTTTCTTCAGTTTAACAACAGATTCAGTATATAATCTAAATTTTAAAATATTAAGAAGTCTTAAGGAGATTACTACTATGAGTTGAGGGATATTAGGGACCCAACAGGATGGATGGGAAAAAAGCGGGGGAATCAACAACAACGAAAAAAAAAAAATTGAACCAACACTGCCTGGATGGCTGGGAACTGAAGATTGGCTAGCCCAAAGACCTAGGGTAGAACAATACCAGCCAGGGAAAAAAAAAGAAAAAAAAATCTATGAAATGATCCCTAATGATCTATACTCATAGATCAGTGCCTTGTCCAGTTGTCATGAAAGACTTCCTCCTGCATCCGATGGGAGCAGGTACAGAGACCCACAGTAAAGAGAAAGTCCAAATTGGAAACATCTATGGGGTCCCTCTTTTCAGAGATGGGCAAACCCACACGGAAGAAGAGGAGGAAAAATTGTAGGAGTCAGAGGGAATAGAAGGGACCAGGAGAACACGGCCCACCAAATCAACTAAGCAGGGCTCATCTGGGATCACAGAGACTGAAGGGGCAAGCATGGGGCCTGCATGGGTCTGCACCAGGCCTCTGCAGGTCTTCTGCATATGTGCTATGGCTGTTAGCTTGTGTGTTTATGGGACTCCTATCAGTGGGAGCGTGTGTATCTCTCACTCTTTTGCCTACTTTTGGGACTCTTCCTCCTATTGGTTTGCCTTGTCCAGCCTCATTACGTGGGCCTTTGTCTTGTCTTGTTGTATTGTAGGTAGTTTTCCTGTGTCCCGCCTGGTCCCCACAGTCCCACAGTCCACTTATAAAATAATCACTCAGAAGTTTATATTAGCTATAACTGCTTGGCCATTAGCTCAGGCTTATTACTCACTAGCTCTTACATTTAAATTAACCCACAATTCTATATGTTTAGCTACGTGGGTTGGTGCCTTTTCTCAGTTCAGCCTTGTCATCTTGCTTCCTCTGTGTCTGGCTGACTGGTGACTCCTGACTCATCCTTCCTCTTCCCAGAATTCTCCCCATCTACTTGCCCTGCCTATGTCTGGCTACTGGCCAATCGGCATTTTATTTATCAACCAATCAGAGCAACACACATTCACAGCATACAGAAAGACATCCCACAGCATTGTATCTTGTTTCATCCTCTTCGGTTGTTGTCTCTTGCAGGCCTGCTCTTTTCTGATGGGAGACAGAGCATGAGTGAATATAGGGAGATGGGAGGTGGCGGCTACTGGGAGGAGTGGAGGGAGTTGAAACTGTGGTGAGTATGTATTGTATGACAGAAGAATCTACTTTCAATTAAGAAATAACTAATGCCACTTATGCTAAGTAAAATAATAAAAGTGAAGTCAGATATTCTTTCAAAACAAAGTGAAAAAAAACAGCCCAGTTTTCTTTCTCAGTGTTTTCCAATGTATCTGAAACATGACTATTATGATGTCTTACTCAGCATGGATCTAATGCTGCCAGAACAGTTGTCCAATCATAATCCTTCCTAAATGACAGTGTGATGTGATATAAAATAAGTAGATATGAACATGTAGCCAGAGAGAGAGAATCTCCTACTAAATATGTATATAAAATATCAATTCACTTTTTAGAACAATTTTAAGTTTATAGCAATATTGAGAGAAAGGTGCAGAGGTATCCCATATGTTATCTGTGCTTCCATATGTGGCATCTCCTTTACTCTCCTTATCTCCTCCCATGGCAGAGTGGTGCATTTGTTACAACTGAGGAACCTGTGCTGACATGTCATTATTACCCATAGTGTACATTAGGGTTCACTTTGGTGTTGTGTATTTGCTGTGTGTGGAAAAGAGTGTAAATACATAGACCCACCATTACATTATCATGCATAGTATTTTGAGTGACCTGAAATCCATTGTTCCTGCCTGTTCATTTCTCTTCTAACAACTTCTGGGGAAACACTGATCTCTGTAATATCTCTTTAGTGTTTTCTTTGTTGGTTAGTTAGTTGGTTGGTTGTTATTTCTTGAGATAGGATGTTCTGTAACTTACTATATAGCAGAGGAGAATATTGAATTTTTGATTTTGTCTCCAACACTCAAGTGCTGAGAATGTAAGCATGAACCATGATGCCCAGACCTCAACAATTCTGACTTTTACAGAGTGCCACATAGTTGCAATTAAACAGTGTATAACCCTCTCAGGCTGGATTCTTTGATTCAGTAGCATAGAAATTTAAATTTTCTCTGTATCTTCTCAAGGCTTTAAAATAGTTTTTACTGATAAAAATATTTCATTACCTAGTTGTATAGTAGTTGAACTGTTTGACTACTGGAAGCCATCTGGTTATCTTCCAAGTTTTAGCAATTATGATTAAGACTATTAGAAACATCCATTTACAGGTTTGTATAGATAAAATTTTCAATTCCTGAGTTAACACAAGGCATATAATTAGTCGATCATATAGAAAGAGTATGTTTGGTTTTGTAAGCAACTGTCAAAGTGTTTGAAAATGCCATAATGAAACCCAATACTTTGCATATAAATTAAAAATTGTAAAAGTGAAATAAGATATTGTTTTGAAACCAAATGAGAAGAAGCCAAGTTCTCCATCTTGTGTTTTTCCCAGGCATCTCTCAAGGTGGCTAAGCCTGCCTTCTAATCAGTGAAGACTGCAAGCCCATTGTTCTGATCCACCAGTGTTTAATGTTGTCTCTTTTCTAGATTTTCTGCCCAGTAGTTATGCGGTGGCACCACATCTTCACCGGTACTTTTGTAATGGCATGTCAGGAGGACGCTCTTTGCCAGCCACATTCCATCATAAGTGAGGCATCTGTTAAAGTCTTTAGCCCGCTTTTGAGTTGGCTTTCTTGTTTCTCTATTGTTGAGTTGTAGTTGTTTTTTCGCATGTTTTAGAAAAAAGTTCATCAGATAAGTCTTTTACAAATATTGTTCATAATGTGTGGCTTCATTTTATGTTATTTTGACAGCATCAATTACAGACCCTGAATGTAAATTTAATAAAGTTCAGCTTAATATTCCTTCTTACATATATCATACTTTTGGCATTGACTATATCTAAAAGGTTATTTTACATTATCTATGTTTCCTCCAATATTACTTTTTAGGTGTCTTATACTTTTGAATTTTGGATTCAATTATGTGATTCATCTTGAATTACCTTAAGGGTATGTTTGTGTCTATAAATATTTAGTAAATCTATAGATGTTCAGCTGGAAAAGCACCATTCAGCTGTCTCACCTATTGCTCTCTCCTTACTCTTTTGTCAAGGATCACTTGCCTGATTTTTGTGAACCTTGTCATAGGTCTCTAGTATGTTCCATTGATCTATTCAATTAATTATTCACATATATCATACTGTTTTGATTACTATAATTTCATAAGCCCTGATGCCATGTACAGAAGTCACCTGCAATCCACATTTCAAAGCCTTTATATGAATGAAGGAATGATCTATGATGACAAACTTTGTCCCCTGCTTCTTACTCTCCCATTGTGGCTTAATTGCTTCCATCCAGGATAGACAGAATAATAGAATAGAATCAATTTGCAGCCATGAAGCAGAGAGGGGGCAACTCAACCTCAGGAATAGATATGACATCATTGAGAAAATGATCTATTAAGGTTCTAGAGCTAACCATTCATACAAGGGAAAGATTGGTACTGAAAAAAAAATGTAGGTGGGCCAGCACTGGCTTTTGATAAGACTTACCATGTATCAACCATTCACAGTGACACATCCTAAGAATGGGTTTCAAAATGCATGCAATAGAGAGTCTACACAAATATGGGGAAAATATGAAGGATAAAAGTACTGACAACATGCCATGTTTTAAAAGTTATTCATTATTAGCATTGTGAAATACCTGAAAAACATTTGTGATTTCTGTATGGCTTGTTTTAGTTTTTAACAAAAATTCTGCGTTGGTGTTAAACAGATTTTCAACCCTCAACAAACCAGATGGCTAATCCAAAATTATTACATGAAATATGAATAGCAAACTAAGAACTGTACTCTGCTAAAAGATAATGAGAATTTTTTAGCATTTACATTTTTACCAAATAACTTATATTTCTATTTCATTGGTATCTACTTTGGAATTATAATGAACAGTCTCGGTGATAATTACCAAATATCTATATTTAGGGAAAAGTAGCACATGTGTATCATAAATAATAGCACAAATTCATATTTCTGAATTGCCTGTTTTGCTAGATATAGACATTTGGTAATTATCACCAAGGTTGGCATGTAAAAAGGTGTTTATACAATTTCAAAAATGCATATTGCCTATCCAATAGACCATGCAATCATTATGTTTTGCAATTGAAACCCATATCCAGGTATGTTAGAATAAGGTGAGGTCTCAGCTCATTAGATGAAAAAGGAAGGTGTGTACTTCAGCTTGGTGAACACGATTGCTTTGTGAACCTCTGAGACAGCTTTGTCTATGACTGATAAATCACTTACTATTCCAATACTAAAATGTTTACTGCTCAAATATTATTTTTGTACCTTGGCACAAAGAAGTTCATTAATTCTGCATCACTTAGTCTCCTGTAGCTTTTAGTTCTGACTTATTGCCTGATTGGCAGAGAAACTTCCAACAGAGAAGGTTTAGCATAACCTGGCCCAGAAAGGGCTTGCTTTTGGCTCCTCACCTGGTATAACGGATGTCTGATCTCTGTCTCTGTCTGTCTCTGTCTGTCTTTGTCTCTCTATTTTTGTCTCTCTCTGTGCCTCTGTCTCTCTGTCTGTCTGTCTGTCTGTCTATCTCTCTCTCTCTTCCTCCCTTCCTCCTTCCCTCCCTCCCTCTTGCTTAGGTAGTATGCAGAGCATACATACAGAAAACACATACAGGAAGCCTTTGGAAGATACGATCGATTCTATATATTTAGTGTTGCCAGATCTTGGCAGTTATTATGTTGAACACAGAAAGACACATGAAACACACTCGACGTTACCGGGTGACACCAACAACAGTGATGGCAGCTGTGACTTGGACAATGGAGAAGACCGACTGGCTGGCAGTGAGAAAAGAAAGTCAAGTTACTAAACTCCAGCTACCCCGCTTGTTGCCAAAGCAGGAAGGTGGTGCATCTCAGCGGGTTGCTAATGAGAAGCAAAGGAGAAAAGAAAGGCAATGCCAAGAGGTGTAAGATAAAAGAAGGGAGATAATTAAGAGGTAGAATTTAAACTTCAGATGTAATCCAAATTTTTAACAGTAAGAATAAGGATCCGGGCCAATTTGAATTAACTATTAACATGAATTTGACAACTGTGTGTGAGATGCCTAGAAGAAAACTGTATCATAGTAGAGTAAAAGGAACAGAAAATAAGACCAATGGGAGTCAAACCTTAGTTAACATAACAATTAAAGGAACTGTCATAACAACTTCCAGGATAAGTCAGTATGACATATTTGTGAGGTCTTGGCAGGGTTCTAAGAATCACTTTTTTGCTGTGTTAAATATCTTTACATATTAATCCATCCTATATGATGAAATGCAATATAGTATGTTACATAATTAACTATAGTATGCATTGAAGAGCCGTTCTCTTCCTCTCATACAATGATTCAGGTTATCATTGATGTTATCCATTACATCATGGTGTTTTGCTACTGTAGTAGTCTTCAATGAATGCAGAATAATGACCTCATATTCTTACATGAAACTCTACACTCACCTCTTTCTCCAGATGTTCACTTGTAATGAATTTTTTATGATGTGCTATATCAAAATTTTTGGTTAATATTCAATCAAATATCAATCGAGGTGTCCCATGAAGGGAATTTACAAAAGTAATAATAAATCCATAACCAGCTGACTTCTGGCCCAAAGATCATCCTGGACATCTTTATCTATGGTTAGATGTTTACAGAGCTTCAGGTCCTACATTAATATTTTTAATTCATTGAAAGTTGATTTTTTATAGACTGAGAAAATATTGGATACAAAAACAAACAGAACAAAATCTGAAGAGGCTGTTGCAGTCTGGGCAAGGCTGGTGGGTATGCAAATGAGTACAGCCTCCATATCACCCAGCTACTCCGCTCCTAGGGATATACCCAAAGGAGCCTTAGTTGACAACCACAGACACCTGCTCATCCATGGTTACTGAGGTACTACTCAAAACAGCCAACTTACAGAGTGAGTCTAGTTGTTCATCAACAAATGAAGAGAAAAAGAAAATGTGGCATATCCATGCAATGGAGTTTTAGTCACTCATAAATAACAACGGAATTTCCAGGGAAATGAGTGAAACTAGGGGTCATTACATGAAACAAACTAAGATAGGCCCAGAAAAAGACTTTTCACTTGTTTGTCCTCATATGTGGGACACACGTGAAAACAGAAGATGAAGGAGACTGGAGGAGTGAACATCACAGTACCAGATTACCTGAAAAAACGTCACTAATAGAACCCATTGCTCTTTATTAATCAAACTTGAATAACTGGAGAAAAGAAGTCCTCCTGCAGGCGGAAGCTTTGGGCTGTCACAGCCCGTGTAGACTCCCCAAGACCTCTTTGTACTTGTGGCATCCTCTGTGGAGTTCACCTTGTTCTCTTTAATAAATCTGTTGCTACTCGTTCTGCTTCTCTGGCTTAAACTGGCTGACACACTCAACTAAACAGACACACACACACACACACACACACACACACACACACACACACACACTTTCGTAGGTTAAACCTCATGACACAGGAACTCACAAGTGAGAGCATAGTATGTCACTCACTGAGTCATCTACAGTACAGGTACAAGCGTCTCCTGTCTCTCCTTTCTTAGTGACAATATTGGAGCCCCAAGTCATGCTAATCAATGCACCAGGCAGAAGCAGCCTGCACTCCAGTGACAGGGTACAAGGCAATGCTGCCTGGCATGCATAGGACTCCATATGAACGAGAAACCCGCCCCTTTTTGATTAGCCTCAGGTTTGACAACATCACATTAAGACTCATTTACCATGTAAGGGTAGTCTGTTGCCCCACCGAATAGGCATTCGTAACTTTTTCACAGAACTGTCTTTCAAATGACTATATACACAGAAGGGCAGTACTTGGAAACCACTGGGCATGGTCTGTTTTAAAAGTTACAACAAAGTAGCATTAGAACAGGATGACTGGCATTTTCCTGTAACCTGGAGAAGGGAGAAATCAATAGTGTAATTCACAAACTGATTTTAAGTATTATCAAGATTGCGTTACTTTAACAAATACATTTTATACTTGTAAAAATTGACCTTAGTTTTACCACAGATTACACTTATAATCCACAGTTCCTAATGATCAAAGATGAAAATCACCACCACACTACAGGAAGAAGTAAGAGACATCCAGCTAATGGTGTCCCATAAAAACAAACAAAACAAAACAAAAGAATCCCTAACATTAATTTTAGGAATCAATGGGGGGAAAATCCCCTTTTCAGCTTTCTTTGGTCCTGTTCATGTAGTTGGGTTCCAGGTGCACACTTTTACATGGACAGACACTTAGACCAGTCTAGAGGGCTGGAATGCTACCAAGTTGTAATAGATGGATTTCTGTTTGTGCTCTTTACTACGCTTTGTTCACTAATACAAGCACATGTTCTACAGCTCTGATGGCATGTTTCTCAATGTACGAGAACAGCGTCAATGTGGGGGAGAGAGGTTTGCCTGTAGTCCCAGGTATTTGAGAGGTTGAGAGGGAGAATTACTTTAGGTCAAGATTTTGACAGCAATAAAGCTGTAACCTTTAGAAAGACAAAAGGGAGGGAGGAAGGTAGGGGGAGAGAGAAAGAGAGATGAGGAGAGAGAGGAACTAAAAGGCAAGTGAGAGATAAAGGGGCTTAGCTTTCCTATTAAAAGATCACCGCTGGGCGGTAGTGGCGCATGCCTTTAATCCCAGCACTCGGAGGCAGAGCCAGACGGATCTCTGTGAGTTCGAGGCCAGCCTGGTCTACAAAGCGAGTTCCAGGAAAGGCACAAAGCTACACTGAGAAACCCTGTCTTGAAAAACCAAAAAAAAAAAAAAAAAAAAAAAAGATCACTATCATGTGTGTAGATATACATACACACATACATATAGTAGACAGGAGAAAAATAATAAAATTTTCACATTTGTGAAATAATGTGATTTAAATTCTTTTCTTAGCCTTTTCCTATTTTTCTAAAATGAAGATGCATTACTTTCAATCAGTAAAAATCTTTATACTATAACCAGCAAATCAATTAATTTTATATGAAGTATTTGATACAGATAGATAAGGAAATTAGCACTATCAGAAGAGGACCTTGAATGTATTTAGCACTTCTCAGACAACTTTCCATCTACACGTTTCCATCTTTGGATAATTAATATACACCTTTTTTACTGAATTGCCAACAGTATTTTTTAATGAACATCTAATCCTTCCCTAGCAACTCATGATTATCTTACGCAGTGAATGTAACTCTAAATGCACACTTCTCATCTTAACGAATATCTACTCAAGTTCCTTAATGAAGTGCATTTTTAAACAAATGGATCAGACCAAGTTATAATTAATATAATCAAATGTTCTTTATATTAAAATACACTGCTAAATTCTTGTGCGTAGATACTTTATTTCTATTCAGCGGAGCACGATGTCCAGCTACAAAGTTTATAAACGTAGTTTGCACAACCTCTTCTAGGTTGATACAGTCTACTCCATGATTTCTTGACCTGCAAGGACCATATGTTGAGTTTAAATTATCAACATTAATTATTGTGCAGCTTTATTAGTCAGTGTTTATTTTTGCAGCATCCCCAGTTTTATTCTGTGAGTTCTGTATTACAGAGTGAAGTACGCCACTCTGTTTGTGACAGTTGCCAAAAGCAGAGCTCTGCTCTTCTGTTTTACTGTCTCCATCAAATGTGAAGCCGATAGCGATCTAGCCTCGGGGGCACAGAGTACACATGTACACACATACATACAAATACACAACGTACACACATGAAAAACCACTTCAACACAAGAGGCAGAGGGAATGAAGATGATGGCTGGGAGAGACTTAAATGTTCAGTCTCAGAAGCCCAACCACAGGGGACTGAGAGCCTTGGCATTTCTGATGTTTTAAAGTCTCTACAAGCTAAAAGGGGAAAAAAAATGACAATTCTTGTCTGAACTGCTTTCTAACTTTGGTGACACTTTTCTGGTTCTTTTTTTTTCCTTATCCTTGATTATATACCAACCTCCTAATGCTCATGTTACCTTGCCTGTTTGAAGATGTCAATGTCAGGACCAAATATAGCCCTGGTTTAATTTGTTTTACCAAAAGAGCTCTGGAAGGATTTGGAGGTGTTTTGTCGACTAACTTTTGGATTTGTGTATTTCAGAGAAAGTCTTTAATGTTTTTCAGAAGATTGGTAAATAAGATAAATTATACTTTTTTTTTTTTTAATGAACTGAAAAAACCAAGGGTGTCCTAAGGCTGTAGTATGAAAGCTGGGTAAGGACAAGAGCTGTTTCTTTCTACAGTATCATTGTGGTTTTGCTGTAGAAATCCTGGGGGAAAAAAACTGTCTGCATCTTAATAAATATAACATGCCATCCCTACTGTAAACATGTGTACAGGCCTACCGCCAAAGAACTACAGAATTAGTGACTTCTGAATGCCTACCAATTCACTTAGACACCCAAGTGGACTGAAATACCCATAGAACCATGAGTGGCTTTTGAAATAGTACAGCCACATATATTCCCATCCTTACATACAATGTGTGTACAGAAACACAGCAAAAACAGCCACATGGCATTTTCAATGAGTACTTTCCCAAAATACCAATTGACTATTTGCTGTTCTAAGAACTGTTTAGTGAGAACGAGAGATAAATATTAAAGTATAAATAAACATACAAAACAGAGAAAGCAACTTCTTAGTTTGGGGGCAGACAGAGCTTATGTTCGCCCAGTGTGGTTGGAACAAATGTAGTCAACATTTATTTAACTTCTAAAAAAGAAAAAAACTTCCCAGTTATCCATGGAGCACAGGGACTTCTTCACTTTAATTTTTTTGGTCTCATGAAGCTGAGAGTTAACTTGGGCTTTATTGATGACCCAGAGATGAGAATGAAAAGTTTCATGTGATGGAGAAATTAAATAATAATGACCAGAACCAGCCTATAAATCGACAGTTATTGGCTTAACGGGCAGAGTGTCATTTCTTCCCAGGGATTTACTGATAGAGGAGGAACTACTTCAGATGACAAGTTAGCACAGATAAACATACCAAGAGATGCTCCTGTGCATCTAAAGTATATTTAAAATGCACTAAGGAGAAAACATGGTTCGTTATCATTAATTAGCTAGCACGTCATAAAACCCAGAGACAGCATTTAAGATTTCGACATCACATCACAACTGCTTTTTTTCATGAACGACCCTCATCCTCCTGCTATTGCTCCAAGTTAAAGACCATAAAACAATTATTTTCACACAACAGAGTGTTACCCTTTCAAACTGTCGGCTAGAAACCTCGCTCTGCTACCTGCCTTCACTTGTTCTTCCACGTGGGTGATATTTTAAAAATACTGATTCCCTGATGCTTCGCTTTGGGGATAGCACACAAAGGGGATACCGATGGGAAGAGCAGTGAAAACAGTTCAGCCTTCATCCTGGAGAACACGACGCTTGGCTCGTTTTGTTGTTCCTCAAATCAACAGACTTCCGGTTCTGCCAGATCCATTGGCTTTAAAATGATACACATCCCAACACATAGCACAGAACGGGAAGTAAGTTGTAAATGTGTGTGTTTAATTATATTAAATCTACATTATAACAAGACCAAAAGTACTAAAAATTGTAATAAACATAAAAACAAGTGATTTTTTCCTTTAGTTGGCAGTTCTTTAGCTAACCTGGTGGAAGAACTTACATTCTGAAGAGGTCTCTTCCACTAACCATATCCTCCCACTAACTGCTTTTCTTGTGGTACGATAGCAATGCATCATTTCCTGTACCACAATTATTGCCAATTAGCTGTCAAAATCATAAAGCTGCATCTTCATTTCTGGAAGCTTCCTTTTAAATACGAGTCTTTTATGATCCCACTTGAATTAAACATCAGAATAATGCTGCATTCTATATTTTTTAGAAATACAGCAAACTGTGTTTGGCTATGTTGCTCAGGCTGGCCTGGGATTCTTGAGCTCAAGAAATCCTCCTGCCTCAGCCTCCTGAGTAGTTAGAGCTTTTGACTCATGCCAAGCTTAACAGGCTTCTGATTTTTGAGAATATTGTAGTATAGAATTAGATTACACACATATGTGAAAATCATTTATAGATGTGTATATACGTTCTCTGAAGTATACTATACAACTTGGAAGGATGTCTGGTTGAATTTGAATCCTAATTCTTCAAAATACTGGGCAACCTACATAATTTTCTATGCTTTAAAAATTGAGAATCAGAAGTTTTCCTATGCAATCAGGTTGTTTGAGGGTTTTTTTTTTTTTTATGTGTTAACAAGTATTAAAAAAAAAAAAAAAAAAAAAAGCAGAACTGTACCTGGCATGTCTTGAATCAGTAAGTGTTCCTGTTTTACCATTGTCATTTCCATCATTATCATTGACACCTTCATTACCAAAACCACAAAAATCTTATCACAAGTTGCCAATAATGAAGTATTGAAATATTCCAGGTTCATGGAGTCCAAAGGCATCTTCAAAGTAATGCAGGATTGAAACACACAAATTCCACTCTCACCCACATCCACAGTCATTCCAATGGAAACGTATCCTCTTATGTTGGTTCCAAACAGGTTTCTCTTAAAATTTACTTTTTTCATAAACTTTATATTCTATAAATAAATAAAAGTTATGTCTGTGCATAGAGGCTACTTTTATTTTGAAACTCAAAATCTTTAATTAACTTCCATAATTTCTACAAATTTTCTACACAGTAAGATAGGAGTTGGAAAATGCCATTTTGGTAGTTTGGACCAGCCTCCATGAGATCTAGCCAGCTCTGTCTGCGTGTGAAAACACAGCCAGTATTAGGCAAAAGAAATAAATCAGGTTTGGCCTTTTACCATAACCTGCTGATTAACTACTAGCAATCTATCATGCTCTGGGTCACATTACTACAGAAAACGGAGCGTCGGCTCCCAGAGTGCCCCTCTGAGAACCTCAAGTTCATGGGAATGCACAGTAGAAGGGACCTCTGAACTCTTTCTCACAGTGAAATGGCAGCTGTGATACTCTGGCCTCAGCTGCCTTGGTGTTGACTCTGTATGAGGTTGTGGTGCTTCCCTCACAGTGCCCCAGGCCAGCCCTGGATGTCGGTTACTCTGAACAATTATTGAAAGATCTATGGTCTTCCTATCACTCAATTTGATTTTAAAAAAAGATGCAGCTTCTTATATTGAATGAACAAACCAGAGCTGAAGCATGAGGTGGGAGTGTGTGGTCTGGCTGCCCTTTGCTATTTCCCTGAGTTTTTAATCCTGTCTTTAACAAAACCAAGGGAGGCTTCATTTTACCATAAAGTCTCTCACATCAGAATAATGGGGGGGGGGGGTATAAAAAGACAAATGAAAACTCGAAACTTTTAAGGAAAGGGTTGAATTACAATCTTTTCAAGATCCTACTGGAGTGGTGAAAACCATGGGAAAAGTTTTCATCTCTAAAGTGGAAATAATTTATACCTTACAGAACTGTTGTGAAATTTAAATTACAGCCGTGGGACAGTAGGTACAGAACTTTAGCTCTTATTAGTACATTCACGGGACTCTAATGGCACAAGTATCCAGTTTGGTCTTTGTTGGAGATTTTGTTTTATTTTATTTGCTAATTTTTAAAAAGCATTTAAAGCTTACTTAGCTTGTGTGCTAATTCAGCCACTCAAAACTCAGAAATGAACCCTTTAGTTTATTTTATTCTTAGGTACCATAACTAAGTGAATGATTAATATTGTTAAGTTCTTAAATTTTACTTTATGTTTATTTTATTTTGCTTAATGGTATTTACTCATTAGACAAATTATTATGCTGAGGTTTTAAATATAATTTTCATTATCAGTATTATAAATTTCCAAAGCTATAAGAAAACCCTTGTCTTCATGAGCTTTGTTGCTATTTTCCAAAATGTGAAACATCATTTATTATAGTAAAATAGAGTTAATAAATGCAAATTAAGTTCCTACCTGCTCTAGATGTGTTATTGGCATTGGGCACTCAGCTATAAAAATTCAAAGTCTCTATTCATTGAACTTTACATTAGAGAAGGTGGACAGTAACTACTTCATAATGGTTCATAAGGGAAATAAGACGAAGTGATTAATAGAGATTGACACTGTGAAGGCATAGGGCAAAGTCTTTGCATGGGACTTAGGTAGACGGGTTTATAGGGGTGAGTCGCTACAACATAGCATCACAAGTGACTCGCACATCATATAAGGAGTTAGCCACAGAGCTGGGAAGCGGTACTCCAAAGGATGAGGTGTCAGAATGGATATGACTATTGTTTGCTGGAGAAGAAAAAAAAAGACAAGAAGAGACAGACAACTTCTACAGGAAGTAGAAGATAATACAGAAGAGTTGATTTTATCTCTGGGATTATGGGAAAGCAGTGCATAAGAGGGGCTGTTGTCTTTAAACAAGTTTAAACCAGAAAGGAACTACAGGGGCAGCGAGTGGGGGGGGGGAAGAGGGGAGGAGAAGCAAGGTTACTATGATTACTTCTTAGGAAGGTCCAGGAGGAAATGACAGAAGCATATTCCAGGGAGAGGTAACGGAGATGAAGATTGGTGCATGGAAAGTGAACAAACCCTGCTGCTGTTGAAGTGTTGAAGAAAGGGCAAAGTTTAAAAACAGAAAACAATGTTTCTGAGATAGGGAAAAAAGGAAAATTATTTTTAAGAGAAGTTTACGAAGAAGAGATTGGAGTTTTCATTAGAAGGGGCTGTTTTCATGAGGACCGCTAGCCACACATGAGAGGCGATTAGACCTGAATGCTTTTATGCCTCCATGATGCTGACACCCAACAAATTGCTATTGATTAGACTAAGATACCCTGGCTTGATCTGACATCCTGGCCACATGTCCTTTGTAGCTGCAAGTTTTCCTGTGTCCCGCCCAGTCCTGCAGCCACTCAGACACAAGTAAACACACAGAGGCTTATATTATTTTCAAACTATATGGCCTAATGGCTCTCCAGTTGGAATGTACTGCCTAACCTTATTCTGCCTCACCAATGGCCAAACAGCTTTATTATCAACCAATTAGAGCAACACATATTCACAACATACAGAAAGATATCCCATAGCAGTACTTCCTCCCCAATATCCTCTAAGTTACAGTGTTGACTGTATCTGATAATGAATCCGTTCTAGAAGGTTATTGGGTAAAACAATACCTGTGTCAGGGACAAGAAACTCCAGCTAGTTTCAGTTTCTTAAATGTGCTATGAGATAACTTTGTCACTTACATAGGCTTGGCTTATGAATTCCAGAAACAAAGTAAACTTCTCTTACAGACAGATCAGGAAACCGCCAGGGAGCATATACAGTGGTCACCTCCACTAAAACAGCTGGCTGTCTGGAGTGCTCTCGTCAAAGTGATTAATTCGGCCTTTTGTGGAGAGGTTCCTATAGGCAGCCTCTGTGCAGGAAGGAAAGGAGGTATCCTAGGGGGAGGGAACAGAAAGGAGGGTTGCAGGGTTTAGACAGGACTGGAGGCCAAGGTAATTTGAAGGTTTTCTAGAAACAGTAAGTGAAAGTCTTGGACTCGTAAGGGCCCATTGAGGGAGAGAGAATGGCTCAGAAGGTCTGAGGGGTGGTGGGTGGAGTATACCATAGTTGGCTGGAACAGAGTGATCTTGAGAGCCTACCAAGTGACTTTAGCCGATGCTGCTAGGCTGCCATCCACAGATGGTGGGGTCCAGTTGTTTGGACAAGAATACAACGGACCGGGTTCAAAGGCCCAACTGGTTGGACTAGAAGCCCGCTGGCCACTCCCAACCTTTCATCTGCATAAAGGTGATAAGGTCGAGAGGGGTCTGGAAGAGCAAGGGTGGGGCTCTAACAGCCCTTTCTAACAAAGGCATCTCAAAGCAAAGAGAAGTGGCGACAGACAGTTCTAGAGTGGGTGAGGGGCCCCTTGAGAGTCTCTCTAGGGGCTTGGCTATAATGACAAATGTAGGGACCCAGTGACAGAAGAATCCCATCAGGCCCCAAAATTGGAGAATCTGGTCTGTGATGGTCAGGGGTTGTAAATCCCTCAGGGCTTGGACACTGTCAGAGGACACTGTCTTAGGCCCCAGGCTGAGTTGAGCACCCGATACACCACAGTGCGGGAGCATAGATGAGCCTTAGATGGGGAAACATGATATCCCAGGGAGCTGAGGTAGTTCAGGAGTGAAGAGGTGGCCTGTAGGGACAGAGGCAGAGTGGGGTTGCAGAGAAGGAGATCATCTACATATTCAATGAGTGTGCTAGGACCAGAGTCAAAGGTAGAGAGATCCTGAGCCAGGGCTTGGCTAAAGAAATGGGGACTGTCCCAAAAACCCTGTGGGAGAACAGGAGTTGTATGAGTTGTTAACCACTGGGTGTATTGGAATAACTGCCTCATTAATGAGGGAGAGGTCTTGAACAAAACGGTAAGTCCTGGAGGGCTTATGCACAGGAAGAATGCAGGTGTTGCAGGTGGGTATTAAAAGTCTCTGAGATCGAAGACAAGTAGGTGATACTAGGCTTAAGGCCTTGGCGATGGGTTTCAGAAATAGGAAACTGGGGTCTGGAAGGAAAGGAAGAAGGGTCCCTGAAGGCGAATTAGAACCTGCTGGTGGTGAGTAGCCACCACTGGAGTCGAGGTATCCTATACTTGGGGATCCACTGGATAAGGGAGGTCAGGGATAGGACAGTCTTATGTAGGAACTTGTGAGGCTATTAAGGGTGAAAGAAAGTGAGACCCAGGAGAGGGTGTGGGGACCAAGGTGAGTGTGGTCCCAAAGTGGCTGAAAATATCATAACCAAGCAGAAGTGCAGGGCAAGCAGGTATGACCAGCAAAGAGTGTGAGAAAAATCACACTTCAAGAATGTAGGGAAGTGTCAGAGTCTTAAGTGGGAAGGAAGGGATCCCGTCCACCTTCTCCCACCTCTCCACTCCCACCCACCCCGACCCCCCACTCCCTACCTACTGTGACAGAAATTAGTGAGGGCACTGTAGGACCCGAGTGAGACATTAAAACAGAATAGGTAGCTCCCATGTCCAAAAGAAAGTCAATGGACTCAGCTTAGGACTTACCCAATGCAGCGTCACCCTAGGCTCAGAGAGGGCAATGGGAGTCACCAAGTCTAGGCCACATTAGTCCTCCACCAGGCTGAGGAGTTCAAAGGCCGGAAGAGTCTCAGTTGCTGATGCTGGTGAGTATGGAGCACCACGGCATGGCATAGAGGACGAGCCCGCATGGGGGCATTCTGATTTCCAGTGCCCAGGCTGGTGGCAGACAGGAAATGGTCCCCTGGGCTGCTGGGGGGGAGGGGGTCAGGGCTGGCCACATTTGAAGCAGGCTTCTGGCAGAGTTGACTTAGGCTGAGCTCCAGAGGGATGGAACCTCTGTGGCAGACTGCCCTTGTCCCCTTTGTGGGGGCCCTGATGGCCTCAGGGCAGCTGCTAAGGCTTGGGCGTGGAGCACAGCCTTCTGTTTTAGTCTTCTGTTAGACTGACTAAGCTGTCTCTTCTCAAGCATTAAAAACTTTAAAAAGCCGTTTTCCCCAATTTCCTGTAGGGGAGTTTGGGGACCTTCCTCAGCCCTTTTAAATTTTTCCCTAATATCTGGCCCTGGCTGAGAAATGAAATGGGTGACCAGGACCATGGCTCCCTCTGGGGAGGCTGGGTCAAGGCAAGTGTACTGAATCATGGTCTCTTGTAACCGGTTTAGAAAAGTGGCCAGGTTTTCATCAGCTAGCTGTATAATCTCTCAGAGCTTATCAAAATTAACAATTTTGTCCAAGACCGTCACCGTACCTTGGAGGAGGCAATGAACCATGAGGTCTCTTCTCTGTAGGCCGTTTTTGACCTGGTTGGCAATCCCAGGAGGACTCTGTAGCTGGCACCACCATGTCACCCACAGGGACCATATTGTCCACTAGGTGGGTTTGGTCTGCACACTGCCTAGCTGCTGTCTGAACTCGAGTTCACTCCTTGGGAGTGAGAGTGGAGGCCCGGATCACATAAAGGTCATGCCAGGTCTGATCGTAGGGCTGGGACAGATAGCAGAACTCCTTGATATAGACAAAGGGATTAGCAGAGAAGGAACCCAATTGCTTTTCTATTTGTGAGAGGTCCTGAAGAGAGAAGAGCACAGGACAATTCCATTAGCTCCAGCTCCCTCTCGGAGAGGGCAGAGGAGTATGAGAAGAAGCAGAGGAAGACTGGCGGCATCAGGTCAGTGTGTAGAAAAGAACCAGGATGCAGGTTGAGGCATTAGGGGGTAGGGGGGAGCAATGAGGGGAGAAGAGGACAGGAAGGTAGGTAAGGAGGAGGAATTTGGTCTTTAACCTTTATCCCTGAGGGGGAAGAACGGGGGAGGGGTGGATAGAGGGAGGAATGTGAGGAACGTTGGCCACTGAATGGAACGTGAGGCCCCATAGGAGGAGGGTGGATAGGTAGAGTTCAGGGAAGTGGGTGAGGGGCCAGTGCTTCTGGCAGTATGGTCTGGGTGGAATTTTCAGGGTCCCAATTCCCAGATAGGCCAGAATCTGGAGCCCTGACCCTGTCCAACAAGACCAGTGCTGTGACACACCAGCTGCTTTACGGAGGGCGGGAACACAGAACCCAAAACTCCTGGGAGGGCGGGAACACAGAACCCAAAACCCCTGGGAGGGCGGGAACACAGAACCCAAAACCCCTGGGAGGGCGAGCAGTCTGTCCACCTATCTCCATGACGACAAAATTTTCAAGATTGCAGAGGATGGAAAATTCTAAGGTTTTCTCCAGAGGCCATCTGGATTGGTTATCAAGAGCATATTGTGGTCAGGCCTTAGTGCTCAGAGAAATAAAGCGTTCAGGACAGATGGTATCCGATAGCCCCAATTTGAATAGATTCTGTAAAAGACACTCCAGAGGTATTTGTGGATCTGGCTTCCAATGGTGAGTGCCCATTTCACAAGTCTATGCCAGGACCCCAAGCCTAGTGCAATGCATTCACCGTGGTAGGCTTTGGGTCAAAACAAGGGGGTGTGTGGGATATTCCTGTCAACAGGACGTTTTCTGAAAAAGGGGTCCCACAGAACAAAGGCAGCCCTGTGCCCTGGAAACGGGTCAGGGGCCTGGCATGGCCATGTCTTTGGCAGGACACCTCGAAAATCGGAGGAGGCCCTGGGCCTCTAAGGCAATGACTTGGAAAGGACAGCTTACCCAATCAAAAACTGATCTTAGTCTGGCGCAGAGCAGGTGTCGGGGATAAGGGTGTTTTCCTACCACACAGTCCCGGGTCAGTGGGAGAAAATCAGCCCCCTCAGTGGAACCTCTAGATGAAAAGTTTTTGCACCCCATAAGTCCAAATTAGACCAAATCATACCAAATTAGAGAAAGCCCCGGTTTAATGGGCAAAGTGTTCCCAGTTGATCTTCTAGCCCCTCAGAGAGGAGTCGGGAAAGAGAGACTGAAAAACCACAAGTCTGTTTTCTGGGGGCGGGGGCAGTTTAAATACCCCATGGGAGTGGTCTTGAGCATCTCTGGGGGAGGAGCTGTGTTTGGTGGAACTTTCTGAGGGGCAGGGTCTGGGCAGGGTCTGGGCAGGGTCTGGGCAGAAAGGTGGGGCTTTCACCAGAACAGGTCTCATTTGGTGTTTATGTGGATGGCAGTTCTACAGAGGGCATTCAGGATGGATAAGAAGGGTAGAATGACCCAGTATCAGGGGACTTCAGCGAGTTCCCCTTATGTGGTCAGATGCACAGTCAGCTCTCACAAGCTCATGAAATGTGGCACCTCCTTAATTTGTGCCTGACCTTGCTCTAAACCTCTTTAACCTCATTTTAAGAAAACAACTGAAAAGTAACCAGGTATAGCTAGTTGAACTTACATTGAATCTTTTTACTTGGTATTTTTGCTGCTTTTCTCTAATAAATAGCCTGATGATTGCAAAATACAAAAAAAAAAAAAAAAAAAAAAATTGCCGAGAAGAAAAGGTAGTGTGGCAGTGACGTCCATGTAGCCCGTATTTCCAGATACACAGTGTTTTGCAAATGCTAGCAGCAGGAGCACATTTGCCAAACTTTTCTAGGATCGTTTCTCAGGATCTTTTAATACAAGTCAAGATCATTCTTCACACAATGTCGGAATGTGTTTTGAACAATTCCTATGCTCTTTCAAAGAGCTCTCCTCTTCACAAAAGAGGAGAGTGTCTCCCGTGTTGGGGGAGTGTAAGAGAACGGTGGGTATAAAATGGGTGTAGCAGAAGACATGTGGTAATATGCTCCAAATACTGCTTCAGTGCAGCACAGAATCACAGCATCAGTGCAGCGGGGCCCTGGTGATGCTGAGATCGTGGTGTAGTTCAGCACGAGGCTGCTGTGTTGTGGGGTAGCTGAGGGCTGCAGTCCTGCCGTGGAGCCAAGACAGTTACACACTTTTGGTCTTCCCATCTGAGCTGCGACACAGGGAGTGGGTTTTGGAGCGAGTTCTTACAGCACAAAGCCATCATGACTGGAGCTTGATGCTCCAAACACAGACACATTCTCACTTCCACAAATGTTTTAGTAAAATGCGAATGTGCTGAGCGAGGAAATTATTGTCTTTTTGTTTCTTTTCTTTCGTTCTCTTCTCTTGTGAAAGCACACCTCGTATGGTGTTTTGACTTAGAGAAAATGAAAAACAAAGATTAATTCTGAAACTGCTAATTGTGTAAAAGCATGGATTTTCAAAGAAAGTAAAAGTTCTTTTATTAACACAGACAAACTTTTGAAGAAAAAGCATCAACCATTGCTTTTCCTTAGAATTTTCCTTCCTAATAAAACAGACATTTGGACAAGCTTCATCAAAATATATCTATCAAACACCTTTGTCTTACCAAGTTTGCTTTTAAGATTCTATAGGATCACAATTAGTATAATTCATAGTATAGAAGAATCTTCTTTTGAAGCACTTGATTTTTATTTTCTTTAACAATATATTCAGATATTCGTAACCTGAATTAATGTAGTTAATATTATTTATACGTCAATGTTAACAGTATAAAAATAAGATGTTCATTTATCCTAAGTGAGAGATAAGAGGATAGAGCTGTAAAACCATATAGTGAAAATATTTGCTTGTGGTTAACTATTACCACAAATTCCCTTTTAGAACTTAACCCCTGACTTTTCCTGGAGCTGCCTCATCCTATCTCATGGATTTGACAGCTCATCTATGAAATTCTAAGAAGGCTCCTCCCCCGGGTGATTATTCCTGACAGTCTTTGGGGAAAGGCTGGATACAGAGAAAGTCATTTAGGTAGAGTGTCAGCATCTTTGTGACGGCATACCTACTGCGGGAGGATTTGGTGCACACCCTGGATGCGCACAGCTGCCACTGAAGAGGCTTTTACCCGAGACTGGTATCCATAGCCCACTCTGCCAGATGGAGGGAAAAAAAAACATGGGCCCAGCTGGCTTCTGAAGTAATACCCCTACCTGCAGCACCATTGTGACTGGGCGTTTATGACATGTCACCCTTTCCTCTTATGAACAGATATACCTGAATATTGACCTCGTACAATGTGAAGGAGCCAGAGAGATGCTTGTTTCCCCAAAGCTCTGTGAATAAGAAGCTGATCACTTATCATTCACTGCAAAACAAACAGCCTAAAACAACCTTCATCATGGATTGTAGAATTTGATGAAGAGTATATCTCTCAAAAAGCTCTGATTTGGGGAGAGCTGTACCTATCAGAATTGATGAATAAAACACTCCTGCTCTGTGCTTCCAACATTTAAATGCATCCTCTGCTGTGTTAGCCCTTCAGGAATCACAGTTCTCTGTAGGCTGCAATTTCTCCTCAGCCAGTAAACTTATCACACTGCCATTTAGTCCAACACAATTGTAGTCACAAGTACAGTGGGGCTCAGTCAGCAAAATCACCATTCTGTCCGGGGAGGCAAAATGCCTGTAGAATTTGGGCACTGCAGAACTGGGGGAGAATAAAATTCCAATGCTCACCAGTGCCTGCACTAAGGAAAATATAGTGCTTCCTTTTCTTAAGAATAACAAGCTAAGTTCATCATCATGTGAAAATGCTGAGGAAGGCCCTCGGCACGTGCTAACCAGGGTGATTATTGAGAGGAGACACAAAGTAGCATAAACAACTTCAGGACTAAGGGACAGTTTCATCAGCCTCAGCGTTTAGTGGTCAAAGCACATTCTCATTCTCTCGCTTTCTTCATCTGCTTTACTCCAGGAAAGGAGAGGTGACTCATTTCTGTCCCCTTGAAATGTCTTTACAGGTTGTTTTCAGCCATAATTGCACAGAGAAGAAACTTGTTCAAAGGTTAAAATATAATAAAGTTCCTCAAGGCACATGAAATATCAAATAGCAAATGATCTAGTTTCAAATGAAAGCTGAGGTAGAGCTGGGGGATGTCTCAGATGCTCAGCCGTGAGAAACCCTTGCTGCTTTTCCAGAGGACCAGCATTCCGTCTCCAGAACCCACTGACAGCACAGGTACCTCTAACTCTCATTGCCTATGACGCCCTCTGCTGGCTACCCTAAGCACCTGCATGCACATCACATAAATAAAAATAAATCTTCAGGTGAAAGCAAAGCAAACATCCATTTCTTTCCAGAAACGTGTAATTTGTTTCATTACATGCAACATACCCAGTAGAATTATTTGACTTTACATAAAAATTTTTCTAGGAAATACACAAAGTTCAGTAATAGGTGGACTTTTGCAAATACCTAAAAATCCAAAAACACATTTTAAAAGCACTGTTTGTACTTAGAATGTATTCTAACATCAAGGGTAAACTATTTTAAGTAGATATTATGTTTCTAGACTTGCTAATGGTAACTTCTTATTAATGCCTATGTGTGGAAGTGTTCATCAATGTTTGTAATGAAATTGTAACTACTTTATGCTTAAAATACTAATAATGCATGCCGATGGAAATGATCAGTATTTTAAAATGGAAGCCTAGAAATAATAAGCATTTTAAAATACTAGATTTAGTATGTTTTATAGATGTGTTGCCTATTTCTAAGATTGATCCAAAATTTAAGGGTGAGATTTGGATACTGCGAAGAATTAAACAAGTCTCATATCAGTTACACTTTGAAAAATTAAAATTAACATCACCAGTGTGTGTTTACTTCACATTCATCTTCCAGTTCCCTAAAATAGCAAGACAGCAATTTCCCCTTGGTTGCATTCGATCGCAATGGTTATTGTAGATTTTCAATCCTCATTTGACACAAGGTGGGTGAAATTGTCTCTCAGTCTCTCAAAGGACTAACCGTTATAACATGACTTTGAAGGGCTCCTGAACCTTACTCTGAATCTTACAGCTGGCCAATGACAGTAATCTACCTTGAGATACCAAGTTACACTTTCCAAGATCTACAACACAACTTTCAGTGTCGGGGGAATCCTGTTTGGGACACTTGAAGATTAGCCGCAGGAGGTGGAAAAAGACAAACTATGTTTACATGGTATTTGTGGAGCAAGAAAGAAACTGTCAGCCATTTCCCTGCGTATGTTGCTGCCTCCAATGGGCCGTTTCCACAGAAGCCTCTGGGTCTCTGAAACAGCTGCCTAGCTCCGTCTTATTCACTGGCTTCACATCACACTTAGAGTAAAACTGGACTCAGTCCACCGTGCTCCTTTACGGCCTGGCCCTAGTCACTTCCCTGTCTCCCTTCTCCTCCTTTTCTCTTCAGTCCTGTAGACCTGAAATGTGCTGAGCCCTTCCATGTCTAAGTATCTAAGTGGTAGTTACTCGATTCCTCTGCCTGAAGTACTCTTCCAGGCTCAATACAGCCAGCTCCTTAACAGAATTCTGTCACTCACAAGTTGCCATTTCTTCTCTGACTATACTCTTTAAAATGGCCCTTTTCCCCTTTGCTCTCTATATTTGAAACAATTTATCACTCTTCTGAAATCGTAATTTTTTCTTCCCCATTTCTATTTATTGCTGCTTGTCCTCCATGATAACATGAACTTCAAGAGAGTAAAGACTATTTAATCTTCATGAACATTGCTCCTGTATCAACTAGCCTTACGTTGCAAACAATGGGCATGTGGAAAGCATGTTACATTCATGGAGTGCTGACTCTGAGACATCCTTGAATGCAGGCACCTTATTAGTGTTAAATTATGATAAACCATCTTGTAGCCTAGAGGAAGAATTCTTCACCCTTTTCAATAGAAATGCCAAGTTTGAGAGGTGAAAGTTCAAGTTAAAACAAAAACACAATGTCTGAGAGTACTTTAAGCCCATTCTTTAAAAAAAAATTAACTGAAAAGAAAGGTTAAAGGGATTAAGTTTTTTTTTTCACCTACCAAATGGGGACCTAGGAGATTAGTTAATTATTACCTTCACATTTTGAAGACATTTTATCATGGAAATGTCAAGCTTTTATCTGCCCATGAACGGGAAAGAAAAGAAACAAATCTAAATTCATACTAATGATAATTAGAGTGAACCCAAGACATGGTCAGCCCCAAAGAGTAGGCTCCTAAAAGGATTATGGGGAATACATGGCCAAAATTCTGACATGATGTTTAAAACATCTATATTGAATATATGAAAAATACCTGGTGAGGGCAATAGGAAATCTCCAGTTACCTTATTTGGCTAAGGAACACTTGTAAAAATATAAGGTTAGCATAAATAGATATGTATGTATACAAATGCAAATATGCCAACACATTCTTTGTTCTTTTGTGCTTCACTCTGTCCAGTTGATACTCTATATCTAAGTCTTCAAAGAAGTATTTGGTTTAATAAGCAACATCAAACTAGAGACTGAGCACATCACACTTTGGTCATAGATGAGTTCTTCTTCCTCCTCCCTTACTTGGTTTTTCAGAAGCACCTGAAGAAAGAGTACTAAAAGGTAATTGTCCAATCAAACTTACAGACAACAGATAAGTATAAGTATTTTCGAAGTTATTTTGTGAGAGTAAAAATACTGTTTTCTTTTGTTTTTCTTGAGACGGGCTTTCACTATGCAAGCCTAGGCAGGCCTTGAACTCAGGATTCTCCTGCTTCTGCCTTCCAGTGCTGGTACTAAACTGCCATCATGAATTTCTAACTAATATTAGCCAATGATATTAATCATGATCTATTGAATATCAGTTATCTGGCAATCCTTTTCTGGAGGGCATACAGGAATAACATACATGTCATATTTCATTGAGGGAACTGAGACAAAACAAAAATAAAAAATACCTAAGTGGGTGTGGACAGGAGACAAAACCAAACCCAGAACCCCTCTCAGACTTCACTGCTAATTTTGAGCTACTCTCTCTTAGAATAAGCTGGGACAGACTAGAAACAGAAAAAAAATTACAGACGTAGAATTTTCATTTAGGACTGAAAATTAGTATGTTCTCAAGTCCCATGAGAAAATGATTATCTGTCTCCTCCCAAAGTCACTCCCTAGAGAACCACTTCCCATCAGCCAGCAATCATTCAGTCAAACCATCCTCTAATACTCAATGAACTAGCATGTGCAGGCACAGAACAACGCAGTGTGAGCGAAGGGATGGACACAGCATCCAGGTCTGTCTCCAGCATTCCTGGCTAGGATCCAAATGAAATGTCCCATCAGGGTAGAGTCAAGCAAAGTCTATTTCCATGAATTCACAAAGACTTAAAGGCGATATTATTCCTGTGCAGGAAAAGAGGTGCCGTTCTGGTTGGGATTCCTCGTGATCGTACAATTTCCTAAAAAATGTATAAGGGTTGCCTAACAACTTTTTCTAATGAATATGCAAAGGATGTAATTGTAACTTGAGTAGCAAGTTCAGTTAAAATGGTCTTTGCAGTGTTGTTTACAACTTTAAAAGTAAGTGAACCCAAAAAACTCCCCACCTCGGTTAAGTTAATCCTGGTATATCAGGACAAGAGCATTAATGTGGGGTTGGAGGGATGGTTTCTCAGTTAGGAGCACTTACTGTTTTTTTAAATTAAATTTATTTATTTATTTTACGTCCTCACCAGTTTTCCCTCACTCCTCTCCTCTCCTCCCATTTCCTCCCTCACCTTCCATGTGCCCCCTCCCCATCCACTCTTCCTCTGTTTCTGTTCAGAAAGAAGGAGGTCTCCCATGAGTATCAACAGAGCATGGCATATCAAATTGTAGTAGGACTAAGCTCTTCCCTTTCTTTAAGGCTGGACAAGGTAATCCAGAATGAAGAATAGGTTCCCAAAAAAACCAGCCAAAGCATTAGGGATAGCCCCTGCTCCCACTGTTAGGAGTCCCATAAGTATACTAAGCTACTGAGAGAGAGAGAGAGAGAGAGAGAGAGAGAGAGAGAGAGAGAGAGAGAGCACGTGCCGAGGTCCGTTCCGTGCAGCTTCCAATAGTTCAGATGACTCAGACTCTGTGAGCTCCTATGGGCCCAGGTTAGTTGTTTTTCTGTGGGTTTTCTTGTGATGTTCTTGACTCTCCTGGCTCCTACAATCCATCTCCCTCTCTTCAGCAGGATTCCGAGAGACCTCAGCTTAATGTTTGGCTGTAGATCTCTGCATCTATTTCCATCAGTTACTGGATGAAGGCTCTCTGATGACAATTCAGGTAGTCACCAATCATGAGTATAGGAGAATATCATTAGGCAACATTACACGTACATTTTTTTTCTCCAATAGTGTTTGGTTCTATCTTAGGTCTCAGGGCCATCCATCCTCTGGGTCCTGACACTCAAGGCAGTGTCAGGAATGGGTTCACTCTCATGGCATGGGTCTGAGGCTGGACTAGTCAATGGTTAGCCCACTCTACTACAGCTGATAAACACCTTTAAGTGAAGTAACTGAATACAAGATTAACTAAAAAAAAATAGCCCTCTTATATACAAATGATGATAAATGGGCTGAGAAAGAAATCAGTGATACAATATTGTTGTGGAAATTACAACTATGTAAAGATGTGTTACATTTGTTTATGATGCAGAATATTACTTTAATTATATGAAGGTGTTACATTTGTTTATGCTTCCTTTGGTAATGATGTAAAAATGTATTACATTTGTTTGTGCTGCGTTTATTTAATTATGTGAAGATGTGTTGCATTTGTTTCACCTTGCCTACCTAAGATACCTGATTGGTCTAAGAAAAAGATGAATGGCCAATAGCAATCAGGAGAGGGGTAGGTGGGGCTGGAGGGCAGAGAGAATAGGTAGGAGAAGAAATCTAGGCTCAAGAGAGAAGAAAGAGGAGAGAACAAGGGAGAAAGAGAAGGACATGTACAGGGGTCAGAAGCCAGGCAGTTGCCAGACAGACATGGATACATCAGGGAAGTAAATATATAGAGAGAGAAAGAGAAAGAAAGAAAGAAAGAAAGAAAGAAAGAAAGAAAGAAAGAAAGAAAGAAAGAAAGAAAGGAAGAAAGGAAGAAAAGAAGAAAGAAAGAAAAAGAAAGAAAGAAGGAAAGAAGGAAGGAAGGAAAGAAAGAAGGAAGGAAGGAAGGAAGATAAAAAGCCCCAAGGAAAACATGGATAAAGAAAAACAGATTAAAATAAGAGCTAAGCTAAGGCCAAGCATTCAAAAATAAGTCTTCATGTCATGATTTGGGAGCTGGTTGGTGGCCCAAAAGAAGTTTTGTTTTACAACACCCTTCACAATAGCCACAAACAATATAAAATATCTTGTGGTAGCTCTAACCAAGCAAGTGAAAGACCTGTAGGACAAGAACTGCTAGTCTTTGAAGAAAGAAATAGAGAAAATATCAGAAGATGGAAAGATCTCCCATGCTCATGGATCAGTAAATTAACATAGTAAAAATGGCTATTTTACCAAAAGCAATCCACAGATTCAATGCAATTCCCATTAAAATCCTAACACAATTCTTTACAGACCTTGAATGAATAATACTCAATTTTATATGGAAAAACAAAAAAAAAAAAACAGGATAGCTGAAACAATCCTATACAATAAAAGAACTTCTGGAGGTATTATCATCTCTGATTTCAAGCTCTACTACAGAGATATAATGATAAAAACAGCATGGTATTGGCATAAAAACAGACAGATGGATCAATGGGATTGAATTGAAGACCCAGATATAAATCCACACACCTATGGACACATGATTTTTTACAAAGAAGCCAAAATTATACAATGCGGGGGGGGGGGGCGGGGAAGCAACTTCCACACATGGGCCTGGAATAACTGGGTGTCAGCATGTAGAAGAAAGCAAATAGATCCATATCTATCACCATTCACAAAACTCAAGTCCAAGTGAATCAAAGACCTCAACATAAATCTAGTTACACTGACCCTTATGGAAGAGAAAGTAGGAAATAGCTTTGAATGCGTTGGCACAGAAGACAACTTCCTGAATAGCACAGGAACTAAGATCAACCATAAACGGGACCTCATGAAACTGAAAAGCTTCTGCAAGGCAAAGGACACTGTCAATAGGACAAAGCAGCAGCTTACAAAATGGGAAAAGATCTTCACCAACCCCCATATCCAACAGAAACCTAATATCCAAAATATATAAAGAACTCAAGAAACTAGACGTCAAAAACCAAGTAATCCAATTGAAAAATGCAGTACAGATTTAAACTGAGAACTGTTAACAGAGAAATCTCAAGTGGCTGGGAAACACTTAATTTAAGGAGATGTTCAACATTCTTAGCCATCCGGGAAATTCAAATCAAAATGACTCTGAGATACCATTTTACACCTGTCAGAATGGCTAAGATCAAAAACACTGATGACAGCCTATGTTGGAGAGGATGTGGAGCAAGGGGAACACTCCTCCACTGATGTTGCAAGTGCAAACTTGTACAGCCACTTTGGAAATCAGTATTATGGCAGTTCCTCAGAAAACTGGGACTCAATCTACCTCAAGACCCAGCAATACCACTCTTGGGCATATACCCACAGAATGCTCAATCATACCACAAGGGTACTTGCTTAACTATGTTCATAGCAGCTTTATTCATAATAGCCAGAACTTGGAAACAATCTTGATGCACTTCAACCATAGAATGGATAAAGAAAATGTGATTTGTTTAAACAGTGAAATATTACTTAGCTGTTAAATAAACAATACATCATGAAATTTGAAGGCAAATGGATGTAACTAGAAAAAAATCATTCTCATTGAGATAACCCAGATCCAGAAAGACAAATATGCTACGTACTCACTAGTGGGTGGATATTAGCTGTAAAGTAAAGGATAACTATGCTACAATTCACAGACCCATAGAGGCTAGGTAACAAGGAGGTCCCAAAGGGGGGACACATGGCTGTCCCTGGGAAGGCGAAATAGGAGAAAGTTTTGTGGGTGGACTGGGGGAAGATGGGGATGAGAATTTGAGGGATCACTTTGAGGGGTGGAGAGAGGGGGAGAGTACTGAAAGAGATGACTGGAAATGGGGTGCATTTCTGGGTCAGGTAGAAATCTGGTGCAAGGGAAACTCCCAGGAATCTATGAAGATGACGCCAGCTAAGACTCCTAGCAATAGTGGATACATAGCCTGAACTGGCCATCTCCTGTGACCAGGCAAGACTTCCAGTGGAGGGACTGGGGCACCAACCTAGCCATACAACCTTTGACCTACAGTCTGTCCTGCCTATGGGATGTGCGGGGCAGGAGGGGATGGGGGTGGGTAAGGTAGCACTTGCTTTTAAGAACTTTTGCTCTAACAGAGAATTCAGTTCTCAGGACCCACAGAGTGGCTCACAATTATCCATAACTCTGGTGCCAAAGGTTCTGACACCGTCTTCTGACATACCTGGGCTCCAGACATAGTATGTACACATACATATAGTCAAAACACTCATACATAGAAAATAAATTAATTATAAAAAATTTTCTGAAGGGAGAATTAATATTATGCCAGGATTGTCAATTTCATTAAAAAACATTCAATCTGAGCTTTCAAATCACATGCCTATATTTTCAGCTATTGGAAGAGTGTGGCAAAGCAATAGTTGGAACCTAATGATTTACCGCGGTAACAAAACTAGTCCCCAGCTCTTTACTCCATTTATAAAATCATGGCTGTACATGATTCCAATAAGTGAGTGTTCTTCTTTCCCCACATCCTCACCAGCATCTACTGTCATTTGTTTATTGATTTTCCTTATTCTGACTAGGGTAAGGTAAAATCTCAAAGTACTTTCAATTTGTGTTTCCTGGATGGCTGAATGTGTTGACAATCATTTTTAGTGTGTTTCTCAGACATTTGTATTCCATATTTTGAGAACTCTCTGTTTAGTTCTATTCCCTGTTTCCCCCCACTGGGTTGTTTTCTTGACGTTCAGTACTCTTAGCTCTGTGTGTATTCTAGATGCCTACCCTCTGTCTGACACGCCCACTTGTGCAGCAGTGGCACAAATGTTATGAGAGTAACCAATTGCTTCTCTCTTTCTCTCTTTCTTTCTTTCTTTCTTTCTTCCTTCCTTTCTTTCTTTCTTTCTTTGTACTTGAGGTCCACTCGGTGAAACAGAAGCCATACTTGACACTGTTAATAAGGCTAAGAATCTGAGATTAGATAGGTCATGGCTTCTAAGGAAAAGCTTACTACTATTATTTTACTAAATGAACATAGCAACAAAATGATTTCTCATGACACATTGTTATACCCACAGGTATATGAACAATATGAAACCTCACCAGAGAAATAATTAACACAGGGATCCATGACTGGACAATGTTCGGAGAATGAGACACTGAGGAGCGCTCCACCCTAACTGATATGTTGTCGTGACACCCCCTTCTCTCAAGGCTCAGGGATCTAAACAGAAGAGAAAGCAGATTATAAAAGCCAGTGCTGGGAGGACTCCAAGGAAGCAGTGTTTTCTCAACACAATAGGGTTGATGCACATACGAACTCAGAGAGACTATGACAGCACACACAAGATCTTCACCAGTTCAACCCAGACAAAAATCCAGCACAGAGAAGAGGAAGGAAACACAAAGCCTCATCTCTAACCAAGAAGCTATTTGCAATTGATGGCCGCTGGGAGAAGGAAATCAATGAGATAACAGAGAAAATATCAACCTTACTCCACTGCAGACTTCGTGTTTAGGAGTGACTTGTCAACACAAAATGGATCCATGCTTTGTGTGTGTTCTTTTTGTTTTGTTTTGTCTTGGGTTAGATTTTTTTTTTTTTTTAGTACAGAGAAAGATAATGAATTTGGGTATGTTGAGAGTCTAGAGAAACCTTGAAAGAGTTCAGGAGAGAAAAGAATATGATTAAAACATATTGAATATATGAAAAAATTTAAATGAGTTTTGAAAATGCGTTCATATCATATTAAATGAAAAGTCAGTAAATAAATCATATTCATTTATAGATCTACTTTTGCAAAGTAGCATGAAAATGAATATAAGCAAGCATAAACCTTGGAAAAACCTCATAACTTCATTAAATGATATATAATGATGACAAGAGAATGATAAGATGATAGTGATAAAAATCAACCATAAGCAATATAAAAATATTTTAAAAGCTGTACAAATTAGTAATTTATATATACATTTATAATTTGGAAAGATGACATTTCAAAACAGCTGTAACTTTGAGACTATTTAATAACCAGCATTCAAATAACAGACTGCTTGTGAAAATCAGTGAAAGACTGGATCCCTCCTTCTCATCATCTATAAAAGTAAATCTAGTTTATATTAAAGATGCACACAAATGAAAGCAAATTGTTAAACCTTTTAAAAATCAGAAGAGAAACATATAAATCTATATAACATTATTGCTAGTGGTGAATCTACATGTTGATCAGCATGGGACTACTTAAGGAAAACACACCTTACACACATGCATGTGTACACACACACACACACACACACACACACACACTCCAGGCCTATATGCATTTCCTATATTTTGTCTGTGTGTACATTGATAAACAGAAATATAAACCTCTAAGCCAAGTGTCTGCCCTCTGTGAGGGGAGAAGGAAGGTGGTGCCCAGGGTAGTAAACACGCCTTGTCAGAGGGCTGAACCACACAGGCCACTGCACCTTTCTGCTGCATGGGAAAATGCAGCACTCAATGTCACATTAGGACTAAAGAACCTGACTTGTCCTACATACTAAAACCAGAACATGTTGTCATGAATTCATGATTTTGACTCCAGAGGAAGAAAGGGTGGAACTGAGTAATATTCTGAAGTAGATGAAGGCCTCCTAGGAACCATATCAATAGTTTGTGCTACTGTGGTGGTAAATATTCTTATCTTCTCAAATTTTAAAAGCTCTGTGAGTTCAAAAGCTGACTCAGTACTTGTCGGAAATCTGGGAGGTGGGATGTTCTTACCACAAATCACATAATGATTTCATGCAAGGTTAATATGCAGGTTACATTTGTTTGTGAATGTTGTGATATATCATTTATTATCAAAAACATTCCTAGTGCAAAGATAATATAGAAAAAGAGAGAGAGAAGCCCTCTTTGCATAAATCCCCTCTAGTCAAAGCCATTCACCTATGCACTGAAGAGTGAGACCTACAAGGCCCAATGCAGTGACTGATCTGCACACTCACTACAGCTGTGCTGCCCTGTGGCTCCTGGGAAGCAGTCTCACCCAGCATGGGGGGCACTCACCTAACAATGACTACCATATTGGCTTCCTGTATTTAAGGTGCTAGAGAAAATATAACAGGTCATACTGATCAAGCTTATTAGGAATTAAAGTTTCAATGGATTCAGGCTTCAGGGATCCAACTGGACCACAACACGAGGAAAACTGCAGAAACTGGAATAAATGAAATACTGTTTTTGAAAAATGGGAGAAAGCTATCCGTGTGTTCCAAACCACAAAGTAGTAAATCCAGAGACTCCAAAGAAAAGATGTTCCAAGTTTGTTCAATAAACTTGGAGATAGCTCATTTCATAGACTATGACAGAAGCCCCTAGATAAGAAGACATCAGGAAAAAAACATGAATTAAGGTCAAATACACTCAGGATTGGATGCAGTTGTACTCTATGGACAGTGGTCATTGCTCACTACATCAGGCCTTAAGATTGTCGTCATTATTTTCACTACAGGTAAATTCACAATCTCACAATCCTCCCAAAGACTGAGGAGTCCAGGCAGCAACTACTAGTATATCAAAGGTAAGACAAGATGGGAAACCTTACCACCAGATGATTTGATGGAAAAATTCAGAAACAAGCTCTCTCTAAGGCATCTACTCACTAGAGCAGAATTCAGTTGGCACACTCTGTTCAGACTGTGGTTACACATTCATAGGTCGTACCCTTAATGTAAAATAAATTCCTGTCAATCGCTTTCTACAAGTGAATGTTATAGAACTGAGGTGAAAATCTATATACTCAAAGCTTTAACTAAGAAAAAAGTCCACCTAAGTTTTTAAATTTTAGCAACAAAATAAATAGCCAAGTAATAGTGTGGAATTATCCAGTGTTGGCAGGAATACAGAAGACCTTTTTGCAGCTCACAGCATCCTCTTTATAGCTTCACTTAGAAAGACTTAAAGCAGGGATTACCAGCTCCCCTGACAAACCCGTCAGCCCACTCATTCCTAATCTTGCAGAAAACAGAAATCTGGTGCCACACAGCATTCTGTGGAGGGGACATGATTTCTGCTCAAGAGATCAGAAGAGCAAAGAACTGCATTCTTCTTAGAGAAAGCTCTTGCAAAGTTTCTGCTGAATTGAGCTTTACATGCATGTGGAAAACCTAGTGTAAGGGATGTGGTTGCATTAATTATAAGATTTCAATTTGACAGTTTAATTAGGAAAAGGAGAGTTAGTGTAGGGCTTGCAGAATTCATGATGAATCACACACTCCAATAGACTTCATTTTCATATTTCAATTACACACATTTCTAACTGATGAACAGCAACATAGCATTTTCTGTTTAATAAATGTGATATCTGTTGGAATTGATAACATTAGTTCAGTAATTACTGAGCCATTATTGTCAGCCTTTTAAAAAACATGGGAAGAAGACTTAGTTATTAAAGTTTAGCATCAGCACAAACTACATTTGAAATGTTCCTACTACAAGGCTTTGAACCGAGTATTAGGCAGCCCTTACCAAGAGAAGAGGAGAATTCATTAGCAGGTGTTTGCATGAGGTTGATTTTGATCTAATCACACCTTAATCACTCCCAGACATATCAGTGCAGTTTCTCTGTTCATTTTACATCCTTATTCAGAAAAAAAAAAAAAAAACAGGCTGAGATTCCATGCCTTCTCTAATAATTCTAACAAAACAGAAGGAAAATTTATTTTCATCTGTCTAAAGAGAAGTGTGGATTGAAAGAGGACAAAGCTTTAAGTTGCCAAGTCTATCAAAGCACGTGCAAACTTGTGTGTCCTTTCCCAGAGAGCTTGTTCTGAGGACTGGGAACAGGACTTGAAAGCCGAGGATGTCATAGATTCATTGGAGTCTTTTCTTTCATGGGTTTCAAACAAACAGAAGTTCATTAAATCAAATACAGATGTCAGTTTCCTCAGGGACTGGGGAAAAGATCCTGCCCTACAATAAACACAACCACACACACTGGAAACGAAGCATACTTCTGTGGTTTTAATTATGTCCAAATTTGTTCAGATGGATCTCTATGTGAACAGTATCTCAAATTCTACGCACTTGAACTACATGCCTGTTCCTACATGGGAATGATCCTGGTACTTTGCTTAGATGAAGCATATTTATGCTTGTAGTGTTGCATGTTTATGTTTCTATGTGTGACATGAGTATTTCTAATCACGTTGGGCCTAGACAGTCGACAAGAAAGCAGAATGTCACTTAGTCCACGTTAGGGTTACATCGTTTGTATTTTAAGCTTTCAAGTTTCTCATTTTTAGCAATCCATTCCCAATGGTTTCAGGAAAACTGTACAATTAAATGTATTTTGATTGCTTTAGAAGGCTACATAAGAAAATGATCATAAAATGACTAGCACAGTTCTTAACATGTTGCTCAATAAATGGTATTTACTTAAGAATTGGAAATTTCACTGTTCCTTCAGCAAAGAAAGTTTTGTGCATAATTACAAAAACTAGGAAGTGTAGGAAAAAGTTATATTCTAGCATAATGAACTTTCCAGTTTCACAACAAGTAGACAACATAACCCTGGAGATGTTTAAAACCATTTCATTCAATTCATAAGGTCAAAAGTAGTTTTCTAACCATTATAAAATATTTCGGTAATTCAGTCTACTGATATTTCACTACTGATGCAAAAACATGGTAGCTAAAACTTTGGAGACTGAATAAAAGCTTTGACACCAAACTACACAAGCACTTAATACAGTTTTCAGTGCCACACTGTCATCACAAAAGGTCATAAATTAAAAAACCTGTTCAGTGCACGTTGACCTTTGAATATATACATTTTAATATCCGTTATGGGAGACCAGGTGGTAACTGTACCAGATGCATCCCTGCTTATGGGAGGGTAGTGTCTGTCCTGAGAGAAGGCATAAGATGAAGCTAAATTTCTATCATGGAACTTTCTTTCAAAGAACATAATGTTTCTTGAAACAGCAGACGCTGTATTCGGGTTTGTTCATTTGCTGTCTATTTTCTTGAAAATACCAGAAGCAACCCTGTCACTAGCTCAAAATACACAGTTGGCACTTTGTTTCCAGCGGTAACATTTAATCTTTCAAGTAGAAAAGAGAAATTTGGAAAAATCTGTATTATTTATCAAGGTGTATTCCAGAGTACTACCAAGCCTTCCAGTGAATTGTCTGTGATATTAATGAATATGATTTATAGGTGGTATAAAAGCCCATGCCTCCATGAAAGATAAACTTAAAATCTAAGCTAGACCAATGAATCTTAACAGAGTATAAAAAAAAAATTGGCATGTTTGTAGATTGTATTTTGCAAATAAGCTTCCAAAAATTATTGCCACCTACCAAATTTTTAGTATCTAAGAATATTCATAGCTATCAGAAGTCTATTAAAATATTCCTCCTTTTTTACTGTGTTAGTTTATGAAAGTAGATTATTTCCATCATCAATGGAAATGTTATGTTCCAAAATAACATAGATTGAACACAGAAACATGTGTGAGGATTAATCTACTTTCTATTAAACCAAAGCTAAAGTTATTAAAAAACATGTAAAGCACAGTTATGTATTCACTAAATATGAACATATTGGAAAACATAGGAGTATTTTACAAATTATATTATGATGTTTTGTATGTATATAATGACTTTAATGTTATTTTTTGTTAAAAATTTAAAATAAAAAAGCTAAAATAGTCTTCTGCTTTCTTAGCTATAATTTTGAATGCAGTATATATTGATATTGATATTACTCACAGGTTATTTTAGTCCTAAAGAATTTTGAAAACCACTGTCTATATTGTTCATAAAAATAGCAAATGGGTTTTAAACAGAAAAAAATGTTAAATCAACTGATAGTGACTGACAAATACTAGTAGGAAAAAATTAAAACCAAGAAACCGTGTTTCAGAGCGATGAGACTTGTACCCTGTGCCCAAGAGCACGTTGGAGAATACTACTACCCACTGAGAGTACCTTAGAGTATACTCATAGAGTATACTCACACTGCCCGTGATGTCACGCATCCTAAACTACCATCCACTTAGAGTACCTTAGAGCCCACTCACATGGCCCATGATGTCACACATCCTAATCATGAGGTAGGCATTAAGGAATGTTCATAAATTTTACTGAACCTAATGGAAAGGTTTATGCTATTCGCTCTTTTCCCAAATTCTAACACAAAGCAGAGGGTTAATGGTTACTGGTCTAGGAAGCAAATGCCAAACAAACAAAAAAAATCCCCCCAAAAGAATCTTAAGGTGTGAAGCAGATACACTAGACAACTATGTAGTTTGTGTGATTTTAAAAGAACAGAATGTATTCCTCCCTGAAAATGAAACATTTTATACCTCATAATTGATGTCTGAATTCATTATTATAATTGGATATATGGCCTTTTATTCCATAATGAAAAATGTCAAAATACAAATATTCAAAAAAGAAGCAGCTTATTCACTCAAATTCACAATAAATTTAAAATGATTGATATTACACGGGTTTCAAAGTGACATAGTCAAGTGAAAATAATAGGGTAGTAGCTCTCAAACGAAAGACATTTAATAGATGGTGAGAGGAAAGACACAAAGTAGAAAAATTGGAGGTTTAAAAGAAACTTTATTTCATAATTTAATACAAAATGAGTCATGTTTTAGAAATCTTTAAATGCCACTTCCCATCAATAAATTACTAATCATGAATATACAGACCTCCCGTAATCCTATATTTACAGAGAAAGAAAATGTATTCAAAAGAACTTACTCTTGGCCCACAAACTAAATCAGAGCTTTGACCTCTCAGGCACCTGTATGTCAGCTACTACCTTGTGAAGTTACTGCTCTGTCTTTCCTACATTCAGAAGTTCCAGAAGGCTCCTCCTTTACAGTGGAAAGATGGTGTACTCTTAAATCAGCTATGTTGGTTCAGGGTAGTGGAGGGGGAGCTACAGCAGAAGGAAGGGTTACCCTGGGTCCACTCAATCTCCCCAGCTGTCATCTGTGTCATGGTGGACAAGAATGTATGTTCTTTGAGCCTCAGTTTCCCTTCAGAGAAAAGTAGCAATGATTTTTATTCTCATAGTTATTACTACTTCTACTAGTCCTAGTACTGCTCTACTACTACTACTACTACTACTACTATTTGAAACACGAAACACCACTATATTACTTTTAATTATTTAGAAAAGAAGCTGACATTTCTGTCACAAATATTATTTTTAGCATGTCTTATTGGAATTTTGTAGAACAACATTTCCTTCAAGGAAAATAAGAATGCAGAATATAAGAGAATTTTAATGAGACAAATTTGTCTCATGAGGAGAAAAAAATCTATATTTAAGTAACTCGTTTGTTTATCTCAGTTTCTTATTAACTAGTTAAGAACGTGGACTCATCCACTCAGCTTTCTACAGCAATGCCCAAAGGGTTTCCTCCCAAACAGTAAAAGAAACACATAAAGAATTTAAAATGAGAATCTGTCTCTATCAAAATCCATCTCTGGCCATGTCCTAGAGGAATTCTAAGAGGTCAAGATATCACAATCATGCATTTTCCACCCCTTATAAAACTGTCCTACAGTATGGATGGAAACTGCCCATAAGTTTTGGCCACGCACATGTTATACGCTACATATTACTCCTATCACATGTTCTTTGTTACTCTCTCCCCATTAGGCACACAGGCTTGTTTCCCTACAGACACTTGCAAGTGGAAAAAGCAGTCTTTGGAAAAGAAAGACCTACTTTCCTATGTTTTGTCCTGGTAGTCTTGGGAATCTCCTTGCCTTCTAATGGTTGTGTTATACCAATGCATAGATTTAAAAGCACCAGCAACTAGGCACGTGAATCTACTATGCCTTTCAAATGACTAGCCGCCTGAAAGTCTCCACCTGGGATACCCACGCTGGTTGCTATGTCTCATCTTCCCTCGGGGTTTTAAGTTATTTTTTCCACCTGCAATTGACATCTGTTTGTATATTTTTTTTGAATCTTTGTTAGTAAAAAAAAAAAAAAAAAAAAAGGCCTCCTAACTTGAAATGTAATTAAATACCAGAAACAAGAGAAAGACTGTCAGATCATCACATGATTAAATAGACTTATTGGGAAAAGCGTTCCCTTTTTCTTGCCAAAGGCTGCATAACTGATAGAATTATTGACTCGGTGAATGAGATGAAGAACAGTCATCACTAAGGATCACTTTTTTAACCCACTTAGTCAACAAAGACTCATTCGTTAGTCTTCATTCTCAGTAGTACATGGTGTTAGTACTCCAGACCACATGGTTTTTTCTCTGTGTGCAGTACTACAGAAGGTATTGCCACTGTGCTAAGGATTACAGTTCTCACCTTGAGTCTGGGTAGTCTAGAACTAGACTGGTTACTTACTATAAGTTCTAGTAGCTCCTAACTCTGATAGTCTATGTATTAATTTCAGTGCATTAGGATTGAAATAGTGCTCTCCAGTCTCAATTTACTTCTTAAAAATCTTTTCCTTCTACTTTCAACACCAAAAATATACATATTTAAGGCAAACTGTGTTTTGAGACATATATACATTGTTACGTGACTACTGCTATCAAACTAAAATCAGTATATATCCAGCCATTTCAAAATGGAACACATCCCCCTGACTCCATTCATAGGTTAATATGTTATTATTAACTGAGGATATCATGCTGTAAACATACCTTCAGAACTCTCCCATCTAATAACTGAAAGTCTGTACCTTTTGATGTTCTTTTTAAAATAGAAGTTCTAAATTCTTCTAAAATTCCAAGAAAACAACTCTAACAAATATAGAAGTCCTTTAAGGTTTTGGTGTCCTTTAAAATACAAGTCAAGGATCAATTATCAAAACAAACCCATTCCATTAATCAGTTTACTAAGGTGCAAATTGTTTATCAGAACACAATGCCAGGGAAGCCGCTTTGTTTAATGACAATCCTAACAACAAGAATCCCTGGGGCAGGAAGCAAGTAATCAGGAATCCATCTCTGAAACTTGGAGAACGCTGGCAGCAGTCTATTCTAATGCACGGTTACAGGGAGACCTTGTACAGAGAACAATACACTGAAATAGACCAGACCTGTTATAAAACAGTAAACAAAAATAGCTCTGGACCTAACACAATTAAGAAATTTTTGCCTTCTAGGATCAAGTTTAACACTCTAGTCTGTTTCAAATAGATTTTTATTGCCCTCTTTGTGCACCCGAATGCACATAGCACAACCATGTTTTCACATAGAACTTCAAGATGTGTGAGTGTCCATGGAAGTTCATGATGACCTCAGACTCAAACTTGAACTCTTAAATGCTTGATATATAGATAGATCAAGGAGATGTATAAATACTTCCATGTACTTATTCTGTGTTAGACGGAATTTAAAAAAATACATGAAAAAGTTATGATAATCCTATAAACATACCAGCAAGATTATGTATCTGAGTGAAATATCAAGTTAAAGTCAGATTATTTCAGGAGAAAAGAGGGAGAGCGGACTAACTGACCCTCCAGCAGACACAGCAGCACATGCAGAGGAAGGGTACAGAGAAGGAAGAGCTGCCCTGTTGAAGGGACTCTGAGTCCATCATCTGGGCTGAAGGCAGGCCTACTGAACTAGGAGTAGTACAAGATGAATCCAGAAGACAGGTTCAGGCCCAATTATGGGCATAAAGCCAGCCTTCCAAACACAAATCTTTTTTTTTTTTTTTTTTTAGTGCAGTCTCATGACTGAGGGAGTGCTCTCAGAGTTACATGATGATCAACATTTCCCTCAACTTAGAGGTGGGGTCAGGAATGCTGGGAAGAGGTCAGGGTCACTCTGAGAGTGACACAGGGAATGACAGAGAGTCCTGTTTCCCAGTCCAGCCATCTCCGAGCCAAGATACACTCCAGCCTCCCTCTTCTTTCCCAGGTTCCAGAGTCCTGCAATGGAATGACCGGCTGGAAGCTGGAACTGCCCCTTATTTTTTCCTATCCCTGTGACAAGAAAGAAAAGAGAGGAGGGCCACTGAACTTTAAACTTCCTGATAAACTATAATGTGGGAAAGTGCCATTTTTAGGTTTACATGAAGGAGCTACCTCTGAGAATGGCCTCTTGGCTTGTGAAAAACTAGAAACATCCCAGGAAGTCACTGCAATGTTGTAGTACTGTGAGAAATTGTATAAAAATAAACATTGGATTATTTCAGGCCTAGTCCCTTGAGAAAATGAGCCAGAATTACTCAGAACTACCAGCCTAATCTTGACAGAACAGAGGAAATTAACATCTGAAGCCAGATTTTTTTCTCTTTCTAAAAAAACTTGGGGGGAAACTATTTATGATATTTTGGAAAATGAAAAAGAACCAGGTTAACCGTGTGATTCAAATGACCCTGAGCCCAAGATGGCTGATATTCGTGATAAGAAAAAACAGATGGGGTTCAGTGCCTTGGGAAGGTGTCTGCTGAAGCCAGACTCAGGACAGCCTAAACTCTACATTCAAAGAAGCACACCCTCTGAAAACTTGGTTCTCTGGAGCGTGGTGGCTTCTTTTAAAGGTTTGCTTAAATATTTGTTTTTCCTTGGGAGAAATAAAGATTTTAAAGGCTAAAAGGAAGCACACTCTATCATGATGTCATTATGGGAACTATCCTCAGGCATGACCAAGAAAGGGCTTCCTTCCCACTGAAAAATAACTTCCCATTGAACCTCTGGTTTAAAAGAAATCTACTCACTGAGAAAGCCAAAAACAGCTGAGACTTAATTCATGTTAGTAAGAGTGACTAAACAATAGCTCGGAGTAATATGTTGAAATGCCACAAGCAACTCCCTCTTAAGTGCAATCACTTTCTACAATTTAATCAATCAACACTATACTATTCTAAGTCCAACTATGTGAGCTGCAGCCTCTGCTCAAGGGGCCGAGTATATATATTCTTTATATAAGCAGAGTTCTAGGTCCATGATGTCCTGGGTTTTCTCTTTGTATGGGACAGAAATCAGAAATAATCTAGAGACATGACAAGGGATAGAAAACAAAGGTGTCATGCCTCTTATTCTTTATAGCTGACTTGAACCTCAGAACCCCACATGAATTTTGAGGCAGAAGGCCTTTCTACTGCAGAAAACTGGATGGTTGGACAAGCAGCTCGAAGCTATTACATCTACACGATCTACATTCTCAGAAAATAAAGAGAAATATGAATAGCTAGCTTCTTTGTGTTCATGTTTGGAAAAGCAGCCACTTCTCACATCTTCATTACCTGTGATAGTTAACGCCTCCAGAAAAGAGAGGCAACTGGAGTAAGTGAGGGCATTTCTTTTTGAGGAACAGGAGTAAACAGTTTAGGGTGGAGGAAACAGGGCACCACGGAGAGCCCTAAGCACTCAAGCTGTGCTGCAGTTCTAACATCTAGGAGAGGAGGTCCAAATACAAGGAGAATCAGCCACACGGGGTCTTCAATACAGCATAGCCTAGAGAAATTATCAGCCACAGTGATCACTCATGGATAATTTTGCCCTAGGTAGGATATCTAAGCCCTGGAGCATTGCTTTTCCCTGTTGGTTGGCTGGGGACATCTATGGGCCAAATAATAAAGCAGATCTCAAGGGGCCGCACTCATACGTGGTGCAGCAGGTTGACAGCTTGTTCTTGGAAGGCAGTCTAAATGAAATACGTCAGTGTTGGAATTGTCCATCCTTGGGTTGCACGAATCTAGTTTTTCATCGTCTAAGTAAAGTCATTCCAGGGTGCAGGGAAGGTTCATAGTGAGAATTTATACTCCCTCCTTCTCTATCATTTCAGGTCTACAAGTAGTATTCAGTCTCCTTCGTTTGTGCCCATTCTAAATCTCCTTCACGCTCCTCTTTCTCCTCTCTTGGCCTCGGCTATCTTCCCAGAGTTATGACCCAAACACGAACTTCTAAGGAATCTGAACCCTAGTGATCATTTCCTTCTTAGGCTGGAGTTTATGTTTATGGAATCACAGTGACAAAGGAGTGGGGCAGGAAGTACCAAACAGATCTTGATTGGGTATATCCCTACCTGCCGTAATCCAGTAACCCTGTCTGAACTTGCTAATCATGTCAATCACTTCTGCAAGGCCACGAATACCCTTCTGACCTGTTGATTCTCGGGGAACAGGGAAGGTAGACTACTCAGACTGCATCCAGACATTGAATTTCAGTGAAATCTTACTGGGTGCCTTGGAAGTGTGTGCTCCCTTTCTTCTAGCCACCAACCCCAATGCTAGAAGCCAGTCATACCTTCTCAAATGCTTGTGATTTCATGCACAACCTCATGCTAACGCTTCTACAGAACGATGACTTATTGTTTCTCTTAAAACCCTAGCGTTAGGAAGCTTTGTCTGAATATAGCTGGCAATTCAACCACATCCATTCTTGATTTAACCCACATACTGAATCAATCTATCCAGCACCAAGCTTTGACTTTTTCCTCTTCCTCTGGCCTTCATGATTGACATTCTTATCTCTCATAAGAACATAGTCATGAAGTAGAGAAGATTCAGGTAATACTTTACGGTTGACATGAAGAGGGGCAAAATATGCTATTAGTTTATACTTCCCTCATGCTTTCTTTTTTACTTAGATTTCTCATAAATTTGTCATTTCTTGTGAACTTCTACTAGTTATAGTCAAGTTGGATCCATGGGAGATACAACTGAACAGAGCTCATATGGGTCTTTACAGAGCTTAGTAACCTGTCAGGAGATTTTCTCAATGGGAGAGTTATTCCTCATTGCAAATGCCATAGCCTTGCCCTAGAACCCTAGGGCCTAAATATGTGACTTGTACTGATATGACAGAGACCATCACTTCTGTATCTTTAAAATCCTTGCAGATGATTCCAATCAGTGGCTTTCCCCTCAATAGTAATAACTGTTTTCAATTCCCTATTTCAGTTGATGGAGCAGGCAGTTCAAAATTCTTTTGCTTTTCATTTTCCGTTCTAATGGCTCTCACCACATAAGCCAAAATTTCAATTTTGGTTATTCCAAACTTGAGTATTGAATTCTAGGTTGTATGGTTGGGTGAGTGAGTAGATAAAAACTAGGTGTGCTCAAGAACATATTGGACCTACACTAAGATGAACTTTGGCCAGGACCCCACAGATCTCTATATCTGAGTAGAAATCCTTCAGATTTCCAGTTACAATACCAGTTAAGACCCTGTCCACATCAGTCTTAGAAATGTTTAGGATTACCATTCCTCCAGCATGAGCACCTAGGTGAATATCTATCCAGTTCCTTTACAGGAAACAATAGGAATTATTACAGTACATAGCTGACACTGTTTCATCAAGGGGTCTCTTAGGGATCCAGGTACCTCATCAGTCACTGTATTTTGTAGCTAGAAACTGAGACCCTGAAGTTGGGACCCCCTGCACATTAATACTTGTTTTTATAATGTGTTAAATATACAATCACTATCCTATTTTGATTTAAGATTGCTGTTGCCTATAAACACCATACTCTATACAGTCGTTTTAGCTGTCTCTGACTGTGCCAGACCCTAGCGTGATTCACATCCTTTGATTTTGGTAGTTATCATTCTATGTCAGCACCACTGCTTCAGAGCTCCACCATCCCATAAGCTCCTGGAGACCTCTGTTCTATGACTGCCATTCCTGCCATCAGTGTTTCCTGTAGTAAAGAAAAGAGCCACCACCAGCTTCTCAGTGATTCTGATTTCACTTCTCAGCGAAGCCCTGGTGCTTTCGATGATACTTGAGTCATAGGGTCTTCGCTTACGCTTCTTTTGACGTTCTATACTATGTGAATCCTAGCATGCCCACCTCCCAGAGCCCTGAAACTCCTTCCTTCCTCGTCTACAACTGCAGTTCAGCGTTTTACTTCTTCGTTGGGAGCCATCAATCTGCCCAAGCTTCAAAGAGCAGTTCCAGCAATAAGTTTTCCTTTTCTCTGGACTCTTTGTAAAATGTTGGATACCGTGTGCAGACAAAACACTTATGAGTCAATGAACTTTTTCTGAACCACTTTGTGTTCAAGTTCCCTCACCAAGCTCATTAAAAACCGATTTCATGGCTTCTAACAATACATGCTAGCTAGATTATTCACCTTCCTCAACATAACTGCTATAAATATACAAATTTTCTGATTCTCAGATTCCAAGAGTATTAGTCACCTATATTTAAATACAGCCACCATTCCTATTCTCATAATAAAGAATATCAGCATTGATTCCTGTTAAGATAGTTAATTCTAAAGCAATGTGTATATACGTATATATACTATAGATTAAACATCAGACACCACCATTATGTCCTTAGGATCATATTCATCCTAAACCTGACTCCTTCATTGTCACAAAATGGCTACCAAAAACAAATGAGCCTGGCTGTTACTTTGTCTGTGTCCAGTCTGAGGGAGAGAAAATTACTTCTCTATTTTCCTATCTGATTGAGAAAATATGGAGTTTATGCTCAACATTGTCACAATACCAACCATGAGAATCAACAGTTATTTGAGTCTCTAATATAAAAGCCAGAGCTCCAGCAGCCTCAACAAGCTAGATTCTAACACCCATGAAGATATACTAATGAACAACATGAATGGAGGTTAAAAATTAGAGGAAAAATATTTAGTCAAAGCAATGCAGTAAGCCTTAGTCTGTCTTAAGTCTCTGACTTAAGAATTAGGGCTACTGAGTCAGCAAGAATAATGGATACTTAAGCAGTCCTGGTAAATGTGTGGTTCTAGCCATCATCTCCAGTACTTGAAGATAGCCCTTCCTTCACAATGACCCATAAAACTCATTTGTCAATCAGTCTCACCTTCTCTTCGGGCAATGGGGAGGCAGTCCTGTCAGAAGATGCTCTAAGGCAGAAAGATCCAGCTTTTGAACTATTTTTAGTTATTGGGTAGGACCAAATGGAAATTCATAGGTTTCAGCTTGATTGGTTCCATTTTG